>NC_133109.1:1057500-1405000 GCF_022965805.1 Primulina eburnea | reverse complement strand
TTAATAACTTGCATGCATGTGGTTTACTTGAACCTTCAAATTTTCGGGACGTTACATCATACATATTGTTTGTAGGCAGATGAGTAGTGACGTGTATGCGAAAAGTGATGCAATGAAAAAAACTATAATGTTGTTACTTAACGGTGAATCCCTACCTCAGCTGTTTATCACTATTTTTCGATATGTTCTGCCTTCTGATGACCACACTGTTCAGAAACTCTTACTGTTTTACAGGAAATTATTGAGAAAGTTTGCAGAACAAATAAGGCAGAGAAAGGGAGTTAATTCGGAAAGTTTATTAAATCCATGCTATGTGATTTATAAATTTGTTGATATCATATATATTGTTTGTAGGCAAATGAGTTATGTGACGATGATGAGATAAATCGAGCAATTATGTGGAAGAAACGACGTGTCAATAAGAAGGGTCAATATGAAGGCGATGAGTTGAAATTGGCAATAGAAAAGATTGTAATCAAACAATACATGAAAATGAATAATTTTTATTCATTATAATTGTTTTTAGTAATTATCTTGTTCTTTTGTGCATGACAGGATGATTATGTGCAACAAAAACTCGACGGTACGTTGCAATTTGAAGAGGGAAAAAATGATATCCTTACGAAAGCACTGGATTCACATGAACATGCTGGTCATGTGAGAGGTGTTGGAGTTCTTATCACTCCAAGCATCTACTTTAGTACTGGTAGAAAATGGAAGAGTCCTCTTGTTGATGACCATATAATCCTTAATCAAAAAAAAAAAAAGAGTTGACGGAGGCAAAGATATTAATCTCAGTACAAGATGCACGCATCACAGAACAAAATGCACGCATATCAGATCAAGATGCACGCATCCAGAGACTTGAAGAAATGTTCAAAAAGAGTGCAAGCAACTTCGAGATTGAAGAAAAATGTAGTTGCTCAGTGAAGTTGCATCCCACTAGTGAAAATAAAATCAAAAAGAGTGTCTCGAACTATACAACTTCGAATGATGATGACGTGAAAGCTTTGAGCAATGCTGATTTTTTGTAGGTAAATATTTAATTGTGGTTATATTACTTTGCAATATTTTATTAGGATTGAATCTGGCTAAATTCTGGTTGTATTAGCCTTGAGCAAGGAAAAAGGTAGCTGATTATTGCAATTGTCCTTGACTATGATTTATATCAATTTATAACATGATTATTTGTCTTCTAGGGTAAGTCGGTTGCATTGGCATTGGAATCTAGGACCAATATCTTGCCTACGGTACAATTGTTCATGCCAATGCGGTTGATAAATTACTTCATGGTGTTCCATTACCCATGAGTTGCATGCACATATCCATTGATAATCTACGGAAATATTATCACATTTTTCATTTTCAATTCCAAATGAATGTGATACTGTTGGTGATGCTATATGAACACATATAGCTTGGCCAGAACACATGGTAGTAATGCAAGATGTGGTAAATTTTATATTATATTTAAATTTAAAATTATCATAAAGAATTCAATATTGCAGTTAACATGTGTACATTTGCAATGTTTAGAAGCTTCAAAGGAAGAAAAATGTCGACCACAGAAATAACCTTGGTTTGTCTTCAAGTGTGCCTAGATCTTTACATCTATTGTATTGTTATTGAAAACGTGTTAAAGAACGATGAACAAAATCTATCACTTCTTTTTTATCATGATTTCTTTGACGAGGATTACGAACTACTTGTGCACCTTGAAGACATCATTCGTTTCTATAATTTGGATCCAATATCTGCCAATTGTATAGTTGTGTACATGTAATAAGTCTTCTTCTTTTGTTTGTTTACCACTTAAGCTGTATAAAATTAATTAATTTAGCATATTCACATTATTCTATTTGAAATTTTAGGCATCTTTATAAAAAGATGAAAAAGGATAACAAGGCCGAAAAGTTTAGATTTGTGAATCCAGAAATGATCCATACATGCCATATATGACCAACCATACATGCCATATGTGACCAAACTTGACAAAAAAAAAAAGGTAAATCAAACACTTGAACGAAAGAGCAAGTGTTTTGGCCGAAAGTCAGAGTGGTGCATCAAGAAATCAACTAGTTTTGGTGCCACATAATGTTGGGTGAGTCAAAATTACAATATCAAATTTAATTTATTTTCTCGACAGTTTATTGAATTGTATGCACTAGTTATGTGTTTTGTGCGTAGTTACCATTGGATTCTCACTATCATCGATCCTTACAAGCAGATGTTTTATTTGTTTGATTCACTTAGTCATCGAAACCGTTACGATGACTGGAAATATGTGGTGGATATGTAAGTTAATATTTTGTTTTTATGTCTAATTTAATTTAGTGAAAAAAAACACTCATGTGTTGACCGTTACTGATGTATGAAGGAGTGTAAGATTGTTTAATTTAAACAAGGAAAGGAAAAGGAAAAGGAAAAACAAGCTATATGAGAAGTAGTAAAGGTATGCATGTGTACTTGTCATTAATTAAAGTTTATTTCAATTTGTATATCAATCACTAACAATTTTTTTTTACATAAGGTCCTCGACAACCAGATGCAAAACACTGTGGTTTTTATGTTATGATATTTATGACAGAAATGATTGAAAAAAATGTTACCAGTGAGAAGGACTAACTATCTTGAATTGTAATATTCGACATATTCTCAATATTCACAAATAATTGTGTATTTCTCATTTTTCAATGTCTTAATTGATTGTTTTTACTAATATTATCACTGTGTTTGTTCACAGTTCATGAAAACAGAGTACTCTAAGGAAGAAATTGATTAAGTGCGATCCGAGTAGGCGCAATGCATACAAGATTATATTTACGAATATGAATGCAACATATTGATGAAGTTCTTTGTGTTACAATGACCCAAATCAATCATTTTTCTATTTTCTTCAGTAAATGATGCCCTTGAGCACATATTCTGGACATGATAGTAAATAGTCTAAATCATATGAACATTCTGCTCATGATCTTGAACTGTATATTTGGTAACAACTCCAGGTAGGTTGATGAAACAGAGCTTGTGAATATTAGTTTCACATTAGTTCTAACTTCCTAGAACAAAAATGTTACTATACATCATAAACATTATTTTTATACAACTATTTTGTTTCTTCATACAGGCTGTATATCAGAAAAATGGGAATATATTTTTTTGAACAACCATTCAAAAGGCAACGACATCATCACAAAGTAAGTGTACTCTTAATCATGTCAATATTCTTCGTCTTTGTATGTAGTCTACTGTTGCGATTGTCTTTGTTGATTATTTGAGCAGCACAATTGGATACTGTCAAAGCTAGACTGCAAAATATGGGTTCAGTTTGATATTCATTAACTAATTTGATATGTTGTATACAATGTCAAAATTCACTTAGCTTTCAAATTCCAATGTGTGGGATATATTTATTATGGGAAAACAATGTATTATCGTCTCTATGCACCATTTGTGTTAGCTGCATTTCTATTGCATGTCTTTGCTTGCAATCTCATCTCTTACATGGGGTTTTAATGGGCTTTCTATGTGTGGATTATATGTCAGAGATGAAATGGCATGGGAAGGTTTTGATTCAGAAATGTTAATGAGGTTTGAGGAGATCGAGGCCGATGATGACAAAAGATTGCAGTATATCCGTATTTTCTGTTTGGAAAATTTTGATGTTGTGGGACTCTACTGCCGCATTGCCACGTTGATAAAGAACATTTATCAAGGTCAATTGCAGTACTAAATTCAAATTTGTAAAATTTTTGTTAATCGTTGGAATATTTTGTATGATGGATTTTGAACATAACGTAGCCACGGATTGAACGTGGTAAATATTTTATTTTTGATTGTTATTTTTGGTTTTATTATTATTAGATATATTGTAAATAAAAAACATTTTAATACAATAATTTTTAACTAATAAAAGAAATTATTAAAGACAAAAGTTTTGAATTCTAGTGAAGAAAATTAAAGAGAACGGTTTTAAATTGTTATAGATTCAACAAAACACTACGATTTTTAGGTGTTGCAAAACTGTTGTCGATTGTGTTAAAAAACAATGGTCCCCAAACATGGCCAAACTGTTGTCGTTGATAAATAATGAAAACGAGTTAAAATCGTTGCAAAACTGTTGTCAATCGTGCTAAAAGACAATGGTTTTTAAACGTTGCAAAACTGTTGTCGTTGGTATTAAATGACAACAGTTTAAAACCGTTGCGAAACTTTTGTGGTTGTTATTAAAGTACAACGGTTTAAAACTGTTGTCGTTGGTACTAAAAGACAACGGTTTGAAATCGTTGTCGTTGAATGCACTTTCAACAAGATTTTCAGTTATAATGGTTTTCTGACAGCTAATTTTGCGTTTTTGTTGTAGTGTTCTGATCTTGTCAAATGCATTATTTATATATCCATTATAATATATTTATTTATTTATTTATTTATTTCTGAGACTTATTACGCATGCAATTCAAGCTTTGATCCTAGAATGTAAATCTATTCCAATACGTATATGCTGAGGAAATCAAAGTTGACAATAGGCTGTGATGCACAAATTAGACAACAAATTGAAACAGAGAAAATGATTTCCAACTTTAATAGCGAAACACCAAGATATTTATAATTTCCCAAACGTGTATCTTTTTAGATTTTTTTATAAATAATTTTTAAAAAATAAAATTTCTGTTGAAAATAAGAGTTGTAAATATTGAAAATTAGAGTGTGATGATGTATATAATGATGTAATTAGTTTAGATTATTTTCATAAAAATTCTATAAATAAGTCTATCAATTTGTGAAGAAAAAATACAATTAAGTGGAGAAAATTTAATAAAGTGGTAGTTTAATATATTTTGTGAGTTTAAGATTTTTATTTTTACCGTAAATTTTTATTTTTAACACGTTATCAGCACGATACTCGATTTTTCCAAGCTCCAAAATACAAGAAAAAAGTAATAATATTCAAAAACAAGAATATTTATTTCACTGTTTATTTTTTTATTGTGTATATATTTAATATACAATATCAAGTTATTATATAAAAGGAGTCTATGACACCTTTTTATAATAACGTGATGTGATTATATTATTACACTGTTTATATATTTTTATTATGTTACTGTTTATTTATTGTATATATATTTGAATAATATCATATTATTATATAAAAGGACTATATGACACATCATTATAATAACATGATTTGATTATTTCACTGTTTATATAATTTTATATATATATATATATATATATATATATTTGTATAATGTCACAATATTATATAAAAGGAGTCTCTGAGATCATTATAATAATCTGATGTGATATACATAATTATTTAAACATGGTTAACATTATATACGTTATATTATTGCCATAACATTATGCATATACATACATTTATTTTTTTAGATTTTGTACTTGTATAAACGGTCATAAACGACTAGTTTTTGCCCTATATGTATGTTTTCACAAACACATTCAATCACTCCAAAATTACTCTTCCTCTGTAAAAAAATTTCTTCATCAATTTTTCCAAGAAGAAGAAGATGGTTCTTTCAAAGTTATTTTGTATATTTATTTTGGTTAGTATACTCACTAGTCTTGTATTTAGCGGAGAATATCCACCTCGCGTTTTTTCTTTATTTTTAAGAATGCTTCTACTTATAATTTATCCGTTATTTTGTATTGTCATATTAATAGATTTAGAACTTAACTAATAAAATACATTATTATTTTTATAATACCACTACGCCAAATTTGGCAAAGCTTAAATTCGTTGCGCTCGATATTATGGGAAAAAAATTATATACTATGGACTCTTGATGTAAAAATGCATCTTATCATTGAGTCTAAATGAGAACATTAAAGAAAATGGTATCTCATCATCACAAGAAAAAGAAAAAGCTATGATATTTTTGCGTCGACATCTTGATAAAAGATTAAAATGTAAATATCTCATTGAAAAAGATCACGACTTTATGGAAATGATTAAAGGAAAGATTTGAATATATAAGGAAAGTTATACTTCCGACCGCCCGTGATGAATTGAATACATTAAGATTCCAAAATTTTAAGAAAGTCGGTTAATACAACTCGACATTGTATCGAATAATCTCGCAATTAAATTTTTGTGGACATGAGGTTACGGAATGAGAAATGCTTGGAAAAACAATTTTCACTTTTCAGGCATCAAATATAACTCTACAACAACAATATAGAGCGCATGAAATTGCGAGATATTATGAACTTATCACATGTCTTCTTGTGGCAGAAAAGAACAACGATCTGCTAATGAGAAATCATCCGTCTCGACCCACTGAATCAACATCATTTCAAAGGGTAAATGTTGTAAGTAACAATGAATTTAAACATGGAAACCAAAATCAAAGTCAAAGACAAGATTTTGGTCGAGGTCGAAATCGAAGTCATGGTCGTGGACGTGGAAGTGGTCATTGTTGTAGTCGCGGCCGTGGTTTTGAAAACAATCGAGATAGTTACTTCTATAACTCATCTCAAAAGGACGTCACAAACCACCAACTAAAAAAGCATCATGAGAACATGAGTGTAACGTTTGCTGATTTTAAAATTCTACTGAACATTTTTTTTAAGCCCACATTAACGAAAATAAATATTTAAATATTTTGCATACATGCCACCCTACTGAAAAATATGAAATTTAAAAAAATAATCGTAATATCTTTACAGATAAAATACTGAAGTTTAAAAAGATAATTGACAAATAAAATATTACAGTTTAAAATTTTCCGACAGGGTCATAATACGTGTACGTAAAAATAACTCAAAAAAACATCCTGATAATCATCAACATAACAAAATCAACGTATCAAAATGTTCATGCCAACTAAAACTCATAAAAACGTGATGTGCGGAAAAGTGTGGTCCTCGGGTCGTTTGTGCACATCCAGCCTTGCCTACTCAGAATTCGGCACCTCATGTCCCCTCATCGACATGCTCACGTGCAATAATCATGTCTAGTGAGTCTAAAGACTTAACACACCCGTGCCAAGATAAGAAATACATATATATATCATGCAGCAGTGAAAAATACCGTAATCAACATACATTTCATAATCATGGAAAAACGTATGCATATTTGTAACCTGTCAAAGCATAATAATAATCTTAGCACATATCATCATATCAACATATACATGTTCATTTTCTTAATTTGAGTTCCGTTCGTTAGCAGTGTCTTTTGCATTATTATGTTATTCGATAGATCCATCTACGTGTAACTGCGGTATCCGGCGGAGGGGACATCAGCGACTTTATTACTCGCCCACTGAGCTTTGGCCTTACATATCATCGTATTAACGTATTCGTATTAGTCACAACCAACTCCCTTCCTTCAAACATGTCATCATATTCATCACTTAATAAAACATGCATATACATAAACTTTTCTTAGAATCAAGCATGCAACATAATTTTAATAATTACATAAAAATCATATAAATGATGCTTAAACATTTAAAAACATGATAAATTTGTGCTCAGGGCGCTGCCAGGACAAAAAACTCACCCCGGGTGCAAAATAACCATTTTGCCCCTGGAAACCCAAAATGACCATTTTACCCATGGACCTCTAAATTTCGACCTGAATTTTACCAAACTCTTTAAAACATCCCGATATATAAAAAAAAGTATTTCTTAGACATAAACTCGAGTCAGGTTCAAAACTTAACCGATTCGTTTTAAAACTTGGACCGGGGTCCCGGTATTAACCCGAATCGACCCGAAACTTAACCGAGTTTTCCCAAACTTTTACTATACCTAAAACACACACTAACAGCTCCTAATCCATCAAAACCAGATCCCCTAAACCTTCGAACATCCCCTTAAATGCTGCTGGAGTTTTTGGGAATTCCCCAATCAAAGCACTAGGTGCAACTCTCGGCCCTAGCTCGATCACCGCCCCTACCAGACCCAAACTATACAACCTACTCAGACCAGCCCCTACTGGACCCAGCTGACCATGACTTGCTACCCCATGCAGCCCACACGATGCACGCACCACTAGCTCCACCCGAAGCACGCCCGAGCCAACACCAACTCCCCTCGCTCAAGCGGCCTCTAACCTAGTCCTAGCCACGTTCGAGCAACTCTAGGCCATGGTTCAAACCCACCAAGGTTTGGTACAGCGCTAGGGTTAACCCTTACGCAGCCGGAGCCCTACAACCCTCAAAGCTAGCCTCGCCGAGAACGACCCCGAGGCATACACACGCCTCTCAACCAATCTTAGACTCCTTACTCGACTCCAGCCTATTTTCTGTTAAACCTTGAAATGATTCAGCCCCCTAGAAACAGCAACCGACAGCCCCTTGCACCAACACATGAAAAATGTGAGCTTGGAACATGCAAATGCGATTTTCGTGCCAAAACTTGAACCAAAACATAACTACATGTTAGATCAAAGGATGGACATGAATTTACATATATTTCAGTAATAATATGGCTTGAATGAGGAGAAAAATGAAATACAAGCATGTCTTGATTTGTAGATGCTGTAAAACTCGAACGAACGCGCGTCGGGGAAGCACCGGAGAAGCGAGGAGAAAGCTTGTTTGAAGAGTAATGGAGGACCGAAATTTTTTTAGCAAGATGCTGCTGAAACTCACGAGAGAAGCTGCTGAAACTAAAGGGGGAGGGCGGCCAGATGCTTAGGTTTATGGTTAGGATTAGTTTAGATATATATATATAAATGTTAACATTGCACTAATGGGCCAAAAAAAATATTAAGGGATAACAAAAAGATGTTGAGCCCATTAAGAACTAAATCAAACTCAACAACCCAAAAATGATTCCGAAAAATATTTCATTTTGGTATGTTTTTGAAAGTATCGCCCGAGCCCTCAAAAGTCCTCCGAATCATTAAAATTTACGTACCGGTAAAAAAATACGACCAGGCGAGTAAAAATACCCACCAATGCCCATTTTTCGAAAACACCCTTAAAAACAACTCATATTAATTAATTAAAATTAATTATGTTATAAAAAATATTTTTTTTCTTGATAATCTCCGGTCTCCGTTTCTCGACCGAGCGCGAAATGCATCTGGAAACCCTAATGCGTGAACTTTTAAAAATATCATGAAATTAATCCTAGACATGCAATAATTATGCATTAAATGCATAAAAATAAATAAACAAATGATTTAAATAAAACCCTAAATTGCATGCATTCAGGTTACGTAAATTTAAATTTCATGGATCTTACAACTCTTCCCCCCTTACAATAAAATTTTGTACTAGAAATTTACAACATACCAAATAACTCCGAATAACGACTTCTCATTTCGGCCTCAGTCTCCCAAGTAGCCTCCTCATCGGAATGATTCAGCTACTTGACTTTGACAATGTGGATCACCTTGTTCTAGAGCCTTCTCGCCTGTCTATCCAAAATCTGAGTGGGTCTCTCTTCGAATGGCAAGTGTGGTGTCAGCTGAAGTGGCTCATAGTTCAGCGCATGCAAAGTATTCAACATGTACTTCCGCATCATAGAGACGTGGAACACGTTATGAACTCCTACCAGATTCGACGGTAATGCAACTCTGTATGCTAGTGTCCCAACTCTCTCTAGGATCTCGAACGGTACAATAAATCTAGGGCTGGGCTTGCCCTTCTTCCAAAATCTCATCACAGCCTTCATCGGTGCGACTTTCACAAAAACGTGATCCCCGATTACGAACTCAAGATCTCTGTGTCTCTGATCTGCATAAATTTTCGGCCGGCTCTAAGCAATCCTCATCCTGCCCTGAATCTTGAACACTAACTCTGCAGTCTGTCTGAAAATATCCGGACCTAATTCTGCTCTCTCTCTCTCTCTCTCTCTCTCTCTTACCTCATCACAATACACTGGAGACCTACACTTCCTCCCGTACAGTGCCTCGTATGGAGCCATACCGATCGATGCTTGATAACTGTTGTTTTATGTGAACTCCACAAGAGATAACTTCGGCTCCTAGCTGCCCTAGAAGTAAATCATACAAGCTCGGAGTAGGTCCTCCAGAATCTGAATCACCCTCTCTGACTCTCCATCTGTCTGAGGGTGGAAGAAAGTACTGAATAGCAGCTTAGTACCCAATGCGTGGTGTAGACTCTTCTAGAACGCAGACGAGAACCTTGGATCCTTGTCTGACACAATGGACAATGGAATCCCGTGCAGTCTGACTATCTCTCTGATTTACAGCTCTGCGTACTGAGTCATGGTTAAAGTCTTCCTGATCGGTAGGAAATGAGCTGATTTGGTGAGCCGATCAACTATCTCCCAGATGACATTATATCCCCCAGTAGTCCTCGGAAACCCTGTCACAAAGTCCATGATGATATTCTCCCATTTACACTCGGGAATAGGGAGTGGTCTCAGCTTCCCTGCAGGTCTCTAATGCTCTTCCTTGACCTGCTGACAAGTTAAACACTCAGAAAGGAATAGTAGAATATCTTGCTTCATGCCCGGCCACCAATAAAGAGTCTGCAAATCCTTATACATCTTCGTACTCCCTGGGTGGATGGAGTACGGGGCATTGAGGGCGTCGCTCAAGATATCTGCTCTAAGGTAATCACTCTCAGGAATCCATAGACGGTCCCTATTTCTGACTATGCCGTCCACAATTGTGTACAGTCTCTGGCCCTTAGCCTCGTCCCTCTGTCTCCACTTCTACAACTACTCGTCAGAAATCCGCCCTACCCTAATTCTGTCTCTCAATGTCGGTTGTACTGTCAGAGTAGTAAGATTTGGGGCATCGCCCCTGGCATAGACTGCAATGTCAAATCTCTGAATCTCCGCCTGTAGCGGTCTCTATAATGACAAATGAGCAATCACTTCGTACTTCATGCTCAGAGAGTCTGCAACCACATTAGCCTTACCGGATGGTAGCTAATGTCACAGTCATAATCCTTCACTAGCTCTAGCCATCTCCTCTATCTCATGTTCAGCTATTTCTGTCTGAAGAAGTACTTCAGGCTATTATGGTCAGTGAAAATTCTTCAATTCTCCCCATACAAATAGTGTCTCCAAATTTTCAAGGCAAATACCACTGCTGCTAGCTCCAGGTCATGAGTCGGATAATTCTTCTCATGGACCTTCAGCTATCTAGATGTGTAGGCTATAACTATGTCGTGCTGCATCTGAACCGTGCCCAAACCGAGCTTCGAAGCATCTGTGTAAACCACGACCTTTCCCTGCCCTGATGGCATAGCTAGAACTGGTGCAGTGGTCAATGCTTGCTTCAATCTGTCAAAGCTCTCCTGGCACTCCGATCTCTATAAAAACTTGGCGTTCTTCTTCGTCAAGGCGGTCATAGGCACCGCAATGGAAGAGAAGCCCTGAATAAACTTCCTGTAGTACCCGGCCAATCCCAAGAAGCTACAGAACTCTGTCACGCTTTAGGCACTGGCGAATCTCTGACTGTCTCGACCTTACTAGGTCGACCTCAATACCATCCCGAGATACAATGTGGCCCAAGAACGCCACTTTGTCGAGCCAGAACTCCTACTTACTGAACTTGGCATAGAGTCATCTGTCCTATAGCGTCTGCAGTATGGTCCTCAGATGATGGCTATGCTCCTCTCTGATCGTCGAATATATCAGAATATCTTCAATGAAAACTATGACGAAATGATCCAAATATTGCTGAAACACATGATTCATGAGATCCATGAATATCACGGGCACGTTCACCAGATCGAAGGGAATCACCATAAACTCAAGTGCCCATTCGCATCCTGAAGGATGTCTTATGTACGTCATACTCTCACCTTCAGCTGATGGTATCCGGATCTGAGGTCTATCTTTGATAACACTGATGCTCCCTAAAGCCGATCAAACAAATCCTTGATCCTGGGCAACGGATACTTGTTTTTGACTGTTACCCTATTCAGCTCTCGGTAGTCAATGCAAAGCCTCATGCTGCCATCTTTCTTTCTAACGAACAGTACCGGCGCGCCCCATTGAGAAAATCTATGGCGAATGAATCCCTTATCTACCAAATCCTGTATCTGATCTTTCAGTTATTTCATCTCGGCAGGTGCTAGACGCTAAGGTGCCTTAGAGATAGGCACGGTACCTGGCATGAGCTCAATAGAAAAGTCCACCTCTCTGTCTGTTGGAATGCTTGAAACATCGTCAGGGAAAACATTGGAGAACTCTGACCACATCGATGTCCTCTAGCCTCTGATCGGCTGGCTCTGACATAGATACAATGCTGGCAAAAAACGCCTAGCAACCTCTCTTCATAAACTTCCTTGAACACATGCAGGATATGACATGCGGCAACTGTTGTGCCTGGCTGCCTCAAATATTAACGGCTTACCACTAGAAGGTCGGTCAGATACCGACATCTGTCGAAAGTCTATGACAGCTCCGTTCAAAGAAAGCCAGTCCATACCCAGAATAATGTCAAACTCCGGCAACAGTAGCACTATCAAATCTGCCTGCACCTTATATTTCTGTAACCGAAGTTCCAATCCCTTCACTATCTGGGAGGCGAACATCTGATCCCCAGATGGAATCGATACTCTGAACCCTGAAGTCATCGCCACTGGTATGATTCTTAGTTGCTTGATGAAAGATTCGAATATAAACAAATGTATAGCTCCTGAATCTAGCAATGCATGCGTGGCTACATCTAAAATATATATCTTTCCTGTGACAAAACATACCATCAAATCTGATCGCGTTGAAATTAAAAAGTTTCTTACTAGTCATTATCTCAAAATCCTCAAAAATTCGCTAAATTAATCCCAATTATCCCACGAAAATTTCAAAAATAATTCTCAAAATTCGGAATTAGCATTTTAGCCCTTAAAGTTTTGAAAATTACACTTTGGCCTTTAACAATTTTTTCGAAATTTACAGTTTTACCCCTCAAAATTTTCGAATTCTAATCCAAAAAATCGTAAAATTCTTGAAATATTAGAATTAAATCTCCAAAATTTCAGAAGTTTTGAAAATAGTCCCCTATATATCTCGATTTGAGCAATTAATTCCCATAATAATCAAATCTCTTAATGCATTCAAAACGGTAAACACATAAAACTTAAGTGTAAAAGTTACCGGTGATCAAAGTAGAATCTAGCTTCGCCTCTGCCTCTGCCTCCTCTGCATGCATCATATAGGCCCTGCTAGTCGTAAGGCCCTTGTTCTTGGGGCCATCAGCAGCCTTGTGGCACTCCTCTTTGCATATGAAGCACTGAAGGAGCCCCACATGCATTTGTCGTAGTGCAATCTGTTGCACTGCTTGCACACCTGTCCCTCTACTGGCTTAGAATCACCGGATGCCTGAGGTGGCCTCTGCTGTCTAGGCCTCTGAAACTGTCCCTGGGGCTTCTGCCTTCTGCTGCCCCTGCTGCCTCGGTGGCCTTGTAAACTGATTTTTCTGCAGCTGGGAACTGGACTGATTCTTCTGTCTCTTCTGCTGCATCTCAAAATCAATGTCTCGTAGCGCCTGCTCCGCCTGAAAAGCACATGCGGTGGCCTCATCATAGATCGATGGTCTCATCAACATAACATCCCGGCGCAGGGTGCCTCAGCTTCTGAGCTGCATCTCTAACGATAATGGGCACGAAATTGGAGCCCCTGTCAATCTTCCGGATAAACTCCACCACGATAAGCCTCGCTGTCGGAGACTCATGAACTTCCTCTTCAAGCGACCCCTGACATCAGATGGGAAATATTTGTCGTAGAATATCTCCTTGAACCTGTCCCAGGTGAGAGTAGCCAAGTCCACTGCATGAGCGGCTCCCTCCCACAATAGGGATGCATCATCCCTCAACATATAAATGACTCACTTGACCCGGTCTCATTTGAAGATACTCATAGTGCAGCTCCAGCGATTGAATCCATCCCTATGCCAAGAATGGATCAGTGGTACCCCCGAACTCTTTCGGGTTGAGCTGTCTAAACTGCTCATAAACATCAGCCTGAGGTCAGGAGCCTGCTCCAAAAGCCTAGCCATACCCTCCAGTATCCGGGTAGCTGCATCCAATGGCGGCGAAGGTGGTGGTCCTCTGCCACCTCCAGGAATATCGTCATGCCGGTCTACGCTAGGGTCGCATCTTAGAGGCATGATATCTGAACACAGTCCAGTTTTAAACGTAACCCATCATGCAATTTAATCTAGTTTTTAAAACAGTAAATCATGAAAGCATTTAAACATGTACTATAAACCACTGTAAAACGTAAATCATACAATCATGCAGGAGATAGTTGTAAATCATTTAAAACATTTAAATGTAAAAGCTTATAGACTTGAGGCGTGAAGACTGAGCTGGATTAGCTGGCGTTGGCACAACCCTATATAGGATCTTTGCTCTAATACCAAATGTAACGTCTGCTCATTTTAAAATTCTACTGAACATTTTTTAAAGCTCATATTATCGAAAATAAACATTTAAATATTTTGCATGCATGCCACCCTACTGAAAAATATGTCATTTAAAAATAATCATAAATTCTTTACAGATAAAATACTGCAGTTTAAAAAGATGGTTGAAAAATAAAATATTACAGTTTAAAATTTGCCGACACGGCCATAATACGTGTACGTAAAAATAACTCAAATAAACATCTTGATAATCATCAACATAAAAAAATTAACGTAGCCAAATCAAACTCAAAAAACGCGATGTGCGGAAAAGTGTGGTCCTCGGGTTATGTGCGCACATCCAGTCCTGCCTACTCAAAATTCGGCACCTCCTGTCCCCTCATCGACATGCTCACCAGCAACAATTACTCATAGTGAGTCTAAAGACTCAACACATATGTACCGTGATAACAAATACACATACATATCATGCAGCAATGAAAAATACCGTAAATAACATACATTTCATGATCATGAAAAAACGTATGCATATTTGTAACCTGTCAAAACATAATAATAATCATAGCACATATCATCATATCAACATATACATGTTCATTTTCTTAATTTTAGTTTCGTTCATAAGCTGTGACTTTCGTATTATCATCTCAATCGATGGATTCATCTACGTGTAACCGCGGTACCCGACGGCGGGGACATCAGCGACAACATTACCCGTCCTTTGAGCATTGGCCTTACATATCATAGTATTAATATTTCGTTTTGATACGTTTTTTAAACTATTGCCCGAGCCCTCAAAAGTCTTCCGAATCGTTAAAATTTGCGTACCGGTAAAAAAATACAACCAGGCGAGTAAAATACCCACCAAGGCTTTAATTAATTAAATTTAATCATCTTATAAAAAATATTTTTTCCCGATAATTCCCGGTCTCCATTCATCGTCTGAGCGTGAAATGCATCTAGAAACCTTTATGCATAAAGTTTTAAAAATATCATGAAATTACTCCTAGCCATGTAATAATTATGCATTAAATGCATAAAAATAAATAAACACATGATTTAAATAAATCCCTAGATTGCATGCAATTTCCTGGACTTACAATGAGTGTTAATGAAAATCGCTCAAAACGATTTGAAAGTTCTTGTTTTATATGCGGCACTCTAGGACATTACTCTCGTATTTGTAGAGCCTCCGGGCATCTTCGTAATCTCAATAAAAGGAAAAGAAAAAGAGACCAACTTTATTGAACACTATAACTGTTTGAGTAATTCAACTCATTTTGATGTTGCAGATTTTCTGAATGATTTCTCTGAAAATGATCAATATAATGGTGAAATAAAAATGTAAAATATTTTATTTCATGTACTCATATGATAATATTTTATAGTATAATTATGATATTTGTTATATTTTTCAATAAATTACATATGTATTGTCATTAATTTTTTTAATTGCATTTTTTTAAGTTCAAATATGGAAAATGCTATGAACAAAACTGAACAAGGAACAAATCTCATGGAAGTTTGCATACCTGAGAATGGTACAACACACACTATTCTCCGAAGTAAAAGATATTTCTTGGAACTAGAACCAACAAAAACAACGGTAAATACAATATCAGATCATGTAGACTTGATTAAGATGGGAAAACAAGAAGTACCAATGATAAATACAAGTAGTACCAATGGGAAAACAACTTTGGTCCATTAAGTATTCAAATTTTGGTTTTGGTACAATAACTTTGTTTTTTTTAAAAAAAAAAATCTTATTCGTCGGAGTGCTGATATGATACCCAAAAATGTTGATATGAGGTGATAAAATGCTGATTTGAATTGAAATATTCTATATTTGACGTCAGAAAATGCTGATATGTCTTGCGTCATGTCAGAAATTTGACCAGGATAGTCAGAAATACTAAAGCTTGGTAAATTTTTTATATTTTTTTACCAAGTATTTTGACATATATGGTCAAAATACTCAAGCTCAGTAAAATTATAATTCCATTGGTACTACCTTCACTTGTTGCTCAATTTGACCACAATTGTGATAAGAATTTTATCTCAAGCTTTTCATCAATATTGTAAACATTAAAATTAACTTTATTCAGGTTTAAGTATCATCTCATTCTTATTTTTCTAACCAAAGTTGTTCTTGTTTTTCCAAACATGTAGAAATAATAAGAATAATACAATTATACAACAAATATTTTTTTATACAGGTTATTATAAAACTTAAATATCAATTTAAGCTATAAACTATTATACAAGACAAGTAATAAATAAATAAAAATATATATATATATATGTGTGTGTGTGTGTGTGTGTCTCTATATATATATATATATATTAATCAATATTTCATAAATAAACCATTTGTTGACATTAGGTGAAGCTAAATATTTTATCCTTCAAGTTGAACTTATCGTTTATATGCATGTGATTCAAAATACATCATGAATTTAAGGAGGGCATTAAGCTTGATCATTATTTAACACCAGCATCGTATACACGTTGTTCATTATTTATTCATTAGTTTTTGCATGTTAACAAAAGTAGAAGAGAAAAGAGCAATAGCAAGCCCAAAGTTTTATTAAAAACGATAATTATCTTAGCGACTTAATATTTGTTTATATATTTATTTATAAAACTCCATGACCCAAAGTGGGAGAGCACAACAAACTGTTCGAGATTCTTTGAATCCTGCTCGCTTTGCCAATGCATGAAACTCATTTTCTGTCCTCTCCTTCCCACCGGGACTATATGATAGCATAATCATGTCAATTTGTAAATTACATATAAAATCTTCTCCTGGGTTTTCTGAAAGGATACGCTCCAAAACAATTATTTTCCCGTTATTTGGAAGTGCTTCATGGCATCTCTTCAGTATTTTTAAGCAATCTGTATCGCTCCAGTCGTGGAGAATCCACTGTGAATACGATAAAAAAAAGAATTGAATTAGTCTAATAAGAAAATAATCATAAAAATATTATTACAAAGTTGTAAAAAACAATTGGGAATAAAAAATTATTAAAAAACATTCCTTTTTTTAAAAAAAAAAAATCGGGTGGATAGCTAATGTGAACAATTGTTTAATTATATGTCTTAAATAAAATATACTTTTCTTATGATTCCTCTGTATTCTCACATTGAAAAGAAAAAAATTTAAAAGTGCTTTCGATGTTTACAATGAACTTCCATAGTAACATCATTCAAGTATTTTGTAAAGGTAACGACATATATAAAGTAGTTGTTATAAAAGTTATTTTGCAATCAACAATTTTACCTTCATGATAATGCAATCGCCTTTCGGAACACTAACGAACATGTCTCCACCTATGTGCTCCATGCCTGATCAATACAAAAAGGTCGACCAACTTCGAGTTTCACATAAACCATCTAATTAAATTAAAAGGTGGTCTCCAAACACAAAGATTTCAATGGCACCACTTTAAAAAACATGATCAAGAATCAACACAAATATTTCATGTACCTGCATAAGATTGTGCGTGTCGAATAACATGGGGCAAATCAAAATTAACGGTCTTTATAGTTGGATGCTTGGATAGGATCATGTGCAGGGAATCACCGATTCCACCTCCAACATCGACCAAAGTTCCCAGACCCTTGAATCCCTCGTAGGTATCTAGAATTCTTTTCATCAAAATTGTCGAAGAACTGGACATTGCTCTGTTAAAAACCTTGTTAAATCTAGAATTTGTGCCGTTATATTCGAATGTGCTCATTTTATATACTTTTTCAAAAGGTAGTCCCCCCTCGAGAATTGCATCTTTCAGGTGGTACCTACACATACAATTATTAATGATTAATTACACAATCGTACACATATAGTACGTGTACAAGTTGATATGTGGTTGATATATAGTTGATACTTGCCAAATATCCAACTGAACCCTGTCTAGGTTCATGAACAACAAAGGGGCTAGAGAAACTCCATCATCATTCTTGGTGTAGAACTTGCAGACCGGAGCCAAGGAATACAACCGCTCAACGCCGTCATCAGGCAGGGTTTTCACTTGGCAATTTAAAATAGAATAGCTGGCGAGCAGGCGGAGGATTCTGTCCACCATGTTATGTGCCTCTGGATTGTTGGTGGGAATTTCCGCGGCGAGTTCTCTTGGTGAAATAAAGGCATCGGGCCCCTTATTCTTCATGATTTCAAAGAGGTCGAGCTCCAGCGCCACTTTGAGGACATTAGGCAGCACTGAGGCAGAGGCTAGTTGCATGGCGAATAAGAAAGAAGCCTCGTCCCCTTGTGCGACCTCCATTTTTGTATTCATTTTTCCTGAAAAGATTGAGAACAAGAAGCAATACTTTGGGTAGGAGTGTGCATATGCAGAGACTAGCATATTTATAGTAGCTTAGCTCGTAATAATTGTTATAAATTGATTTTTTTTGATATAATATGAATAAAATTAAGCCATATTGTTTTAATCCAAATTAATTTATTTTTGCATTAATATATATAATCGTTGCATCATGGAAATTAACATATATGTATGAATGATGTATATATTTGTTTATTCGTTATAGAATAGGCCGTATATCATTAATCGATGGTCAAATTACGTATTAGTTAGGACACATTCCTTGAAATCCACGCCACCGAAGAGACCTGCATGCATTTTGCTGTCTAAGTTATAATGTGTATTATATATATTATTAGACTTTAACACATCAAAACAAATTTCACTAAATATGGTATGCTAATATGGTACAATAGTTTATTTCCATTTTAGGGAGATAGTTTGAATTTTTATTCAAATTATAGAGAAGTTGGTATTTTACAACAACTAAAAAAAATTAATATGACATGTATCGTGTGACATGCAGTGGCGGAGCCAAAAAAATAGCTCTGTCTGAGCTATAATTTTAAAGTCTACTATCTTTTAATATTTTAAATTGATCTACACGAACTAATATCATATTATTCCAAAAATATACAAAATTTACATATAAATTTTTTTGAAAAAAATTGGGCTACCCGAGCTAAAGCCTAGTTATACAAAAATGTGCCTCCGCCCCTGGTGCCATGGAACACTAATTTGTTATAAATTACTGGCTATTGCGGTCTACATTAATTTATATATCTGGTCTATAGGAAAAGTTTATGTTTAAATTTTAAAATATAAAAATTTCAATTATTATACAATCAGGAAATGGAAAGAAGGATACTATTTTAATAGGTGGAAATTTTATTTTTCTTATCAAATTAATGGATTTGCATCTATAAAGCATACATATATTTTCCCGATATAGCCTACATTTCTCACTACTACTTGATGTTAATTAATTAAATACAATAACATAAACACACAACTCCATTACTTCAAATGTATTTTGAATTTTCTGAACTTGTCAAATGCATTATTTATATATCCATGATTACGTTTTCTCATTTATTCATCAATTTAGAAAAACATTTATATATACTTATTTCTGAGATTTATTACGCATGCAATTGCTAGCTTTGATCCTAGAATGTAAATCTAATCCAATACGTATATGCTGAAGAAATCAAAGTTGACAATAGGCTGAGATGAACAAATTAGACAAAAAATTGGAACAAAGAAAATAATTCCCAACTTTAATAGCGAAAAACTAAGATATTTATAATTTCCCAAACGTGTATATTTCTGGAGATTTTTTATAAATAATTTTTGAAAAATAAAAGTTCTGTTGAAAATAAGAGTGGTAAATATTGAAAATTAGTGTGTGATGATGTATGTAATGATGTAATTAGTTTTAGATTTTTTTCAAATAAATTCTATAAATAAGTCTCTCAAATTTTGAAGAAAAAACATAATTGAGTGGAGAAAATTTTATAAAGTGTGTAGTTTAATATATTTTGTGAGTTTGATACTTTTTACCGTAAATTTTTATTTTTAACACGTTATCAGCACGATACTCGAATGTTCTCCATATTTTTCCAAGCTCCAAAACACAAGAAAAAGATAACAATATTCAAAAGTAAAAATATTTATTTTACTGTATATTTTTTTAATGTATATATATTTAATATATAATATCATGTTATTATATAAAAGGAGTCTATGACACCTCATTATAATAACTGATGTGATTATATTACTATACTGTTTATATATTTTTATTGTGTTACTGTTTATTTATTTTATATATATTTGAATAATATCATATTATTATATAAAAAGAGTTTATTAAACCTCATTATAATAACATATGTGATTATTAACTGTTTATTTATTTTTATTGTTTTATATAATAATTTATATATATATATATATATATATATATAATGTCACATTATTATATAAAAAGAGTCCATGCATGATACCTCATTATAATAATGAAATGTGATATACATAATTATTTAAACATGGTTAACATTATATACATCATATTATTACCATAAAATTATGCATATACATACATTAATTTTTTAAGATTTTTTATTTGTATAAACGGTCATATATAAATGGCTAGTTTTTGCCCTATAAATATGATTTCACGATTAACACATTCAATTACTCCAAAATTACTTTTCCTCCCTAAAAAAATTTCTTCATCAATTTTTCCAAGAAGAAGAAGAAGGAAGGTTCTTTCAAAGTTATTTTGTATAATTATTTTGGTTATTATACTTAGTAGTCTTGTATTTATCGAAGAATATCTGTCTCGCGTTTTTTTGTTTATTTTTAAGAATGCTTGTACGTATAATTTATATGTTATTTTTTATTGTCATATTAATAGATTTAGAACTTTACGAATAAAATACATTTTTAATTTTCTAATACCACCATGTCAAATTTGGCAAATCTCGAATCCGTTGTGCTCGACATTACGGGAACAAATTTATATGTTATGGACTCTCGATGTAGAAATGTATATTGTCATTGGATCTAAATGAAACAATTAAAGAAAATAGTATCTCATCATGACAAGAAAAAGCAAAAGCTATTATATTTTTGCTTTATCATCTTGATGAAGGATTAAAATGTGAATATCTCATTGAAAAAGATCACATGGCTTTATGAAAAAAATTAAAAGAAAGATTTGAACATATAAGGGAAGTTATATGTTGGGTGCAATAATTGTCCTTACTTGGTAGAGTGATCAAACCATGGTGCTTGAGCTGTTGTGCGGTTTAGAAGATTTGAGTTGCACCATTACCACCAGCTATAGTTTTTGGTAAAGCGGTAAGCACTCGGTCCTACAATTGGTATCAAAGCCATAGTCATGGGTTTGATCCCCATTGATTGCAAGGAGTGCAATTATTGAGAGGGAGATTGTTGGGTATAATAATTGTCCTTGCTTGGTAGAGCGATCGAACAATGGTGCTTGAGCTGCTGTGCGGTTTAAAATATTTGAGTTACACCATTACTACCAGCTATAGCTTTTGGTAAAGCGGTAAGCACTCTTTCCTACATTAAACTTCCGACCGCCCATGATGAATTGAATACGTTAAGATTCAAAAATTTTAAGAAAGTCGGTGATTATAACTCGACAATGTATCGAATAATCTCTCAAATTAAAATTTTGTGGACATGAGGTTACGGAATCGAAAATGCTTGAAACAATCTTTTTCACTTTTCACGCATCAAATATAGCTCTACAACAACAATATAGAGTGCATGGATTTGCGAGATATTATGAACTTATCACATGTCTTATTGTGGCGGAAAAGAACAACAAACTGCTAATGAGAAATCATCAGTCCCGACCCACTAGATCAACATCATTTCTAGAAGTAAATGTTGTAAGTAAAAATGAATTTAAACTTGGAAAGCAAAATCAAATTCAAAAACAAGGTTTTGGTCGAGTTCGAAATCGAGGTCGTGGTCATGGACGTGGTCGCGGCTGTGGTTTTGAAAACAATCGAGATAATTACTTCTGTAACTCATCTCAAAAGGCGTAACGAACCACCCACTAAAAAGACATCATGAGAACATGAGTGTTAATGAAAATTACTCAAACGATTTGAAAGTTTCTTGTTTTAGATGTGGCATTCCAGAACATTGTTCTCGTACATTTGTAAGCTCTATAAAGAATCAATAAAAAGAAAATAAAAAGAGACCAACTTTACTGAACACAGTGACTGTTTGAGTGATTCTACTCATTTTGATGCTGTAGATATTCCGAATGATTTCTCTGAAAATGATCAATATAATGGTGGAATAGAAATGTAAAATATTTTATTTTTCATGTACTCATATGATAATTTTTTATAGTATAATAATGATATATGTTATATTTTTCAATAAATACATGTATTGTCGGTAATTTTTTTCATTTCACTTTTTTTAAATTCAAATATGGAAAATACTATTAACAAAACTAAACAAGGAACAAATCCCATGGAAGTTTGCGTACCTGATAGTGGTATAATTCACACTATTCTCCGAGATAAAAGATGTTTCTTGGAACTAGAACCAACAAAAACAATGATAAATACAATATCAGATCCTACAGACTTGATTAAAGATTGTGGTAAAGTACATTTTTGTTACCTAATGATACAAAATTTCAGATAAATGATGTTTTGTATTCACCACAATCGAAAAGAAGTTTGTTAAGTTTTAATAACATATATTCCCATGGGTATGATACTCAAACAATAAATGAAGGAAATGAGAAATATATGTGTCTTACCTAAAAGAAATATATAGTTGAAAAACTATCAATGCTCCCTATTGTATTGCATTATACATATATAAGTCCAATTAATTGAATGAAACATGGTAGGATAATTCTTCAATATTAATTAATTGATGTGATCGATTAGGACACCCTGGTTCAACAATGATGCGAAAAAATATAGAAAATATACACGATCATCCGCTGAAAGACCAGAAGATCTTTCAAAATAATAAGTTTCAATGTAAAAGATGTTCTCTTGGAAAACTTATTATAAGTGTAAAACCCGGGATTTTGAAAAAGATGTTCTCTTGGAAAAGATGTTCTCTTGGAAAACTTAATAATTTGATGGTGTAATCTTGGATATTAATATTTAAATCATTCAGAATATAAAATATTTTTGGGTTATCAATCTAAGGATTTATTAAGAAATTTCGAACATTCGCAGGTAAATGTCTAAGATTTGAATTGATATTGAGATACCAGGATAAAGATCAAACAAGAAATAATAAAATCCCTAGAATTCGAAATTAATCAGTGTATATATATATGCAAATTTCGAAATTTGTATGGGATAAAATATTTGGAATTCGATTATCACCCAAATCACGGATAGATCACGATTCGAGATAAAAGATTTAAGTCAGATTTCATCGCGATATCACTCGATCCCGATAACAGCCAACCCCTATAAATAGGAGGGCCCTGTATTCAAAAATCACACCTCACAACACACCTAAATTTTCGAAAATAGTGCCTAGTCTCCTTAGGAATTTTCGAGCACAGCGAAGCGCTGCCGCCGTCCAGCCAGGGAAGTAGGAATTTCGAAGAACCCTAGTTTTTCAAGAATTTAAGGTAAGTGGGCTTGCTTTAAAACTTAAAATTTCGATTTTTATGCATATAAGATTTCGATTTTTATGCATATAAGATTTCGGTTTTTGGTTTTTAAAATTTGATCATGCACCGTCGTTTTGTCTATGCGTTTTTTCGAAAATTTTGGTACGTTTATGTTTGGCACTGTGAGTATTCCCTGAAAATGGGTGGAATTCCAACATATGGCCCTTAACAGTGGGATAGAACTGTTTTATGGTCTCGTCCCCTTAGAGAATTAAAACTTAGGGACTGATATCAGTAAACCATAGAAAGTGAAAAATCGCAGTGTTATTATGTTACAGATACGATGTTACGATTATGAAAAGCATGCTATGTTATGATTCGAAATTGTTATAAAATGTTATGTGGTATTCAAATTCCCCCACTTGCTGAGTATTTCCCAAAATACTCACCCCTTACACCCTTCCCCAAATAAATCCGAAGAACAGGTTGAAGAAGAAGAATCTGAACAATTTTGGGGATGGTGAAGTTTGTGATTTAGTTTAGTTATGTTATTCTTTTTTTAGAATTTTAGTACTTTCAATTTTATGTTAGACACTTCCGCATTAGTTATTTCAGTTGTAAAGACTTTGGTTTTTGAGATTATGATTAATAAACTGGTTTTAGGTTTATGCTATGCTACGAGGCTGGTTGTTTTCAATCGTGTGATTGTTAAACGACGCCGGTGTCAATCTCGGGTTTCGGGGCGTGACAATAAAACCATCACCCGTTAAAATCCAAACTGAATCACCCACGTTTCTTGAACGTATTCAGGGTGATATTTGTGGGCCAATTCATCTAGCATGTGGACCATTTAGATGTTTTATGCTATTGATCGATGCATCCAGTTGATGGTCACATGTATGTTTATTATCAACTCGGAATGTGATAATTGCAAGATTACTTGCTCAAATAATAAAATTACGGAATCAATTTCCCAATTATATAATCAAGAAAATTACACTTGATAATGCTGGTGAATTTAGTTCCCAAATTTTCAATGATAATTGTATGTCAATGAAAATCACGAGCATTTTGTTGTTGTTGTACATACACAAAATGGATTAGCTGAATCATGATTAAACTTCTACAACTGATTGTTAGATTAATGATTATGAAAATAAAACTCCATATTTCTACATAGGGACATGCAATATTACATGTTGTTGCATTAATTCGCATCAGACCAAGTACATATCTTAAATACTCCCCATTGCAGCTTGCATTAGGTAAAGAACCAGACATTTCTCATCTGAGAATTTTTGGATGTATGGTATATGTGCATATTGCACCGCCTCAACAAATAAAAATGGAATCTCAAAGAAAGATAGGAATTTATATCGGTTATGATAGACCATCAATTATTCGATATCTTAAACCTCATATATACGACATGTTTATAGCACATTTTGCTGATTGTTATTTTAATAAGGAAATCTTTCCAACGTCAGGGTGAACAAAAAACATATCGAAAAAAAATTACATAGTATGCATCATCATTGTAACATCTGGATATAAGAACTAAACAATGTGAAAAATATGTACAAAAAATTGTGCACTTGCAAAGAATAGCAAATCAAATACCAGATGCATTTGCAGACATAAAAAGGGTCACTAAATCATTTATACATGTTGTAAATGCACATGCTCGAATTGAAATTCAAAAGAAAAAAATTGAAGACACTCATGGTGTCATAAAACGATTGAAGCGTGGAAAGCCAATCGGTTCCAATGATAAATCCTCGAGAAAGAAAAAGCATAGATAAACACGATCATCACAAAATAGAGAATGATATTCTGACACAAACATATGATGATAAAAATGTTCTATTATAACCACAAACTGACGAGAATCGTAAAATCTCTATCAATTATATTAATACTAAAAAAATATAGAACCAAAAAGATATACAAAATTTGAGAGATGTTTTCTTACAATGTGGCGTTTGATATCATAAATGACAATTAAGATCATGAACCAAAATATTTTTGTGAATGTAAAAATCGACAGGACTGGATAAAATTGAAAGACGTCATCCAAGTTGAATTAGATTCGCTAAATAAACGTAACGTTTTTGGACCTATAGTCCTTACACCTGAAGGTGTAAAACCTGTTGGGTACAAAGGGGTTTTTATTCGAAAACGAAATGAGAAAAATGAAATAGTAAGATATAAACCTGTTGGGTACAAAAGGGTTTTTATCCCAATGAGTTTTTCTGAGTAAGGTTTTTAATGAGGCAGTATAAAAACACATAATGAAGACAATCATTGTATCAGGATCATCATCACAAGAGTGAGTGTTGAAAATAAAAGTTGTTAATATTGAAAATTAGTGTGTGATGATGTATGTAATGATGTAATTATATTTTTAGATTATTTTCAAATAAATTCTATAAATAGTTCTCTTGTGAAGATAAAACACAATTGAGTGGAGAAAATTAAAGTTTGTAGTTTAATATATTTTGTGAGTTTGATATTTTTATTTTTTACCATAAATTTTTATTTTTGACAGATTCAAAATTAATGTATGTGGTGGAGTTTTGTAAAAGTACCGCAAAACTCCATCACTATTTATGGCCGCTGCCAAAATGGCCAAAGGATGTTTCAGCTATTGTCAAAAAAAAAATTATTTTTTTGGTAAATCTTTGTTTAAAGAAATGAGACTTGAGACAATAAGCCAAAAATGACAGTTGAAGTTTTTCAATAATTTAATAGATAGATCATTTTAAAATGATGTATTGGTCAACAAATTTTTTTAAAAAAATTTCTTGATTTGTAAAATATTAGGTACTTTATCTTTAATAAATATTTGTACTTTTTTTTTAAAAAAAAATTGTATTTATTTAAAAGTGATATATCTTTCAAATTACTGAACTTGATCTTCACCTTTCATTTTTTGCATGTAATCTCAACTCTTATATCTTTTTTGCGTGTAAGTTTTAAAAGAAAAACAATAATAATAATGAAAAATTAAAAAAATGTTGGTTTAGTTTTCGAAAAAATAAAGAAAGTGTATGTGTATAGATCCACTTATTTTTTATTTTATTTTAGTAATAATATGATTAATAAAAAGTAATAATAATAATAATAATAATAATAATAATATTATTATTATTATTATTATTATTATTATTATTATTATTATTATTATTATCTGGAATATGCAAATTCTTAAATTTTTGTACGAAAAAATCTTAAATTTGTGCTCTTTTTTTTATAAAAATATTTATGATTATTATTATTATTATTATCTATACTTCTATACTATTATATTAAGTGTGAGGGCCTTAGAATAACTACATTTGAGGACACCAAAATATTTAATTCCATAATTACCCTTCTTACCATACTAAAAACATTTTCAAATCACTCCATATTTTAAATAGAAAAAATCAAATAAAACTTCCATTTTAAATCGAACAACTTTTCTAAATCGAAAATAATTTCGTGTTATTATTTAATATTATTTGATCAAATTAAAAATAATAACAGCACATGCAATGCATGTGCTTCTTTTACTAGTTATTATTATTACTACTACTAGAAAATATTAAAATAAAAAAATAAGTAGACCTACACACACATACTTTCCTTAAATTTTTCGAAAATAGACCAACACATATTAAAATAAATAAAATATATTTTTAAAAAAAATTAAAAGAATACAAATTTTTTCGAAAGATAAATTGCCTAATATTTTAAAAATAAGGAAATTTTTTAAATAGTTGAATGGTTCACCACTTGAAGGTGATTTATGTTTCAAATTAATCCACATGCAAAAAAGTGGAATTTGGTGCTCAAAGTCAATAATTTTAAAATAAAAAATTAATTGGATCTAAACACACACCTTCCTTTATTTTAATTTTTTTTTTAAAACTAAACCAACGTATATTTAATTAAATAAAATAATTTGTTTTTTAAAAAATAAAAAGAGCACAAATTCAAGATTTTTCATACAAAAATTCAAGAATTTGCATATCCCAACTATCATTATTTTTTTTATTAACCACGTTACTAGTAAAAATAAAATAAAAAATAATCGGACAGATACACATGCACCTTATTTATTTTTTTGAAAACTAAACTAACAATTTTTTTATAATTTTTTTCATTATTATTATTATTATTGTTGTTTTTCTTTTAGAACTTGGATACATACATCTCTGATTTAAAAAATGGAACATGATACCACATACCAAAAATGAGAGTTGAAGTTTAAGTTCGATAATTTGAAAGATGGATCTCCTTAAAATGATGTAATTTTTTATGAATCAAAGTATTTTTTATTTATTTAAAAATGTGTTGGTTAATTTAATTTAATTTTTTTAAAGGTGAGTCGACACAAACGCATAAATTTTTTATTTTTAAAAAAATTAAATCAACGTGAATCGACACAAATGCACAAATTTAATATGATGTGATTTTTTATGAATCAACGTATATTTAAATAAAAAATTGTTTAAAAACTAAAAAAATTTAAAAGGTAAATTACATCAGATTTATAAATAAAGAATTTTTAAAAAAATGATCGGTCCAATATTTTAAGGATATCTTTTAAATTATTGAAATCTTCAACTCTCATTTTTTGGTTGTTGTCATAAGTTCATTTTTTTAAAGAGATGTTTCAAATTTTTATATAAAATAATAATGATTAAAAAATTAAAAGGCTAGCGTCCTCTGTCCATTTCGACAAACGCTGCAAATTAATTTGCAATATCCGACAAATTATTTTTTTTTAAAAAAATACCTTCTTTCTATCTATTTCTATAAATGTATACAGATGGGTAATGGGTATTTTTTCACAATTGTGAAATTATCTATAATTGTCACGTTGCGAGTATAAATCAAAAGACATTACATACGTAAAATTTTTCCATGAGGAGGACCTGTATGGATATTTCAATTTTGGATTAGCCTGAGTTGTAGATTTAGCCACAACAGTTGTATAAATTAATTTGATGGGAAAACAATTTTGGTCCATTAAGTATTCAAATTTTTGTTTTGGTACATAACTTTGTTTTTTTAAAAAAAATCTTATTTCGTCGGAGTGCTGATATGACACCGGAAAATGTTCATATGACGTGAGAAAATGCTGACATGACATTGAAATTTTCAGTATCTGACGTCAGAAAATGCTTATATATCTTGCGTCGTGTCAGAAATTTGACCAAAATAGTCAGAAATACTAAAGTTTTGGCCAAAATAGTCAGAAATAGTCAAGTTTGGTAAACATTTTATATTTTTCTACCAAGTATTTTGACAGATATGGTCAAAATACTCAAGCTTGGTAAAATTGTAATTTCATTGGTACTACTTTCACTTGTTGCTCAATTTGACCGCAATTTTGATAATAATTTTATCTCAAAATTTTCATCAATATTGTGGACATTGAAATCAACTTTATATATGTCTAAGTATCATCACATTTTCATTTTACTATCCAAAGTTGTTATTGTTTTTCCAAACATGTAAAAATAACAAAAATAATACAATTATACAACACATATTTTTTTTTTATACAAGTTATTATTAAACTTAAATATTTAATACACTTTAAACTTTAAAATATTATACAAAAAAGTCATAAATATATATATATTTTTTATACTAAATAATATTTCATAAATAAGAAACTGGTTGACATTAGGTGAAGCTAAATATTTTATTCTTCAAGTTGAACTTATCATCCATATGCATGTAGTTCATTATTTACTCATTAGTTTTTGCATGTTAACAAAAGTAAAAGAGAAAAGAGCAATAGCAAGCCCAAACTTTTATTAAAAACGGTAATTATCTTTAACGACTTAATATTTATTTATATATTTATTTATAAAACTCCATGACCGAGAGTGGGAGAACACAACAAACTGTTCGAGATTCTTTGAATCCAGCTTGCTTTGCCAATGCATGAAATTCATTTTCTGTCCTCTCCTTCCCACCGGGACTATGTGCTAGCATAAGCATGTCAATTTGTAAATTACATATAAAATCTTCTCTTGAGTTCTCTGAAAGAATACGCTCCACAACGATTATTTTTCCGTTATTTGGAAGTGCTTCATGGCATCTCTTCAGTATTTTTAAGCAATGTATATCGCTCCAGTCATGAAGAACCCACTGTGGATATAATAAAAAAAGAATTGAATTGGTCTAATCAGAATATAATCATAAAATATTATTAAAAAGTTGTAAGAAACAATTGGGAATAAAAAATTATCAAAAACATTTTTTTTAAATCGGGTGGATAGTTAATGTGAACAATTGTTTAATTATATGTCTTGATAAAATATACTTTTCTTGTGATTCCCCTGTATTCTCACATTGAAAAGAAAAAAATTTAAAAGAGCTTTCGATGTTTACAATGAACTTCCATAGTAACATCATTTAAGTATTTCATAAAGACAATGACATATAAAAAGTAGTTGTTATAAATGTTATTTTGCAGTCATGCTTCCACATATATATGACCCAGGTGTGACATCTATTATTATTATTATTATTATTGAACAATTTAGAAGGCTAACAAAATGGTGAAAATAGGGAATTCGGTTGGCTGCCAAATATATATATATATATATATATATATATATATATATATATATATATATATATATATATATATATATATATATATATATATATATATATATATATGATGATGGGTCAAGATCCTCTGCTGTGGGTTCCCCCACAGCAGAGGGTGCTGTGTAGTAATTTTTTTAAAAAAATTGATATTTTTATATTTAATTATTTAAAAATTAAAATTATATTTTTTATATTAAAATATGTGATTAATAATCCAATTCAGAGTCATAATTTTTTTTGGTTACAAATATATATTATGTGGGTAAAATGACGCATCTCTTATTATTTTTTTAAATAATTTTTTCAACTCTCTTTTTAAAAAATTGTTAATCAAAATTTAATTTTTTTGTTACAAATACGTGATCCCGAACGAACAAAAAAAACGACGGTATATGTCATTTTTCTTTAGTATTATAGTTCTTTTTAAAAAAACTATTTTCTCTTTTTTTTATTCTTGTTAATTTTTTATTTAGAATTTAAAATTTTATTAATCACATATTTGTAACAAAAATAAAATTAATGTCTAAATACAGGAAATATATATATATATATATATTTTAAAAATAATCAAATTAAAAAAAATTATATTTTAGGGATATAAGAAATAATCCAATTAAAAAATTTACAAAAAAATTAAAAAGGTTGAACTTATCGAACAATTAAAAATAATACCAAAAAATTGACACGATATAAAAAGAAAATTATTTTGTGTAATTTTTTCGTGTTCGAACACTTAGTTTTTTTTACATTTTTTTGAAAATTGGATTATTTCTTAAATCCCTAAGAAAAGAAAAAATATTTTTTGTATTTAAAATTTTAAAAAGGAATGAGAAAAATTCACAATACAAAAAAAGAGTTGACGGTTTTTCAAAAGAATTAGAATATAAAAAGCCAACAAGATTATTATCTGTTACAAATATGTGATTAATAAAATTTTAATTTCTAAATAAAAATTAACAAGATAAGAAAAATAGTTTATTTTAAAAAAAGAACTATAATATTAAAAAAAAATATTGAATGAACCGAATTTTTTTCTTGTTCGTTCGGAATAACATAGTTATAACAAAAAATTAAATTTTTATTAACATTTTTTTAAAAAAAAGTTGAAAAATTATAAAAGAAAAAATAATAAGAGAAACGTTATTTTACCCACACAATATATATTTATAACCAAAAATAAAATAGTAAATTTAAATTGAATTATTATTCACATATTTTAATATAAAAAAAATAATTTTGATTTTAAATTAATTAAAATGTAAAAATACCAGTTTTAAAAAAAAATAAAAAAAATTTAATACACAGCATCTCTGCTGTGGGGGAAACCAGAGGATCTTGATCCATATGATGATGATGAAAACAATTTTACCTTCATGATAATGGCATCGCCGTTCGGAACACTAACGAACATGTCTCCACCCATATGCTCCATGCCTGATCAATACAAAAAGGTCGACCAACTTCGAGTTTCACATAAACCATGCAATTAAATTAAAAGGTGGTCTACAAACACAAATATTTAGTGGAACCACTTTAAAATACATGATAAAGAACCAACACAAATATTTAATGTACCTGAATAAGATGGTGCGTCTCGAATAACATGGGGCAAATCAAAATTAATGGCCTTTACAGTTGGATGCTTGGATAGGATCATTTTCAGGGAATCACCGATTCCACCTCCAACATCGACCAAAGTTCCCAGACCCTTGAATCCCTCATAGGTATCTAGGATTCTTTTCATCAAAATTGTCGAAGAATTGGACATTGCTCTATTAAAAACCTTGTTAAATCTAGGATCTGTGCCGTGATACTCGAACGTGCTCATTTTATATACTTTTTCAAAAGGAACTCCCCCCTCGAGAATTGCATCTTTCAGGTGATACCTACACATACAATTATTAAGGATTAATTACACACAAACACATATAGTACTTGTAGAGGTTGATATGTAGTTGATACTTGCCAAATACTTACCAAGTCTCCAAGTGAACCTTGTCTAGATTCATGATCAACATAGGGGCTAGAGAAACTCCATCATCATTCTTGGTGTAGAACTTGCAGACCGGAGCCAAGGAATACAGCCGCTCAACGCCGCCATCAGGCAGGGTTTTCACTCGGCAATTTAAAATAGAATAGCTCGCGAGCAGGCGGAGGATTCTGTCCACCATGTTATGCGCCTCTGGATTGTTGGTGGGAATTTCCGCAACGAGTTCTGCTGGTGAAATAAAGGCGTCGGGCCCCTTATTCTTCATGATTTCAAAGAGGTCGAGCTCCAACGCCACTTTGAGGACATTAGGCAGCACTGAGGCAGAGGCTAGTTGCATGGCGAATAAGAAAGAAGCCTCGTCCCCTTGTGCAACCTCCATTTTCAGACTCATTTTTCCTAAAGAGATTGAGAACATAGGTGTGTGCATATGCGGAGACAAACATATTTATAGTAGCTTGTAATAATTGTTATAAATTGATTTTTTTGATATAATATGAATAAATTAACATATATGTGTGAATGATGCATATTCCTTGAAATCCACGCAACCCAAGAGACCTGCATGCATTTTGCTGTCTAAGTTATAATCTATATTATATATATTATTAGACTTTAACAAATTTAACTAAATATGGTATGCTAATATGACACAATAGTTTATTTCCATTTTAGGGAGATAGTTTGAATTTTTAATACAAATTATAGAGAAGTTGGTATTTTACACCAAAATTATCAAAAACAAAAAAAAATTAATATGACATATATCATGTGCCATGGAACACTAATTTATTGGCTATTTGCGGTCTACATTAATTTATATATCTGGTCTATCGGAAAAGTTTATGTTAAAATGGTACAATAGTTTATGTAAATTTAACTAAATTTGTATGTTAATGTTGTAAAATAGTTTATGTAAATTTTTAAACTATAAAAATTTCAATTATTATAAAATCAGGAAACGCAAATAAGGATGCTATTTTAATACGTGGAAATTATATTTTTCTTATCAAATTAATGAAAATATTCATTAATTTGAATCTATAAAGCATACATATATTTTCCCCATATAGCATACATTTCTCACTAATACTCGATGTTAATTAATTAAATACAATAACATAAACACACAACGTAACTCCATTAATTCAAATGTATGTGATGGAGTTTTACAAAAATAATGCAAAATTCCACCACAATTGACGGACGCTGCAAACAAGTTTGAATCTCATACCAAAGAAGCTGTTGTCTCTCATTTGAATCTCAAGATATTTGCAGTGTTCCTGTATCATGAACGCTCTTGCAATCGATTTCAAATCAATTTATTCTTTGGAAGATGTTGTCTCTTAAGTCTTTAAAGTTGTTGAGTCATCTAGACTTGGGGCTTTCTCAATTCATCTTTGGACATCTACATGGATGAGCTGAAAAGTTTCTACACGAAAGATATAATGGGAGATGATAGTCTGGTAATTGAGCAAGTTTATTTCTCTGCATTGTTTCAGTTGCCCATTGAAGGGCTAACTGACTTCTCTCTAATACCTCAACAAGCAGTTGAAGAGATAAAGGTGAAATATTTTCCATCTGCTGATAATATCAAGACTTCAGGAAAGAAGAAAGAGATAAGTTAGACTATCAACTTCTGGCTGATGTTGTGGCCAAGTCAATTCTAATGGAGATAGATTCTTTTAATGGCTACATAGAAGTAATTTTTTTGGTGATAACAACTGAAATATCCACTACTCGTTTTTCTTTAAAATATACAAGAATTTTTTTTCCCTTCCTACACTATTCGGCCGAACTACCATACACATACATATATATTTAAAAATATCTTTGCACCATTTTAAATAAATTCACCAACTATTATTTGAAAATTCAAAGGAAAGAAATTCAAGCATAAAATCAAAAATCATCAACCAACCTGACTTTAATATTTTCGAAAATAACCTTAACTCTAACATCATCTCAAAAACCTCTCAAAAGCATCATAAGTCATAAAATCCTAAAAGTAACTCAAATCATTTAGCATAAATCATAAACGTAAATCATAAACGTAATTTATTTGCGGAAAACTAGCACTGGTCCTCATGTTGTGTGCACCTTCAGTCCAGCAAGATCAACCATCAAGTCCCTCATTAACATCAACATCATGCTCACCTCCATCGATCAGACCTAGTGAGTTTATTAACTCAGCATATCTTAACCATGATAACAAGTAATACATATACAATTACATGCAATAGTGAAATATTTTACTTAAAATAACTTCACATGAATATGCATACACTTAAATATTTTCCTTACATCATATACATTTCCCTTTTCATCATATACATTTACATTTTTATTTTTATTGAATTCAGATCGTTAATTGTGACTTTCGTTTCAGCTGAAGATCGATGGATCCCACATGTACAATATTGGGCGACGGGGACATCAACGATACTCTCACCAGTCAACTGAGCCTTGGCCTTACGTATTATCATATCATGTCGATGGAAATACGATTGTCGATCTCCCTCTAGGGCCTTCTCCCGTAAACAGGCTTCCTCTGGGGCCTTTTCCCTCACGATATCTCCAATTAAGGGTGTCAATCGGGTGGGTTGGGTCGGTTTCGGGTCAACCCGCGAATTTTTTTTTTATTTTTTTCAACCCGAACGCGAAGCAACCCGAAAACCCCCAACCTGAACACGAACCCGTATAACCCGACTCAACCCGTCTAACCTGCCTAACCCGAATTTTATTAATTTTTTCTAATTTTTTTTTAAAAAATTAAAAAAAATTCAAAAATATAAAAAAAAAATAATTTAAACACATAATAACAAAATTTTCGATTTAAATTTGAATGTTTAATTGTAGAAAATTAAAAGTATATTTACTAAATCAAATAAAAAATTGTTAAAAAATAAAAATATGCAAAATAAATATTAAATGATAAAAATTTATCATATAAATATACAGTAAGTTTTGTTCAAACATACAATATATAAAAATATAGGTAATATTTCAAAAAAAAAAGTTCGCGGGTCAACCCGCGACCCAACCCGACCCAATTCAAAACCCGCCTAACATGACACTAACCCGAATCCACCCAACCGAACCCGAAAAATCCCAACCCGAACCTGATTTTTTTCGTGTTGGGTCGTGTCTGGTTGACGGGTCGTGTCGCATTTTGACACCCCTATCTCCAATCCTATAATCGTATCATCGTATTAGTCACAATCACTTCACCTCCTTCAACGTTTTATATTTTCATCACTTATAAAAATTCATGCATATAGAAATCATTTTTCTTTTTAAACCAAGCATGCAACACGTATTTTAGCATTAACGTTTCATCATAAAATTTCATAAATATTTAAAATAAACATATTAACATTATTTACTGCATTCAGGGCACTGCCACGACGTCTAATATTTTTAGGTGTGAAATGACTGTTTTACCCCTAAAATTAGAATTTCTCGATCTTGACTTTTTTTTTACTTTCGTTAACTCTAGACCATCTCAAATAATTATTTAAGCTTAAATTAAATTTGTCATATTTTTATTTAGATTAAATTCGAGGCTTTCAATTTAATTTCCTATTTATTAACTCGTAAAGTGTTAAATTCTCTGATTAATTCAAACCTTGATATTTTAATCCCCAATTTTAAACATAGACTTTTTATGCATAAATTACCCTCGTGAACCATGAATCGACCTCTGTGTCCCATGGTTCGAATCCCTTAGCCATTATTATCCTAATTCGAACCCTAACGTGTATCCCTCAAGCCACCTCACGATTTACTCGAGCCACACCTGAGCCAACACCTGAACAGATCTCCTAGGGACCCTATTGAACCCTCTGGACTCGCCCTAACCCACGCACATAGGCCCTCGATCAAAACCTATCCATGCGAGTTACCTTCCTTGACTAAGAGTCTTTTACTCGACTAGGACTCTACTAACCGAGCCACCACCGAGCCACCCTCCTAAGACAAAGACTAACCTTCTTAGAGTCCCCTTGGCCCAGCCCCCACGGCCCATTCATGTAAACGTGCATGGATCCTCTCCCTCATGCGGCCGCGGCTAGGAAGAGCCCTTCCATGCGCCTCTTCTCCTCCAGCCCTTCCAGCTTCGTGTAGACCTTTTTTTCTCGAGACCAGGGCCCTCACGAGCCCAGCCCTTCACATTAAAAGAGCCCCACGCAGCCTCCCTTCCTAATACCCCAAAGTCGATCTCGTACCATCCTTTAAACCTTCGAGTCGTGCGTGCCTTGGCTTCTCCTGATCTAGCCCCGAACCGTGACCCTTAAGGCCCCGAAAACAAACTGAATTTAGCCCCTTTTTACGTACCTAACATGGCAGCCCCCTTGGAGCTATATTACAATAGTTTTTCATTATAAAAACACATGTTCAAGGCGTAGTATGACACAAAAACGAAAATAATACACGAAGGACATATTTTACATGCAATCATGCATCAATCAAGTATTATGGTGTGATAGATGAGAAAAAAATAATTAGGCATGCTTTGAGTTTAGTAAGCAGAAAAAACGGCTTGAAGATGCGAGAGACGTTGACGGAGAGACGGGGGAAGGAGCTTGCTGAATTTTTCTTCAAACCTTGCATAAATTTCCTTCCAATTCGTGTGGTGTGTGTTGCTGATGGAGAAAAAGAGTCCTAGTATTATTTTAGGTGAAGGGGCGTGAGCTGTGTGGGGTTTTGGGGAGGGTTTTTGCTTTTATTTTAATTAAAACTCATGGTGCAAGTTTGGGCCTGTTATCCAAGTATAATAAGCCCATAAGACCATTAGTTATTATTTAAAATATTTTGTTTAAGAAAGTTTGTGAAGTTATTAGCCGAGTTCTCGAAAAATTCATATTTTCGTCGAAAATCGAATATCGTTTAAAAATGAGACTCGACATATAGAAACACCTCAAAACACCTCATTTTCTAAAATTTCATTTAAAATACACCACACATTAAACAATTAAAAATTATTATTTAATAAAAATATTTTCCTTTATATGCTCTCTGGTCTCCGTTTCTCGATCGCGTCTAACATTTTAAAACACATTTTTATGCATTATAAAATAAAACTACATTTTAAACATGTAAACATTCTTATCATAATCAGTTCATGTAATTAAATAATTAATTAAAATACATAAGAAATTTGATAACTTGCATGCATGTGGTTCACATGGACCTTCAAATTTTCGGGACGTTACAACAACCACAGCCACATGACTCAAAGTTAACTAGTCAGACATCATGTTTCAGATTCTAAAGGAGATTATTCAAAATTAGAAGCAATCAATTGGATTCGCCATCCTCTTGATCAGATTGTTTGAAGACTCAGTAGCCTTACTGAGAAACTCTATAACTTTACACAACTCAAGGCTCTCACTGCACTAAATATCCTTTCTCTCAAGCCTAAAGGACATGCACTGAATATCTCTCCCATTGGGATATTTTTAATCAAGAAAGAAATTGGAGAAGAACTGGCTGTTGAAAAGAAACAGGTTGAAAAGAAGGGAATCAAGTTAAATGGACCAAGGCCAATGAGGAAACTGATTTTTCAATCCAGTGACTCTGAGGTATTAACTCATTTTCCTCTTCCATAAAAATGCTAGAACGACAAAAACCAGACAAGACCACCTATCAAGGCAGTATCTATATATCAGATACAAGTTGTCTAGTATACTGAAAACAAGGCTACTGACCATCCGACAGAAAATTTGAAACTGATAGTGGTGGCATCTCCACCTAGAAAAATCAATATGAAAACGACTATCCTTCCTCCAAGACCAACAAAAAGAGAAAGCATATGATATCCCATCCAATCTATCAGATCAAGACTGGTTTCTACCTTATCCACAACCACGAGAAAAGTAAAAGCTAAGGTGGATGAATCTCATGTCTAGGAACCAATATCAGCAATCCAGACTCAAATATACCTGCTGATGAATGCATTTAATTATTTTTTTGCAGAAAAGATAAAGTTTTTTGATGAATGGGTGGAATTTATAACAATCATCTTCGCAACAAAATTGAAGAATATGGATATGCTGAAAAGGTACATAGCACTAGAAAAGGTGTTCTACATCAAGTCAAAACTGTGGTCATAGCTGAAGCTCTTCCACGACGAGATTATCTTCTAAATCTTCTAAAAATTCAAAATTTGACCATAGTTTGTGTCGAACAAATATCCAATCCTGATCCTTCATGCCTAACCGCATTTGATGATATAACTGTGATAAATCAACTAGATATGGACATGGCATCCCTGCAGATGAAGGTCAAATTCTAGGAGAATTATCACAAATTGTTTGAGCCAGTGGATTCCAAGAAGCAGAGAGTGGGTGGTTCTTCATTTCAGTATGTCTCTGACAAGCCGACTGACGATGACTCCAAGGAAGCCAAACTGCCCAATCAATCGGATCCTATCACCTTTCCACCTTCGAGGCAAATTACTTTAGCCAGTATTGAGGAAGTTGTGCAATCCATTGCAAAACAACAACAAGATGAAATTGAAGATGAATTTTTACTAAGCCAACTATTTCCACATCTCCCTTGACCAAGCTGATCTCTAATGCAGAAGTCATCATATCTGAGAATGTAATTACTATTGAATCTGACGAAGCTTATTTTGTTCAAGAAATTATACAAGAAGTAGTTGAGATAGCTATGACTGAACAAGATAATCAAAAACCGGAAGAACGAATCAGTCAGAGGAATAGGTTGAGGTACTTATCAGCCAAACTGAGTCAAGAGTCCTAATGATCGAACAAGTAGGGCCTTCTAACAGTCAAGATCTTGTACTGACAGTTATTGCATCCAAATAAATACCAAGAATAGAGCCATCATCTACTAATTTAAATTAACTAATGAAACTACACTGGATCAGATAAGTTCTAGTCTCGTTGTCATCTCCTCCTCTACAATAGTTATGAAAAGAAGCAATCTGAATAATAAAGAAGTCTTAGACTCTTTCAAAGATAAAATTCTCAAAGAAGTGTCAAATCAATCAAGAGGCATGATCGACAAATTTTTTCGACTGGAGTAGCTCAAAAAGGCCCAGGCAACCACTTCTACTCATCTTGGTGAGCAAATTCAAGTCAACAACTTTCAAATCTACAAGAAGATAGAGGAAGCTCAAGAAAATTTTAATGATAAGATTGAGGACGTCAGTTCTTAGTTAGCTTCTGTCAGTTCCTACCTAAAGCCACCATTTGGTGTTGACAAAAACATGGGAAGAGAAGAGGAAGTCAACTAGTTCCAGTCATTCTAAATCTACTGATGCACAAAAGAAATCTACTAATAGATAATCTAGTCAATTTAGATTATGATACATGAAAAACAGTGCATATATAATCAGTTAGATAATTCAGTTGTTTGCACTGTTGAAATAAATGAATTTGGTAATTTTTGGCATAATTTTGTCAAACACCAAAACAGAGGAAATTGTTGGAATATTTTAAGTTTTGGTGATTGAACAAAGTTGCTTATCCAATGGATAATTAATTATCTAACTGAACTGAATTCAAGGAGGAAAACCGAACTTTCATAAGAAGAAGTTTTCTAAGAAGCCTAACTGATTATAAAATTGGACTGATAAAACATAAGAAAGTATGACGTATGAGTTTTGAAATCTTTGAACATCCAGAAACAACCTTGTGTTTATTTAATCTTAGTCCATCTACCTTACTACTCTTCAGAAATTCCAACTGATTTTCTTGATAAGTCATTTGTTCAACCAATTTCAGTAAGTCAACTTCCACATAGTTCACACTTTGACTTATTGAGAACCTAATTGAAAAGAACAAAATTTCAGTGTTGCCAATCTAACCGAACTATTTTCAGATAAATTTATTCAACCCCCCCCCCCCCTTCAAAATTTATTTGGATCCTATCAACACTCGATTGTAGGCCGCAACCTCATTTTCGATCCAATTTTGATCCTTCATGCCTAACCACATTTGATGCTATAGCTGATAAATCAATTAAATTTGGGCATGGTCTCCCTGCAGATGAAGGTGAAATTCTAGGAGAATGATCACAAATTGTTTGAGCCAGTAGATTCCAAGGAACAGAGAGTGGGTAGTTCTTCATTTCAGTATGTCTATGAGAAGCCGATTGACATTGACTCCAAGGAAGCCAAACTACCCAATCAGTCATATCCTATCACCTCTCCACCTTGGAGGAAGGTTACTCTAGTCAAAGTTGAGGAAGTTGTGCAATCCATTGCAAAACAACAAGAAGATGATGATAAAATTGAATTTTTACTAAGCAAACTACTTACTTTCCACATCTCCCTTGACCAAGCTGATCTCTAATGCAGAAGTCATCTTATCTGAGGACATACAACTAAAAAAAAAACATAAAAAGACAACGGATATTATCCGTTGTCGTAGCTGCCATAGAACTGTTGTAATTGATAGTGTTGTTGAAAGTGCGTTCAACGACAACATATTGCGAAGGTTTTTGAAAAATAGTCGCTAATTAGCGAAGGTTCATAACATACGATCGCTAAAATTAGCGACGGTTTTTTTACTAAGCCATCGTAATTAGCGATGGTTTAGACATAATATGTCATTAATGTTTTATGTATAATAAAAAAAAATTACTTTTATAATTAAATATATCTACCAAAAAAACTTGCAATCTGGCTAAGCTAATAGTATTAATGATCTTAATTAATACTTAAAAATTTACCAAGAATTGAAGCGAAAAAATTTACCTTAAATCGAAACTAAAATCGTCTATGAGAGAGAAAAATTTATCGTAGATGTGGACGGTGTGGAGGAAAATGGACCAAAAACGCGGGTATTTATAGAAAATTTGCGACGGTTTTTGGTAAAACAGTTTCTATTAGCACGGTTTGTTTATTAAACCGTCGCTATTATCGACAGTGGCTTTTGTGACGGTTAAGAAAAAACCGTCACTAATAGCGACAATTTAATAAATAATCGTCGCAAATGACGATGGTTTTTGTTTAATCGTCGCTATTGGTGGCAATTTTTGTTTAAACCGTCGATATTTAAAAATTGCGACGGTTTTATAAAATAGTTTCTAATTAACAATGGTTCGCTAAAACTGTCGTGGTTTGTCGAAAAAACTCGATAATCCCCAACGGTTTTATAAAATTGTTGTTGTTTGTAAAAAAAACTCGCTAATCCACCACAGTTTTACAAAAATCATTGTCGTTGATACAAAAAAACAAACACATAAACAACAGTTTTCAAAACCGTTGTCTTTGGCCTAAATAGTAAGTTAAAAGCAACGGTTTTTAGTTGTCTTTGCTTAAAAATACGCGCAAAGACAACAGTTTTAGTGAGTAAAAGACAATGGTTTTTTTGTAAAACCGTTATCTTTAATGTGTTGTATATTCAATATTTTCTTGTAGTGTACTTATGATTGAGTCTTACGAATCTGCTTTTGTTCGAGAAATTTATAAAAGAAGTAGTTGAGATAGCTATGACTGAACAAGATGATCAAAACAGGAAGAACAAATCAGTCAGACTATAGAGGAATAGGCTGAGGTAACTATCAGCCAAACTGAATGAACAGTCCTAATGATCGAACAAGCAGGCCTTCTAACAGTCAGACACTTGGACTGACAGTTATTACATCCAAATAAATTCCAAGAATAGAGCCATCATCTACTGATTTGGACTTAACTAATGAAAACAACTCTGGATCAGAAAAGTTCAAGTCTCGCCGTCATCTCCTCCTCTGTAACAATTCTGAAAAGAAGAAATCTGAATACTAAAGAAGTCTTAGAATCTTTCAAAGATAAAATACTCAAAGAAGTGTCAGATCTATCAAGATGCATGATCGACAAATTTTTTCGACTGGAGCAGCTCAAAAAGGCCCAGTCTGCCACTTCTACTCATCTTGGTGGGCAAATTCAAGCCAATAACATTCAAATCTACATCAAGATAAAGGAGCCTCAAGAAAATTTTAATGACAAGATTGACGGCGTCAGTTCTCAGTTAGCTTCTGTTCTTGCATACCAAAATCCACAATCTGGTGTTGACAAAAAAAGGGGAAGAGAAGAAGTCAACTAGTTCCAGTCAGCCTAAATCTACTGATGCACAGAAGAAACCTACTGATAAATACTCTGGTCAGTTTAGATGATGATACATAAAAAACTATGATTATTAATCAGTAAGATAATTCAGTTGTTTGCACTGTTGAAAATAAATGGAGTTGTTATTTTTTGGTATAATTTTGTCAAACACCAAAAACGAAGAAATTGTTGGAATATTTTAAGTTTTGGTGATTGAACAAGGTTGCTGATCCAACAGATAATTACATAACCTAACCGAACTGAATTCAATGAGGAAAAGTGAACTTTCATAAGAAGATCAAGTTTCTTAAGAAGCCTAACTTATTACGAAACCGGATTGATAAAACATAAGAAAGAGTGACTTAGGAGTTTTGACATCTCCGAACATCCAGAAACAACATCGTGTTTATTTACTCTCAGTCTACCTACCTTACTACTCTTCAGAAAACTCCAACTGATTTTCTTGATAAGCCATTTGTTCTACCAATTTCAGTAAGTCAACTTCCACATAGTTCACACTTTGACTTATTGAGAACTTAATTGAAAAGAACAAAATTTCAGTGTTACAAATCTAACCGAACTATTTTGAGATAAATTTATTCACCACCCCTTCAAAATTTATTTTCGATCCTAACAACACTCGATTGTAGGCCGCAACCTCATTTTCGATCCAATTATGATCCTTCATGCCTAACTGCATTTGATGATATAGGTGTACTAAATCAACTAGATATGGGCATGGTCTCCCTGCAGATGAAGGTGAAATTCTAGGAGAATGATCACAAATTGTTTGAGCCAGTGGATTCCAAGGAACAGAGAATGGGTAGTTATTCATTTCAGTATGTCTCTGAGAAGCAGATTGACATTGACTACAAGGAAGCCAAACTGCCCAATCAGTCATATCATATTACCTCTCCACCTTTGAGGCAGATTACTCTAGTAAAAATTGAGGAAGTTGGGCAATCCATTGCAAAACAACAAGATGATGAGAAGATGAATTTTTACTAAGCAAACTACTTACTTTCCACATCTCCCTTGACCAAGCTGATCTCTAATGCAGAATTCATCATGTTTGAGGACATACTTATGATTGAATCTTATGAAGATGCTTTTTTTCGAGAAATTTATACAAGAAATAGTTGAGATAGCTATGACTGAACAAGATGATCAAAACCGGAAGAAAAAATCAGTCAGACTATAGATAAATAGGCTGAGGTAACTATCAGCCAAGCTGAATGAAGAGTCTTAATGATCGAACAAGCAGGACTTCTAATAGTAAGGCTCTTTGACTTACAGTTATTACATCCAAAGAAATTCCAAGAATAGAGACATCATCTACTGATTTGGACTTAACTAATGAAAACAACTCTGGATCAGAAAAGTTCAAGTCTCGTTGTCATTTCCTCCTCTGTAACAGTTCTGAAAAGAAGAAATCTGAATACTAAAGAAGTCTTAGAATCTTTCAAAGATAAAATACTCAAAGAAGTGTCAGATCTATCAAGATGCATGATCGACAAATTTTTTCGACTGGAGCAGCTCAAAAAGGCCCAGTCTGCCACTTCTACTCATCTTGGTGGGCAAATTCAAGCCAATAACATTCAAATCTACATCAAGATAAAGGAACCTCAAGAAAATTTTAATGACAAGATTGACAGCGTCAGTTCTCAGTTAGCTTCTGTTCTTGCCTACCTAAATCCACAATCTGGTGTTGACAAAAAAGGGGGAAGAGAAGAAGTCAACTAGTTCCAGTCAGCCTAAATCTACTGATGCACAGAAGAAACATACAGATAAATACTCTGGTCAGTTTAGATGATGATACATAAAAAACAATGAATATATAATCAATAAGATAATTCAGTTGTTTGCATTGTTGAAAATAAATGGATTTGGTATTTTTTGGTATAATTTTGTCAAACACCAAAAAAGAAGAAATTGTTGGAATATTTTAAGTTTTGGTGATTGAACAAGGTTGCTGATCCAACAGATAATTTCATAACCTAACGGAACTGAATTCAATGAGGAAAAGTGAACTTTCATAAGAAGATCAAGTTTCTTAAGAAGCCTAACTTATTACGAAACCGGGTTGATAAAACATAAGAAAGAGTGACTTAGGAGTTTTGACATCTCCGAACATCCAGAAACAACATCGTGTTTATTTACTCTCAGTCTACCTACCTTACTACTCTTCAGAAAAATCCAACTGATTTTCTTGATAAGCCATTTGTTCTACCAATTTCAGTAAGTCAACTTCCACATAGTTCACACTTTGACTTATTGAGAACTTAATTGAAAAGAACAAAATTTCAGTGTTACAAATCTAACCGAACTATTTTGAGATAAATTTATTCACCACCCCTTCAAAATTTATTTTCGATCCTAACAACACTTGATTGTAGGCCGCAAGCTCATTTTCGATCCAATTATGATCCTTCATGCCTAACTGCATTTGATGATATAGGTGCACTAAATCAACTAGATATGGGCATGGTCTCCCTGCAGATGAAGGTGAAATTCTAGGAGAATGATCACAAATTGTTTGAGCCAGTGGATTCCAAGGAACAGAGAATGGGTAGTTATTCATTTCAGTATGTCTCTGAGAAGCCGATTGACATTGACTACAAGGAAGCCAAACTGCCCAATCAGTCATATCATATCACCTCTCCACATTTGAGGCAGATTACTCTAGCAAAAATTGAGGAAGTTGGGCAATCCATTGCAAAACAACAAGATGATGAGAAGATGAATTTTTACTAAGCAAACTACTTATTTCCACATCTCCCTTGACCAAGATGATCTCTAATGCAGAATTCATCATGTTTGAGGACATACTTATGATTGAATCTTATGAAGATGCTTTTTTTCGAGAAATTTATACAAGAAATAGTTGAGATAGCTATGACTGAACAAGATGATCAAAACCGGAAGAAAAGATCAGTCAGACTATAGATAAATAGGCTGAGGTAACTATCAGCCAAGCTGAATGAAGAGTCTTAATGATCGAACAAGCAGGACTTCTAATAGTAAGGCTCTTTGACTTACAGTTATTACATCCAAAGAAATTCCAAGAATAGAGACATCATCTACTGATTTGGACTTAACTAATGAAAACAACTCTGGATCAGAAAAGTTCAAGTCTCGTTGTCATTTCCTCCTCTGTAACAGTTCTGAAAAGAAGAAATCTGAATACTAAAGAAGTCTTAGAATCTTTCAAAGATAAAATACTCAAAGAAGTTTCAGATCTATCAAGATGCATGATCGACAAATTTTTTCGACTGGAGCAGCTCAAAAAGGCCCAGTCTGCCACTTCTACTCATCTTGGTGGGCAAATTCAAGCCAATAACATTCAAATCTACATCAAGATAAAGGAACCTCAAGAAAATTTTAATGACAAGATTGACAGCGTCAGTTCTCAGTTAGCTTCTGTTCTTGCCTACCTAAATCCACAATCTGGTGTTGACAAAAAAGGGGGAAGAGAAGAAGTCAACTAGTTCCAGTCAGCCTAAATCTACTGATGCACAGAAGAAACATACAGATAAATACTCTGGTCAGTTTAGATGATGATACATAAAAACAATGAATATATAATCAGTAAGATAATTCAGTTGTTTGCATTGTTGAAAATAAATGGATTTGGTATTTTTTGGTATAATTTTGTCAAACACCAAAAAAGAAGAAATTGTTGGAATATTTTAAGTTTTGGTGATTGAACAAGGTTGCTGATCCAACAGATAATTACATAACCTAACGGAACTGAATTCAATGAGGAAAAGTGAACTTTCATAAGAAGATCAAGTTTCTTAAGAAGCCTAACTTATTACGAAACCGGGTTGATAAAACATAAGAAAGAGTGACTTAGGAGTTTTGACATCTCCGAACATCCAGAAACAACATCGTGTTTATTTACTCTCAGTCTACCTACCTTACTACTCTTCAGAAAAATCCAACTGATTTTCTTGATAAGCCATTTGTTCTACCAATTTCAGTAAGTCAACTTCCACATAGTTCACAGTTTGACTTATTGAGAACTTAATTGAAAAGAACAAAATTTCAGTGTTACAAATCTAACCGAAATATTTTGAGATAAATTTATTCACCACCCCTTCAAAATTTATTTTCGATCCTAACAACACTCGATTGTAGGCCGCAACCTCATTTTCGATCCAATTATGATCCTTCATGCCTAACTGCATTTGATGATATAGGTGTACTAAATCAACTAGATATGGGCATGGTCTCCCTGCAGATGAAGGTGAAATTCTAGGAGAATGATCACAAATTGTTTGAGCCAGTGGATTCCAAGGAACAGAGAATGGGTAGTTATTCATTTCAGTATGTCTCTGAAAAGCCGATTGACATTGACTACAAGGAAGCCAAACTGCCCAATCAATCATATCATATCACCTCTCCACCTTTGAGGCAGATTACTCTAGTAAAAATTGAGGAAGTTGAGCAATCCATTGCAAAACAACAAGATGATGAGAAGATGAATTTTTACTAAGCAAACTACTTACTTTCCACATCTCCCTTGACCAAGCTGATCTCTAATGCAGAATTCATCATGTTTGAGGACATACTTATGATTGAATCTTATGAAGATGCTTTTTTTCGAGAAATTTATACAAGAAATAGTTGAGATAGCTATGACTGAACAAGATGATCAAAACCGGAAGAAAAGATCAGTCAGACTATAGATAAATAGGCTGAGGTAACTATCAGCCAAGCTGAATGAAGAGTCTTAATGATCGAACAAGCAGGACTTCTAATAGTAAGGCTCTTTGACTTACAGTTATTACATCCAAAGAAATTCCAAGAGTAGAGACATCATCTACTGATTTGGACTTAACTAATGAAAACAACTCTGGATCAGAAAAGTTCAAGTCTCGTTGTCATTTCCTCCTCTGTAACAGTTCTGAAAAGAAGAAATCTGAATACTAAAGAAGTCTTAGAATCTTTCAAAGATAAAATACTCAAAGAAGTGTCAGATCTATCAAGATGCATGATCCACAAATTTTTTCGACTGGAGCAGCTCAAAAAGGCCTAGTCTGCCACTTCTACTCATCTTGGTGGGCAAATTCAAGCCAATAACATTCAAATCTACATCAAGATAAAGGAACCTCAAGAAAATTTTAATGACAAGATTGACAGCGTCAGTTCTCAGTTAGCTTCTGTTCTTGCCTACCTAAATCCACAATCTGGTGTTGACAAAAAAGGGGGAAGAGAAGAAGTCAATTAGTTCTAGTCAGCCTAAATCTACTGATGCATAGAAGAAACATACAGATAAATACTCTGGTCAGTTTAGATGATGATACATAAAAAACAATGATATAATCAGTAAGATAATTCAGTTGTTTGCATTGTTGAAAATAAATGGATTTGGTATTTTTTGGTATAATTTTGTCAAACACCAAAAAAGAAGAAATTGTTGGAATATTTTAAGTTTTGGTGATTGAACAAGGTTGCCGATCCAACAGATAATTACATAACCTAACGGAACTGAATTCAATGAGGAAAAGTGAACTTTCATAAGAAGATCAAGTTTCTTAAGAAGCCTAACTTATTACGAAACCGGGTTGATAAAACATAAGAAAGAGTGACTTAGGAGTTTTGTCATCTTCGAACTTCCAGAAACAAAATCGTGTTTATTTACTCTCAGTCTACCTACCTTACTACTCTTCAGAAAAATCCAACTGATTTTCTTGATAAGCCATTTGTTCTACCAATTTCAGTAAGTCAACTTCCACATAGTTCACACTTTGACTTATTGAGAACTTAATTGAAAAGAACAAATTTTAGTGTTACCAATCTAACCGAACTATTTTGAGATAAATTTATTCACCACCCCTTCAAAATTTATTTTCGATCCTAACAACAATCGATTGTAGGCCGCAACCTCATTTTCGATCCAATTATTATCCTTCATGCCTAACCGCATTGGATGATAAAGGTGTAATAAATCAACTAGATATGAGCATGGTCTTCCTGCAGATGAAGGTGAAATTCTAGGATAATGATCAAAAATTGTTTGAGCCAGTGGATTCCAAGGAACAGAAAGTGGGTAGTTCTTCATTTCAGTTTGTCTCTGAGAAGCCGATTGACATTGACTCCAAGGAAGCCAAACTACCCAATCAGTCATATCATATCACCTCTCCACCTTTGAGGCAAATTACTCTAGTCAAAATTGAGGAAGTTGGGCAATCCATTGCAAAACAACAAGATGATGATAAGATGAATTTTTACTGAGCAAACTACTTACTTTCCACATCTCCCTTGACCAAGCTGATCTCTAATGCAGAAGTCATCATATTTCAGGACATATTTATGATTGAATCTTACGAAGCTGCTTTTGTTCGAGAAATTTATACAAGAAGTAGTTGAGATAGCTAAGACTGAACAAGATGATCAAACCGGAAGAACAAACCAGTCAGACTATAGAGAAATAGGCTGAGGTAACTATCAGCCAAGCTGAATGAAGAGTCCTAATTATGATCGAACAAGGAGGCCTTCTAACAGTCAGGCTCTTTGACTTACAGTTATTACATCCAAAGAAATTCCAAGAATAGAGCCATCATATACTGATTTGGACTTAACTAATGAAAACAACTCTGGAACAGAAAAGTTCAAGTCTCGCTGTCATTTCCTCCTCTGTAACAGTTCTGAAAAGAAGAAATCTGAATACTAAAGAAGTCTTAGAATCTTTCAAAGATAAAGTACTCAAAGAAGTGTCAGATCTATCAAGATGCATGATCCACAAATTTTTTTGACTGGAGCAGCTCAAAAAGGCCCAGTCTGCCACTTCTACTCATCTTGGTGGGCAAATTCAAGCCAATAACATTCAAATCTACATCAAGATAAAGGAACCTCGAGAAAATTTTAATGACAAGATTGACAGCGTCAGTTCTCAGTTAGCTTCTGTTCTTGCCTACCTAAATCCACAATCTGGTGTTGACAAAAAAGGGGGAAGAGAAGAAGTCAACTAGTTCTAGTCAGCCTAAATCTACTGATGCACAGAAGAAACCTACTGATAAATACTCTGGTCAGTTTAGATGATTATACATGAAAAACAATGCCTATATAATCAGTTAGATAATTCAGTTGTTTGCACTGTTCAAAATAAATGGATTTGGTAATTTTTTGTATAATTTTGTCAAACACCAAAAAAGGGGAAATTTTTGGAATATTTTAAGTTTTGATGATTGAACAAAGTTGTTGATCCAACAGATAATTACATAACCTGACCGAACTGAATTCAATGAGTAAAACTGAACTTTCATGAGACGAAGTTTCTTAAGAAGCCTAACTGATTACAAACCAGACTGAGAAACATTAGAAGGATGCTGATAGCCAAACCAATTCAAGGTCGTCTGATGAAGCCCAGCTGACAGTCTATCTAGTTGATTAAGTCCATATATTCCCTAAAGAATCATTATATTCAGTGATTAAGGATCCGTGCCCAGCAGAAATAGCGGATAAAGTTTTTCCTACTAATAGTCACTAAACCTTAACAGAATGTCAGATTTCGGCACACTACTAGAACATGTCAAAAAGGACAATGATATGGCAACAATGACATCTACATTTGGAAATAAATGTATTTTGAAAAGATTATCGTTGCAGATTAAGTTATAAATAGATATAACAAGCTCTAAATATTAGACAGTTACATCTATCTTTGGATTGTTAATAACAAACAAACTGATCTTCTCTGTAGAAGGTTTCCGAGAGCCAAACTAAAATAGCCAGCACATGCTGATAAATCATTATCTGATTCTTTCGAACTGATTTACACTTTGACTTGGGAAAATGATTTCTAGATCATTCTCTTTTATTTGTAACTCATATTGAATCGTTCCATTTTCATAATCGAGATGAGAGATATGACCAATACATTAGAAATAGTTAGACTGATCTTATTGATGTTTTTTACGTATGCTCGATTTTGTGACTAATATTTCGTCTAAATTACATCCGAACTAGCTAAGCTATCGTGAAATATTACTTGTGAAAAATTAATTTTTTTTATTCAGTCATTTTGGCGGCTTGTCACGAGCTCTGAGATATCAACATAACACCACAGCTCGCCAAATTTTCAACTGGTTTGATTTCGAGTTTTAGCTTTTAACTTGAGCTAGCAATTTCACACTTGGTTAAAATATTATGTCATACATGTTACATAACGCACATATATATATCATTTACTAAAAATATTGTTTGTGTTTAAAGTAGGGGTAAGTAGAAATCAAACCAATCCAAATCGGTTTGATATTTGATCGACCACATTTTAGATTGATTTAAAATTCACCAAGTCAAAAAATTAGTTTGGTTCAAATTTTTGCTGAAAAAATCCTAACTAATTAAACCAATTTCATATGTATATTATTTTTTATTATACATTATATGTATATATTATTTTATTTTTCGTTTGTATCATATCATTATCTAGTTAAATATATGTGTACATATTGATATTTATCTATTTTCATATGATATTTGTAATGATGTTGTCATACATTACAATGTTAAGCGATTAACATATATATTCATATTGGTATTTATCTAATTATATTAGCTAGTTTAGAAAATTTAAATTATGTTTAAGAATAATCAAATACCCTGGATTTTAAATAATTTGAAATAATACATTATCCTAATATGTGTAATTAAGGAAGAGACGCCCACTTATCGTGGACGCTTTTATGCAATATTGCAATAACTTAAATCATATTTTAAGTTTTATATATATGCAGTTGAAATTAGTCATAATTTTTGTTTATATTATTTTTGTTATTAGAAAATATATATATATTGGTTTTCATATATTGCATAAATAAACAATTGGCGGGCTTTAGGTGAAGCTAAATATTTATTCTTCGAGTTGAATTTATCGTCGATATGCATGCGATTCAAAATACATAATGAATTTAACGGGAGCATTAAACTTGATCATTATTTAACACCAGCACAGTGTACACACCGTTCACTATTTATCCATTAAGTTTTTGCATGTTAACAAGAGTAAAAGAGAAAAGGGTCATAGCAAGCCAAAAGTTTTATTATAAAATGGTAATTGTCTTTAGGAGAAAAGCTATAAAGTTTTATTGTAAAACGGTAATTATCTTTAGCTACTCAATATTTCTTTATATATTTATTTATAAAACTCCATGACTGAGAGTGGGAGAACAGAACAAACTGTTCGAGATTCTTTGAATCCTGCTTGCTTTGCCAATGCATGAAATTCATTTTCTGTCCTCTCCTTCCCACCAGGACTGTATGCTAGCATAACCATGTCAGTATGTAAATTACATATAAAATCTTCTCCTGGGATCTCTGAAAGGATACGCTCCACAACGATGATTTTTCCATTATTTGGAAGTGCTTCATGGCATCTCTTCAGTATTTTTAAACATTTTGTATCACTCCAGTCATGAAGAACCCCCTGTAGATATGATTAAAAAAAGGATTTGAATCGGTCTAATAAGAAAATAAGCATAAAAATATTATTACAAAGTTGTAAGAAACAATTGAGAATAAAAAATTATGAAAAAGCAATCTTTCTTTAGATAAAAGGGTGGAAAATTAATAAGAACAACTATTTAGTTATATATATTGAATAAAATATACACTTCTTATGATGTCCCTATATTCCCACATTGAAAAGGAAAAAAAAAATTAAAAGAGCTTGCGATGTTTACAATGAACTTCTGTAATAATATCAAGTATTTCGTAAGACAAATGTTTATTTTGCAGCCAGGCTTCCACATACATGACCCATGTGTGACATTTATTATTATTATTATTATTATTATTATGGCAGAAAAATTTAGAAGGCTAACAAAATGGTGAAAATAGGGGAAGTTGGCTGCCAATAAATTTTATATATATATATATATATATATATATATATATATATATATATATATATATATATATATATATAGATGAAAACAATTTCACCTTCATGATAATGGCATCGCCTTTTGGAACACTGATGAACATGTCTCCACCCATGTGCTCCATGCCTGATCAATACAAAAAAGTCAGCCAAGTTTAAATTTCACGTAAACCATCAAATTAAATTAAAAAGTGACCTTCAAACACAAATATTTCAATGGAACCACTTTAAAATACATTACAAAGAACCAACACAAATATTTCACGTACTTGCAAAAGATGGTGCATCTTGAATAACATGAGGCAAATCAAAATTAATGGCCTTTATAGTTGGATGCTTGGATAGGATCATGTGCAGGGAATCACCGTTTCCACCTCCAACATCAACCAAAGTCCTCAAACCCCGGAATCCTTGGTACGTATCTACAACTTTTTTCATCATAATTGTCGAATAATTGGACATTGCTCTATTAAAAACCTTGTTTAATCTAGGATCTGTGCCGTGATACTCGAACGTGCTCATTTTATATACTTTTTCAAAAGGAACTCCCCCCTCGAGAATTGCATCTTTCAGGTGGCACCTACACATACAGTTATTAAGGATTAATTACACACAAACACATAGTATGGGTAGAGTTTGATATGTAGTTGATACTTACCAAGTCTCCAAATGAACCCTGTCTTGGTACATGATCAACAAAGGGGCTAGAGAAACTCCATCATCATTCTTGGTGTAGAACTTGCAGACCGGAGCCAAGGAATACAGCCGCTCAACGCCGCCATCAGGCAGGGTTTTCACTCGACAATTTAAAATAGAATAGCTCGCGAGCAGGCGGAGGATTCTGTCCACCATGTTATGCGCCTCTGAATTGTTGGTGGGAATTTCCGCGGCGAGTTCTCTTGGTGAAATAAAGGCATCGGGCCCCTTATTCTTCATGAGTTCAAGGAGGTCGAGCTCCACCGCCACTTTGAGGACATTAGGTAGCACTGAAGCAGAGGCTAGTTGCATGGCGAATAAGAAAGAAGCCTCGTCCCCTTGTGCAACCTCCATTTTTGTATTCATTTTTCCTGAAGAGATTGAGAACAAGAAGCAATACTTTGGGTAGGAGTGTGCATATGCAGAGATAAACATATTTATAGTAGCTTAGCTTGTAATAATTGTTATAAATTTATATTTTTATATAATATATATAATCGTTGCATCATGGAAATTAACATATATGTATGAATGATGTATATATTTGTTTATTTGTTATAGAATAGGCCGTATATCATTAATCGATGGTCAAATTACGTATTAGTTAGGACACATTCCTTGAAATCCACGCCACCGAAGAGACCTGCATGCATTTTGCTGTCTAAGTTATAATCTATATTATATATATTATTAGTTTAACTAAATTTGGTATGTTAATATGGAACAATAGTTTATTTACATTAGTTTTTTTCATAATGTTTATTAGTAATTTTTATTATGCGACTTTCATTTTTTCTGATTTTTTCTTCAACTTCTCTAGAATTTATCTAAAACTTCAAACTATCTCACTAAATCTTATCTAGAAATAATTTATAAGTATAATATTATAAAACCAAGAAATGGAAAGAAGTATACTATTTTAACAGGTGGAAATTATATTTTTCTTATCAAATTAATGAATATTTTGATTTGGATCTATAAAGCATACATATATTTTCCACATATAGCATACGTTAATTCTCACTAATACGTACTCGATGTTAATTAATTAAATACATAACATAAACACACAACTCCATTACTTCAAATGTATTTTCTGATCTTGTCAAATGCATTATTTATATATCCATGATTACGTTTTCTCATTTATTGCATAAATTTAGAAATATATATTTATTTATTTATTTCTGAGACTTATAACGCATGCATGCAATTGCAAGCTTTGATCCTAGAATGTAAATCTAATCCAATACGTATATGCTGGGGAAATCAAAGTTGACAATAGGCTGAGATGCACAAATGAGAACAAATTGAAACAAAGAAAATAATTCCCAACTTTAATAATGAAACACCAAGAAATTAATAGTACTCTCAAGATATTTATAATGTCCCAAACGTGCATCTTTCTAAGTTTTTTCATAAACAATTTTATTTTAAAAAAATAAAAGTTCAAAATTAATGTATGTGGTGGAGTTTTAAAAAAATAATGCAAAACTCCACCACCAATGACGGACGCCGCAAATAAATTTGAATCTCATTCCAAAGAAGTTGTTGTCTCTCATTTGAATCTCAAGATATTTGCAACGTTCCTGTATCATGAACGCTCTTGTAATCGATTTCGAATCAATTAATTATTCTATGGAAAATGTTGTTGCCTCTCAAGTCTTTAAAGTTGTTGAGTCATCTGGACTCAGGGCTTTTCTCAGTTCATCTTTGGACATCTATATAGATGAGCTGAAAAGTTTGTACACGAGAGAGATAATAACTGAAGACGTACGGAAAGATAGTGTTGCCCAGTGTTATGTCCTACAGAATTGGGTGATTTCAAATTACTTGTAATTTCGAAAGTATTTTAGTTCAAACCTTCTGCGCGGAAAAAGAGTGACGTAGGAGTTTTGAAATCTCCGAACATCTAGAAACAACCTTGTGTTTATTTACTCTCAGTCTACCTACCTTACTACTCTTCAGAAAACTCCAACTGATTTTCTTGGTAAGTCATTTGTTCAACTAATTTCAGTACGTCAACTTCCGCATAGTTCACACTTTGACTTATTGATAACCTAATTGAAAAGAACAAAATTTCAATGTTTCCAATCTATTCGAAATATTTTGAGATAAATTTATTCACCACCTTCAGAATTTATTTTTGATTACTAACAACATTCGATTGTCGGCCGTGTTGGGAATCGATATAGAGTTTAGAGGGGGTGAATAAATTCTTTCCTTTGTTGGTTGATTATGTAAAGGTTGCTAGAATCTTAGGAGAGATTATAGCTTATCTTGTTCAAGAGTAAGTCCAGCAGATCACAATAAAAAGTGCGAAAACGATCTGATGGAGTACGGTGAAACACAATAAAACAGTAGGCAGTAGAACAATGGTTGTTTATGAAAGTTCGAAGATGAAATCCTCTACGTCTCCCCTTCTTCTGTTTCCAGAAGGTATCACTAAAAGACTTTAGTTTTTACAGTATAACACTTGTACACACCCACTTCAGCAGGACTTATCCTTTGCCTACTGAAACTCTTAGTTTCACAACAAAATAAAACAAATACAACAAAGTTCTGGAAAAGACTTTTTCCAGTTTACAACCTCTTCTCAAATATATAGTAACGAGATTATGATTGTAGATAGAGTAAGAAACAGTCAGCACAATATGATATCAAAAGATCAGATAAGTATTATGAAGCATGTGTTGATTTTCTGTATATTGAGCTTGAAGATGATAAGTAGTTCTGAGTGCTCAAATCGACGTTCGTATATTAGATAACGTAATCATTGTTTTAGGTAACCTATAGACGTCGTTGATTTTGTGTATTTATATAATTCTTGAATAAACGTTCATAAACAAAACGAATTCTTTGACTTCTGATAGAATCAGCTTTATTACCTAAAAAGGTTTTTGCAAAAAGCTTCAGAACAATCAGTCTTGTTTCATACCACATTTGGTAATTCGTATTAAATGACTTTGTTCAGCATTAATGATGTATTTAATACTTGTACTTGGTAAAGTAACGGTAACATTTAATATATGATCGATAGGTTCTGATTTAGTAAAAGTCAAGTTCTGCTTCTGTTTATCTAAGCTGATAAGTACTCGAAGAGTACTGCTTTGTTAAAGCGATACGAGAACTTCTGCTTTTATACTATCTTCTGGTTTCACTAACGCGATCTACTGGTTTTGACTATCATCAACACAATTAAATTAAGTCTATCAGGCCGCAACCTCACAATCCGCATAATATTTAACTTCTCTTATGTCAAGACTACAAACACATTCTTTAATGTATTTTTATAAGAATTACTCATCTAAATTTTGAGCTCAACTCTCATGTATATGTGTGAGTGATTGTGTGTGAGGATTTTTATAATGTATGTATATATTAAACGTATTCTCATACTTGGGCTTGCTCTAATTCTAGCTAATTTTTAATTTTTGTTGTTCATGCTTTGAATCTCGTTCCAAAGATTGTATTTGATCTTCAATATGTTGTATTTATGACATCTAATAGTGATGTAGATATTAGATACAAGAATATGACCGTTTAGAAATGTTGTATGCGAATTCTGACATTGCAATGGTCAACTTCGTATTTCTAGCCATTTCGTAAAACTGAGCTTTTGATGGTGTGATCTAATCTAATATCAGATTAGCTTGGTTTGATATCGTCTGATCAATTTTGTTTGATTTGAGCCGAACAAATCAAGTTGCTCAAGTTGAGTTGTTCTAATCTTTTGAATATAACTCTTGATTTGTATCCTTTCACTTAGCTTTTCATGGAATCGAGAATCACTCAATCCATATTTGCTTGAGAGAGATATGATTGACAGATCAAACAATTAACAATATGGATCATTTTTTTTTTCATCCAGTGCAGAATCAACAACTTCATTATGGTTTATCATCTTCTTCTGAACTGATTTATACTTTGACTTGTGAAATTTATTTCTAGATTATTCTCTTATATTTGTAATTCATATTGAATCGTACCATTTTCATAATCGAGCTGAGAGATATGACCAATAAACTAGAACTGGTCAGACTGAGCTTATTGATGTTTATTTTTCTATCAGTCGATCATGCGATTAATATTTTGCCTAATTAACATTCAAATTAACTAAGCTATTGTGAAATATTATTTGTGAAAACTTAATTTTTATATTCAGTCGTTTTGGCGGCTTGTCACGAGCTCTAAGATATCATCATAACACCGGAGCTTGCCAGATTTTCAACTTTTTTGATATCGAGTTTCAGCTTTGAACTTAAGCTAGCAACTTCACATTTTAGTAAATTGTGTTTGAAACACAATAAAATTTTTTGTCATCATCAAAATCAAGATTGCTTGTGTTTCTCAACCCAAAAATCTCTCGCAAAATTTATCCCCTCCTCATTATTTAAAATCCATCCGCCCTTTAAATTTATAATTAGCTACCCTACTATATTTTTTGTAGTTTGAAGTTGCTAAAGTATAGTAATAACTAAACAAATTTCTTCATAGCCTATTTTTCGTGTCAGAACACATAGTCTGACTTTAATTAATAAACTGCTTTTCCTTTAGCCTGATCAAGCTGAAAATTTATATGAATAAAATTCTCTACAAGTTTAGTTCACAATGTAAAAAGCGGTTTGTCATTTCGACACTCGAGCAAGGAGTTATGTCATTTTTTCCACGGCTGAAAATTCAACTTGGTATATATATATTAAAACAATATGAAATTTCAAATTTTACAGATCAAGATAAATTTAAAATGTTCTTTCAAGAACAATCCTCTCTGATACCATTTGATAAAATCAATTGTGGGATAATTGTTGAGTTACGACAACTCGGTTATTAAAATATTGAACGCTGAGTAATTAAATCGAGTGTGATTTACAAACCAAACAAAAGACACTCAAAATAATCTCTTGTTTTAAAAATTTTGAAAGGCGTTTAAAAGATATGTAAGTTGAATGTGTAAAAACGTTTTTGGTTGAACCATTTTATCAAACACTTGATATGCAAAATTTTAGATATTTGAATAATACAAAATATGCTTCAACAACACATCTTAAAGTCAGCATAAATAATTAAATGTAATGCATAAATAAAATCTAATGTTCATATGGATATTCGGAGATTAAAAACTCTTATTTCACCCCTTAGTCCAGTTAGGAATCATCTACTTGATGACTTTAATTTATACATGATAAGTGCAAGAATTGCATGTAATTTATATGAGAATCCATTTGAATTATATCTGTTTCGGACAGAATTATGCTTGGTATTTGTTATGTTTGTGTCGTGCAGGAGATGAACAACTATTGGATGGTTGATGGCAATTAGAGGTGTTTTTGACAGTGAAATATTGGTGGACAAGTGTGATGCATCGGTTTGGGTGACACCTGCGAGGGTGCTTCAAACACAATATTCTCAATGAACTGTAATAGCTCGTGTTCTAAAAATATAAACACCGATGAATTAAATAGAGTTTGATTTTAAACCAATCGGAAAATACTCGAAGTAATCCTTAATTAAGAAAGTTAATCAGTTTAAAGCTTTTAACTTGTATAAACTGATTAACTGGTATCAGGAGGATCCGTTCTTGCATATATCAGTTCAATTATGGTTAGACCTGAACTGATAACAGCTCGAACATGTCAAATCAGTTTGAAAACAATAATTAAATAGTTAAATACACAAGATATGTTTTTGGATGTACGGAGACTTCACTGCTCTTATGTCACCCTTCTACCATCTCGGGTAGGATCCACTAGAAAGCTTTGATTTATACAAAGCTTTGTACAAACCCACTCAGCTTAAGACTTACCCTACTGTCTAACTGAACTCTTAGCCTATACTGAAGGCAAAACCTTCCAACCAACACTTTTTTAACGTCTATGTGTCAAATACTACATACACATTTTTAACTTCTTTGTGCAAGACTCACTCAACTATTCAATAAGCTCAACTCTCTGTATATGTGAGTGATTGTGTGTGTGCGTGTGTGAGAACTGATCTATAAATACAACATGAGAATATTCCAACACACTGAGAGAATTGTGCTTCTAATCTAAGCTGATAAAACTTTTAAGTGTTCCCTCAAATATGGGTTGATTGCTTCTTGTAAGTTGGTGTGCATTATGTGTGCCCTTCTTCTTGTGATCTTCACACACTTATTTTTTTCACCCTCTTTTATATTGATGATCTTGGTCTGGTATTTATAAAGGCAATAATACCGTACACCAAGACTCATCAAATATGTTCATTGCAATTTGAATAAGTTCCTCAAAATATGTATGTACTTTCCGACAGCCTTCTGGGACGTTTTGGCTTTAAGCACTTCTGCAACGTCTATTATTGTCCTTTGAGTGGACAAAAGCTTTTCCTCAATGCGCCTCAACTGGATTCCATTTGAATAAGCTTGTCGTGTTCTGCAAACTAATTGTTTCCTAACAGATGTTCTAAACTGGTCAGTTGAACTGATCTTGAACTGGTTTGATGAAATCAGTTGGCTCGTCAGCTGAACTGATTTCACTGCTTCAGTTCTGGGCTCTTTTTCAGTTGAGATCTTCGTCAGCTGACCAGGCTTTTAAAGGCCTTCTGTTAAACCATCTATCAGCTGAACAATCAGTAACTAGTCTTTGATATATCAGTTGAACTGATTCAGTTTGAGAATGAGTTGGCCCTTTCATTTTTGCATCTCCATAGCTTCAGTTGTAGCTCGATAATTGATCTGTTAGAATCTTGATTAGTTTCAGCTTCTGCGCACTTCGGTAAATTCATTAGAAACAAAATAACAAGTTTTGTTACATCAAAATTAAGATTCCGAATATGAAATGTTCCAACAATCTTCTTTTTTTTATGATCACAAAATTTGAACAATTAACGCGAACTATAAATTTAAAATTTTAAAAATTTAATACTTATTCTCCTTTTTGTGAGATTCAAAAACATTTAAGGTGATTATAAAGAATTTTTCTGTTCGAGAGATAAGAAAGTCCCCCTCAATAACTTAATTTAAAACAAGTTTAAAACATTTTTCAGTTCGAGGTATAACATATTTAAGTAAATATCCCCCTCAAGAACTGAATTAAAAACTCTCCCCTAAAAATATAATCATTTACACGCTTTAAAAATATGTTTTAGCAACTTTTAACATTCAAGTAGTTTAGGCAACACATTAACTGAAAATATTAGTTCAATTACATCAAAACCATTTGGATAAACATGATGTTTATTTAATCAAATAAGCGTCTTTTGTATCATACATTTAAGCACACCAACATGTGTTAGGGAATTGCTACTACAATAGCAGATTTTAAACAATAACAAATATCAGTCGGTTTATACATAATAGAACTGAATATATCAATAACTAGTTGCCTTGAATAATTTGAAATGCTGCAACGATCTTGAGTCATTTTTTTTCCAGAAGAGCAGCTAATTTGCGTTGGACTTAATCTCTGTGCTGGCTAACTAGTCGAGCTGCCTCAAACTGGACTCAATTGATACTGAATCGCATTGATCATCTATTTTGATCTGATATGACAATGAAGCGACGGTATACTGTTGATGATTAAGCTCCTAATCATCCAAAATTTCAGCTTAGTTGGGTTTCGTCTGTTGATCAGCTGAAAAAGTAGGCTGGCATCTAAAATCTTGTCCACCGATCAGTTTAGCTGTTTTGCTGTCCATTTGAACTCAAAACCCTGCAAGCTACTAAAACAACAAGATTACAGAGTAGAGAAAAGTGGCTACAATATTAGTTGAAAATCCAAAAATCTTCTCTCTTCCCCCGGTAAACTTATATAAAATTTTTAAAAGGATTTTGAAATCCATTTTAAATAACATTTTGAAACAAATTTTAAAATATCAGCTTTCAAATGTCTTTCTTAGAACAACTAGCTCTGATACCAATTGATGGATCGGTTTGGGTGACACCTGCGAAGGTACTTCAAACACAATATGCTCAATGAGCTGTAATAGCTCGTGTTCTAAAAATGTAAAATCGATAAAATAAATCGAGTTTGGTTTTAAACCAAGCGGAATGTAACGACCCGAAAATCAGACTACGTATAAGCCATGCATAATTATTACTATTTAAATTTAAAAATGATTTATATATATATATATATATATATATATATATATATATATATATATATATATATATATATGAAGAGTCTAATTCATTTTTTATATTTGATAAGTCATAACTATTTATTTTAAATGCAAAAGTTTAGTTTTATCTTTTCAGTTAAATATGCGAGGCCGGGCCGGAGTTTTGAGATTAAAGATAAGATTAATAATAAGAAAATATACCTATATTTAATTTAAGTCAAGGAGTAATTTAATTTAAAGAAAAAGAATGTTTTAGGATTTATTAAATTAATTAGAGCTAAGTTGTTAAATAAATTCTTTTAGGTTCATTATTTAATTAAAGCTTAAATTAGAATATGTGAACAAATGAAGGGGAATTAATCTAGTAATAATATATTCAAGAAATTAAACATAGCATTTAAATACTTAAATTTTAAACCATATAATGCCATGCAAGAGTTTATTATAAATTAATGTGTAAATTCACTAAAATATATAACGAGGGTGCTAAACTTTAAGCAATTAAAATACAAGATTTAAACAATAAAATACCATGCAAATTAGTAATAATAATTTTGGGTCCAACATTTAAAATATTTCAAAGGTTGATAACTATCCATTCAAACCATTCCTAATTGCACTTCATGGGATATTCATTTCCCAGATTTTTATTCACTAATTAAAAAAAATATGACACCTCATTTTCCTCAACTAATTACCTAGCAAATTAACTAGAAGATGCAGCAAGGATTCGAAGCAATACCCAACGGCAACAAGAAAGCATTTCAAATTTAATTCAAAGCATTCACTTGTAACCTCCCAAATATTATGGTACCTTTAACACCTCCATTACATAACATTTATTCATCCCATATACTCGAAAATACCAGAAGAAAGGCTACTGAATTGTGAAGTAAAAGAATAAGAACAGATACAGCAAAGGAATGGGAACCAATGCAAACCCATTCAAATTCTTGACTTGTAACTCCCAAACTAAATGCATATTATAGCAACTTTAACATCTCCTATATCATTCACCTTCATTACCTACATTTCCTACATCCATATGCTCGAAAATTATCAGAAGAATCAGCTGAGAAAATCGTAAGAACAACAGCAGGAAAATTAAGAAAGAAAAGAATCCTCAACTCCGATCCCGTCGCGTCGTATTGTCGTTTTGATTTGTTTTTCTTCAAAACAAATTCCAGGCATGTACATGTTGTTTCTTTGCTCTTCAATCAAGTCATATTAGATATTTAAATAAGTATATTATCAAGATTCATGAGACAAACCGAAAATGACAGCAAGTAAATGGTTTTAAGGAAATTCTGTACAGGCCCCTCGGCCATATTGTTTTTGTTATTCATGGTTGCTGAGTTTTGCTGAATCCAGGTGGGTGCTTCGGTTCCAGGCTGTCATGGCTGCATATAGGCATGCTTCAGAGGGTGTTAGGGTGTTGCTAGTCCATTTGTTAAGTCCATACACCCAGTATAAAGAATTGACAGCAACAATCCCATTAAGTTGCAGATTTTGTGTCAAAATTGTGTTATGTGGTTGCTTGGGATGAGAGTTCGAATCATGGCTGTCCTAGGGACTGTAGCCATGGTTAGAACCTCCCTTAGCATGTTTAGGATGTGGCTAAGGAGTCCTTTCCAAGTTTGGTTCATGGGTCCATCATAATTTCATCAAAACAATACAGCTGCATTATGTTTCTTCAAAATTCTGCATGAGCACACTTTCGGTTTTGGGTGTTTTGTTTGGATTATGGTTGGCTTCTAGCCCATAGCCATGGTTTATACAACACTCCATCATGTCTAGGTCGAGCCATGGTTGATCAAATTGCCATTGGAACGATCCAAGACAGTAAAACAAGTTAATACATCTCAAGACACAGCATGCTGTATTTCTCGGCTAGTATGATGCATTGTCCTAGGTGTTGGCTCGGTTTATGGTTGGCATTTAGCCCTTAACCATGGTCCAAGCCATGCCTTAGGATGTTGGTAAGATTCTAGGGTTGATGGTTCAAGCCAAGTGTCAAAATATTTCAGAGTTTGAACCCAAGCAAGCAACATAGCCACTGCTGTATTTTTCTGATTTTTGACAGCAACTTGGGTCACGGTTTTTGGTGTTGTTTGAGTCCTTGGTTGGCTTTTAGCCCATGGCCTTGGACTGGACAGTACCTCAATGAGTTAGGAAGGTCATGTTTTTGGCCGTTCGTGATTTGGTCGAGTTTAGAGGTCGTACGAGAATTTACGGCGAAAGGTGCCAAAATGACTCTCGAAAGAGCGTTTTATGTTTTTCGACTCCTTTCACCTATTTTCGTGTTTTACACTTATTATGCATATTTTTCAGTATGTTTGTGGTATTTTAATCCTGGTTAAACGTCGGTTTAATGTTGGTTCGGGTTGGTACGAAGCCATGGTTAAAAATCAAGTTGTTGGTCCGAATCGTCTCGTTTTTGGTTCCATTGTTAAATTTTTGTCAAATTAAGATTTATTGCATGTGTCCCATATTAGAAAGTCGCAGCAAGCCTGGGAGTGATCCAACTCATCCGGTAAAATAAGGTTATAATTATATTACGTGCATAAAAATATAAAATGTTTATTTTGAGATATATGCGATATGTCTTGTGGCCACCTTATGCTTATGGGTTTGGAAGTCGGTAGGCGCAACCGAGGACCTCTCCGCCCGGTGACTTACGACCGGTTTATGATTATGTATGGGTACGGACATCCAGTCCAAGGGCTGTGATTGATCTCTACCGCCCAGTATACTGTGGTTTAGTCTGATCAGGCGCTTACGCTATGTTATGGGCCACTTGCTTAGAAACATTATCTCTACAGAAAATTATGACATGTTATGACAGAGCTCTTTGGAGCAAAGCTTTTACGTATGATTTTCAGATATGCACGTAGTTATAATTATTCATGATACGATTTTCACCGTACGCCTTACGATACTTTATTTTTAAGTTGCACGCGATTTTACGATATATTTACTTGTTATTCACGATATATACATGTTGAGTCTTTAGACTCACTAGACTTGATTGTTGTAGGTATTGACGAGGTAGAGACCGCGGGCGGAGACCAGTGAGCGATCTTGGGACAGCAGTAGTAAACCCGAGGACCTCATGATTTAATTTATGCACTTTTTATTATTCAAACTCAGTTTTAATACGTTGGATTATTTTTAAATTGATACGTTGGATTATTTTTAAGTGATGTTTACGTTGGATTATTTTTAAATTGTTGGTTGAAAACAATATTTGCTTCCGCTGTTATTTTAAAGTTAAAATTATTTACACGTTTATTTTAATTAAATAAGACAAGATAATTATTTATTTAGAAAAATTTAATAATTCCGCAAAATTATGAATACGAAATACGGGCCTTTACAGTTGGTATCAGAGCCTATGTTCTTGTAAAGGGTTGTACTACTACTGCTCTCGAGAAGCTCATGAAGTCACGTCTTCGGTCTGTAAGTTTTACATTTACGCATTTTATTTAAAGCATGAATTATTTTAACAGCATGTTTTCATGAAATGTTTTTACGTTCAGATTTTAATTGTTCAGTGTTTATTTAAATAAAAAAAAATTATGGAATTATGCATGTTGGGTACGTTTGGAATTGGACATGTCTAAAAATTCGGACATTGGTCTTTAGGAGAGGTTGAAAATGATTTGACTATATTAATTTTTAGGTCAGTAGTGTTGATGTCCTCCTTATGGGTTATAAGTTAATCTTGAAAATTATGAATGCTTTTGAGACTTGTAGAATTTCTAAGAAATTATTAATGGTTCTTGGTTGCTAGTCGAGTAAATTTTTGAGGATTTCATATAAGCAATAACGAATCGAAGACGACGACAATCTTTAGGATTATAAATGTATAATTTGAGAATTTTAAGTACCTATGGAAATGTAAGATTAATTATGAGAATTTATTCAGGATACATGCTCTACCTAGTTAGATTTAAAGATGAAATTGCATGAAGTGAGAATTCTAGGGACCTAATTGTAATAACTAATAATTGGAGGATCTAAGTGCAAAAATAAAATTCTAAGGGATTATTCTCGAATTTACCAAATTTTGAGATGTATACTTTTTAGTTCGAGAATTTTAAGGTTAATGGGGTTAAATCGAAAAATGTTATGGGGACAATAACGCAAATTTCTTAGAGTTGTAAGACCAAAAATATAAATTTTGAGAACTTTAAGGGCCGAATTGCAGAGTCCAAAAATTTTGAGGATTTAATTACGAACTTTTGAGGAACACTTGAGATTTTAAGTATTTATAAAAATGTAAGACGGGTTATGGAAATTAAATTCTTGGGTTTATTAAACTTAAGGTTATTGAACCTTATGATACGGGAAACCTATAAACTGAAATTGAGAACGCCAAGAATCTATGGGTAACTATGGAATTTTCGAAATTAAGGAAAGATTTGATAATTTTCGAAGAAATTAAGAATTTATGTTGTTATCTTAAGAGATTTGGGGGACTAGTTTAGCAGTAAGTGAGAATTGAATGGTTTAAATGATAGGAATTTTAGGAGATTTGGGCTTGAAGGATATTTAGAACATTTAGATATCTGGGTTATAATGTTATAATGAATGGTAATCAAGGACATTGTAGGAAGGACCAATCTCGGGATTGAAAATTTGAGCATTTGTGAAATAATGTTGTGGCAAATTAAGAATTTAACATGTTGACGATTTAAGGGAAAGTTGATCAGTTAGTTAAGTTATAAGAGTAAACATTGAGTTAGCGAATTTTTGGGAATTTAAGTTTGACGTGTCGTAAGTTTTAACCAGGATCTTAACAGTTAGAATTATACTTTGGGGGAATTTGATTTTTCTAGAAAGTTGAGCATGATGGATGGTTAGGTTACTCGATAGACACATGTAAGAATTGAATTAAACACGTTATCTTGAGGAATTTTTAAAGTCATTAAGAAATTTGGGACTAAGCGGATATGTGGGCTGGAGTTATACTATCTAATATTATTTGGGTTGCATAAGCTTGAATTTCAAGATTTATAAGATAGGTGTTCATACATAAGTTTTGGGTGAAATAAAAACAAAAAGAGAATTAGAGGCGTTCAACATAGAGTATCAATGAACTAACATTAAGATTTTAATTGAGTAAGAAATCCGAAATCTTGATATGGGAATTTTAGAACTCTATGGGTGATATGAGCGAAGTTGAATTATTAGAGTAAGTTTATCGCTAACATGAGATAACTTATTAAGTTTTATATACTAGACTTAATTAAGCATTGATGATACTTAAGAATGCGACATTTGTTTCAATGAGGAAAATCCAGAGTCTTAGGCCTCAACTATATGGTAATTGGGAAGATAATAGTTTAAACATATAATTGGGACTTGAAGGGCTTTAAAATATTGGTAGAAGGTCGATCTTGTATAATTGGGTTTTATGGGTTAACGTTATTCGAGATTTAAGATTTGCAACAATTTTGTAATTGGGATGTACTTGTAAATAGTTAAATTACGTAAGGTTGGGTCGTAAGATAATGATTCGATTCAAGGATATTGGGCTAATATTATTATGGAGTTAAGATAATGTTTAACTTTTAAGTATATTGCCGATGATAGAAGTTGATCAGTAACCTTTGGTGCTAAGAGTCTTTAAGTTGAACTGTGTATATACTAATGTAAAATGTCGTTGAACATTACGGGTATAGTATAAGGAAGGTAAGATATGATAAGTTTGAACCACCAATTTTAATATTGGGAACGGTGAGAAAAGTCAGAATTCGAGGTCCTAGTAAAGTAAAGCTAAGTTACCATAAGTCGTTTTAAGTTGCGATTCGCAAACGAGATTTTTGATAGGCAATCTAATTAGGATTGAAGAAACGTACAGACAGCCTAGGACTTAATTTTTATCAGAGTAGCGCAACGGTAGCGTGGATTGCTGGGATAATAGAATTAAGAATATAAACTTTTTGATTATCGAGGATTAGCGAATTTCGGGGACGAAATTCAATATAAGGGGGGAAGATTGTAACGACCCGAAAATCAGACTACGTATAAGCCATGCATAATTATTACTATTTAAATTTAAAAATGATTTATATATATATATATATATATATATGAAGAGTCTAATTCATTTTTGATATTTGATAAGTCATAACTATTTATTTTAAATGCAAAAGTTTAGTTTTATCTTTTCAGTTAAATACGCGAGGCCGGGCCGGAGTTTTGAGATTAAAGATAAGATTAATAATAAGAAAATATACCTAAATTTAATTTAAGTCAAGGAATAATTTAATTTAAAGAAAAAGAATGTTTTAGGATTTATTAAATTAATTAGAGCTAAGTTGTTAAATAAATTCTTTTAGGTTCATTATTTAGTTAAAGCTTAAATTAAAATATGTGAACAAATGAAGGTGAATTAATCTAGTAATAATATATTCAAGAAATTAAACATAGCATTTAAATACTTAAATTTTAAACCATATAATGCCATGCAAGAGTTTATTATAAATTAATGTGTAAATTTACTAAAATATATAACGAGGGTGCTAAACTTTAAGCAATTAAAATACAAGATTTAAACAATAAAATACCATGCAAATTAGTAATAATAATTTTGGGTCCAACATTTAAAATATTTCAAAGGTTGATAACTATCCATTCAAACCATTTCTAATTGCACTTCATGGGGTATTCATTTCCCAGATTTTTATTCACTAATTAAAAAAAAAATATGACACCTCATTTTCCTCAACTAATTACCTAGCAAATTAACTAGAAGATGCAGCAAGGATTCGAAGCAATACCCAACGGCAACAAGAAAGCATTTCAAATTTAATTCAAAGCATTCACTTGTAACCTCCCAAATATTATGGTACCTTTAACACCTCCATTACATAACATTTATTCATCCCATATACTCGAAAATACCAGAAGAAAGGCTACTGAATTGTGAAGTAAAAGAATAAGAACAGATACAACAAAGGAATGGGAACCAATGCAAACCCATTCAAATTCTTGACTTGTAACTCCCAAACTAAATGCATATTATAGCACCTTTAACATCTCCTATATCATTCACCTTCATTACCTACATTTCCTACATCCATATGCTCGAAAATTATCAGAAGAATCAGCTGAGAAAATCGTAAGAACAGCAGTAGGAAAATTAAGAAAGAAAAGAATCCTCAACTCCGATCCCGTCGCGTCGTATTGTCGTTTTGATTTGTTTTTCTTCAAAACAAATTCCAGGCATGTACATGTTGTTTCTTTGCTCTTCAATCAAGTCATATTAGATATTTAAATAAGTATATTATCAAGATTCATGAGACAAACCGAAAATGACAGCAAGTAAATGGTTTTAAGGAAATTCTGTACAGGCCCCTCGGCCATATTGTTTTTGTTATTCATGGTTGCTGAGTTTTGCTGAATCCAGGTGGGTGCTTCGGTTCCAGGCTATCATGGCTGCATATAGGCATGCTTCAGAGGGTGTTAGGGTGTTGCTAGTCCATTTGTTAAGTCCATACACCCAGTATAAAGAATTGACAGCAACAATCCCATTAAGTTGCAGATTTTGTGTCAAAATTGTGTTATGTGGTTGCTTGGGATGAGAGTTTGAATCATGGCTGTCCTAGGGACTGTAGCCATGGTTAGAACCTCCCTTAGCATGTTTAGGATGTGGCTAAGGAGTCCTTTCCAAGTTTGGTTCATGGGTCCATCATAATTTCATCAAAACAATACAGCTGCATTATGTTTCTTCAAAATTCTGCATGAGCACACTTTCGGTTTTGGGTGTTTTATTTGGATTATGGTTGGCTTCTAGCCCATAGCCATGGTTTATACAACACTCCATCATGTCTAGGTCGAGCCATGGTTGATCAAATTGCCATTGGAACGACCCAAGACAGTAAAACAAGTTAATTCATCTCAAGACAAGGCATGCTGTATTTCTCGGCTAGTATGATGCATTGTCCTAGGTGTTGGCTCGGTTTATGGTTGGCATTTAGCCCTTAACCATGGTCCAAGCCATGCCTTAGGATGTTGGTAAGATTCTAGGGTTGATGGTTCAAGCCAAGTGTCAAAATATTTCAGAGTTTGAACCCAAGCAAGCAACATAGCCACTGCTGTATTTTTCTGATTTTTGACAGCAACTTGGGTCACGGTTTTTGGTGTTGTTTGAGTCCTTGGTTGGCTTTTAGCCCATGGCCTTGGACTGGACAGTACCTCAATGAGTTAGGAAGGTCATGTTTTTGGCCGTTCGTGATTTGGTCGAGTTTAGAGGTCGTACGAGAATTTACGGCGAAAGGTGCCAAAATGACTCTCGAAAGAGCGTTTTATGTTTTTCGACTCCTTTCACCTATTTTCGTGTTTTACACTTATTATGCATATTTTTCAGTATGTTTGTGGTATTTTAATCATGGTTAAACGTCGGTTTAATGTTGGTTCGGGTTGGTACGAAGCCATGGTTAAAAATCAAGTTGTTGGTCCGAATCGTCTCGTTTTTGGTTCCATTGTTAAATTTTTGTCAAATTAAGATTTATTGCATGTGTCCCATATTAGAAAGTCGCAGCAAGCCTGGGAGTGATCCAACTCATCCGGTAAAATAAGGTTATAATTATATTACGTGCATAAAAATATAAAATGTTTATTTTGAGATATATGCGATATGTCTTGTGGCCACCTTATGCTTATGGGTTTGGAAGTCGGTAGGCGCAACCGAGGACCTCTCCGCCCGGTGACTTACGACCGGTTTATGATTATGTATGGGTACGGACATCCAGTCCAGGGGCTGTGATTGATCTCTACCGCCCAGTATACTGTGGTTTAGTCTGATCAGGCGCTTACGCTATGTTATGGGCCACTTGCTTAGAAACATTATCTCTACAGAAAATTATGACATGTTATGACAGAGCTCTTTGGAGCAAAGCTTTTACGTATGATTTTCAGATATGCACGTAGTTATAATTATTCATGATACGATTTTCACCGTACGCCTTACGATACTTTATTTTTAAGTTGCACGCGATTTTACGATATATTTACATGTTATTCACGATATATACATGTTGAGTCTTTAGACTCACTAGACTTGATTGTTGTAGGTATTGACGAGGTCGAGACCGCGGGCGGAGACCAGTGAGCGATCTTGGGACAGCAGTAGTAAACCCGAGGACCTCATGATTTAATTTATGCACTTTTTATTATTCAAAATCAGTTTTAATACGTTGGATTATTTTTAAATTGATACGTTGGATTATTTTTAAGTGATGTTTACGTTGGATTATTTTTAAATTGTTGGTTGAAAACAATATTTGCTTCCGCTGTTATTTTAAAGTTAAAATTATTTACACGTTTATTTTAATTAAATAAGACAAGATAATTATTTATTTAGAAAAATTTAATAATTCCGCAAAATTATGAATACGAAATACGGGCCTTTACACGGAAAATACTCGAATTAATCCTTCTTTAAGAAAGCTAAGTAGTTTAAAGCTTTTAACTTGTGTAGACTGATTAACTGATATAAGAGGGATCCGTTCTTGTATATATCAGTTCAGTTATGGTGAAAACTGCACTGATAACAGCTCGAAGTGATCAAATCGGTTTGAAAACAATAGTTAAACAGTTACGCACACAAGATATGTTTATTGATGTTCAGAGACTTCAACTCCTCTTACGTCACCCCTTCTACCACCTGGGGTAGGATCCACTAGAAGAATTTGATTTATACAAAGCTTTGTACAAACTCATTCAGCTTAGGACTTACCCTACTGTCTAACTGAACTCCTAGCCTAGACTGATGGCAAAACCTTCCAGCCAACACTTGTTTAACGTCTATGTGTCAAAGACTACATACACAAGTTTAACGTCTCTGTGCAAGACTCACTAAACTATTCAATAAGCTCAACTCTCCGTATATGTGACTGATTATATGTGTGCGTGTGTGAGAACTGATCTATGAATACAACATGACAGTGTTTTCACACACTAAGGGAATTGTGCTTCTAATCTAAGCTGATAACACTTTGAAGTGTTCCCTCAAATCTGTGCCGATTGCCTCTTGTAAGCTGATGTGCAGTATGCCTGCCCTTCTTCTTGTGATCTTCACACACTCTTATTTTTCCACACCCTCTTTTATATTGATTATCTTGGTCTTGTATTTATGGAGGCGATGATACCGTACACCAAGACTCATGAAATATGTTCGTTGCAATTTGAATATGTTCCTTGAAATATATTTGTATTTTCCGATAGCCATTTTGAAATGTTTTGGCTTTAAGCACTGCTGCAACGTCTATTATTTTCCTTTGACTGGACAAAAGCTTTTCCTCAATGCGCACAGCTGGATTCCATTTGAATAAGCTTGTCATGTTCTACAAACTGATTGATTCTTAACTGATGTTCTGAACTGGCCAGTTGAACTGATCTTGAATTGGTTTTGTGAAATCAGTTGACTCGTCTTTGAACATTTCATGTTAGCAATCTTACTTGATTTTTATGTTAACAAAACTTGTTATTTGTTACTAATGAACTTACCTAAGTGTGCAATTAGCTGAACGTAACTGAATCTATCGAAGAATGCAAACTGAAAGTACAAACTGATTAATCGAACTAAACCAGTTCAACTGATGAATCGTAAACCATTTCAACTGATTGTCCAGCTGATAGGTAGTTTAATAGAAGACCTTGAGAAGCCTGACCAGATGATGAAGATCTCAGATGACCAGTTCAACTGGAAGAGTGAAATCAGTTCAACTGATGAGTCAACTGATTTCACCGGCCCAACTGAAAATCAATTCAGATGACCAATTCAGAGCATCAGTTAATAAGTTGTAGAACACGAAAAACTTATTTAAAGGAATCCAGCTGTGTACAAAGGTACTAAAGTTATTGTCTAGTAAAAGGACAATATAGACGTTGCAGCAATGTTTAAAACCAAAACGTTCAAGAATGGCTTTCGGAAAGTACAGATATATTTCGAGGAGCAGATTCAAAATGTAACATATACAATAATTGAGTCTCACTGTACGATCAAACTTCCCGCCTATAAATAGAAGATGAAGATAAGTGAGAAAAGAAAAGGGCATGAACAAGAGAGAAATTGAGGGCACACATATTGCATATCAAATTACAAGGAAGCAATCAGCCTAGTCGAGGAAACACTCCAAAGTTATATCAGCTTTTTAGAAGCTTTTTTCCCTCAGTGTGTGAGAACATCTTCCCGTTGTATTAATTGTTCAGTTCTCACACACTCACACACTATCACTCAAATATATCATAGAGGAGAGCTTAAAAGATCAGTTGAATGAGTCTTTCACAAAGACATTAAACTTGTATATGTAGTCTTTGACTCACAAACGTTAAAAAAGTGTTGGCTGGAAGGTGTTGCTTTCAGTCTAGGCTAGGAGTTCAATTAGGCAGTAGGGTAAGTCCTAATCTGAGTGGGTTTATACACGCTGTTGTATAAATCAAAGTCTTCTGGTATATCCTACCCTAGGAGGTAGAAGCGGTGACGTAGGAGCAGTTGAAGTCTCCGAACATCCATAAACATATCTTGTGTTATTTATGTTTAATTGCTTGTTTTTGTTCTTAACTAATTTGATCGGTTCAGCTGAATAGAACTGATATAAGCTAGAACTGATCTCATGTAATTTTCAGTTATTCAGTTGCACAAGTTATAAAATTGATTATCTTTCTTAACGAAGGATCATTTCGAGTATTTTCCGCTTTGTTTAAAACTAAACTCGATATAATTCATAGGTGTTTACATGCTTAGAACACGAACTATTGCAGCTCATTGAGAATATTGTGTTTGAAGCACCCTCAAAGGTTCCTGAACCATTCTATCAGCTCATCAGTTGAAATTATTTCACTGCTTCAGTTGAACTGGTCAGCTGGGCTCTTCATCAGTTGAGCTCTTAGTCAGCTGGCCGTGCTTTTGAAGGTCTTCTGCTGAACCACCTATCAGCTGAAAAATCAGTAGAAATGGTCTTTGATATATCAGTTGAATTGATTCGGTTTGGGCAATCAGTTGGCGCTTTCATTTTTGCATCTCGATAGCTTCAGTTTTGGCTTGATAACTGATCAGTTCGAATCTTGATCAGTTTCAGCTTCTGCGCACTTAGGTAAATTCATTAGAAATAAAATAACAAGTTTTTTTAACATCAAAATCAAGATTTCGAACATGAGATGTTCCATCAAAGCGCCGCAGAGCCAAGGAAGAAGCGCCACAGAGCTAAGGCTTGAAGGGGTAAAAAAAAGAGCCTAGGCACCATATATGCAACGCCGCAACGTCAGGAGTGTTGAAGGGAAAGTGCCTAGGTGCTACAACCTAGCGCCGCAACGCCAGGATCACTGAACCACAAGGGCCTAGGCGCTACACTTCAAGCTATGCGGCTCTACCCCTAGACTTCACAAACAGGCAGCATCGCGGCGCTAACATACGCGAAAAATGGAGAACTAGGCTTTATTTGACGGGCTCGAGAGAAGGATAAAAAGAAGAATACGGTTTCAGGGAGAGGGCAACCCATTTTTGGGAAAGAAAAGACATGAGAGACGAGAGCACACGTTGGAGACAAATTGGAACGCGATGATTGATCTCAACGACGAATCTGGGGACAAAGACGACACTTCTGATTTATTATCTAATCTTTCGCCCTTTTTAATTCATTTGTTGAGATGTCTAAATCTTCAAACATGCTTTGTTTTTTTATTCATTATGCACTACATTTTCAGTTCTAGAGGACGATGTAGCTTTGTTGACACGATAATTTTGACTTAGTTGTTTATATAATTGAATTCCTTTTGGTTTAAATGTGTTTCCTAGTCCTTATCGATTTCAATTTACCAGCCGTAAATTGTTTGTTATCTTAATAATTCTACAACTCGGGAGAGGGACTAGAATTATGGATCATTAGAGACACATCGTTAAATGATTATATTGTTCGGAAGGCATATAACATTAGCGAGGCCTAAGTAAGATCATCGTTTGCATATATCATTTAAACTTATATTTTTTTAGGAATGATTGATTCTAAGTTTGAATGATACAATTTATTCGTCACTTGGGAAAGGGAAATAAAATAATTAAATGTTCTTGGCTATTGAATGAATGGAATTCATGAATATAAAGTCAATCGGGAATATTTATCGTGAAAACTAATTGAAATCGCTCCTCTAGATATTTCTATCATTGATATTTTCTCAATTCGGTTATTCGATTACTATTTATTTACAATTAATTCATTTTCAGTAAACCAAACCTTTAATTTATTTTCTAGATAAAGTCGTGGTTATTTTAACTACAAGCATTGATATATTTTTATATATACACTCCTCGTGGAAACGATGATTTATTCTCTTATATCAAAACTTGACAACCGTGCGGTTGTGAGCAGAAAATACACGTCAATACAACTCTTTATACAAACACATTTCAACTTAAGACTTATCTATTGTTTAATTAAAACTCTTAGCACACTCGATTGCAGGTCGTAAACTCATAATCCGCATGATATTTAACGTTTTTTGTGTCAAGACTACAAATACAATCTTTAATGTCTTTTTGTTAAGATTCATTCGTCAAAACTTTGATGCTCCACTCTCATGTGTACGTGTTAGTGATTGTGTGTGAGGAATTTTATATTGTGTATATATATATATATATATATATATATATATATATATATATAAATCAAATGTATAGTCACAATTGTGTTTGCTTTCATTTTAGCTAATTTTTTCATGCAGTATGCCCATGATTTGAATCTTATTCCAAAACTTGTATTTGATCTCCAATATGTTGTATTCACGGCCTCACTTTTAGATAAAAGAATATGACCGTTTGGAATTGTTGTGTATAGATTCAGATTTTGCAACAGTCAAATTCGTGGCCATTTTGCGAAACTAGGTTGTTGATGGTCTGATCTGATATACCATCAGATTAGCTTGGTGTGACCTAGTCCGATCTCTTTGCTCTGACTTGAGCTGAACCAAGTCAAGATGATTAAGTCGAGATGTTCTGTTCTTTTGAATAAAACTCTTGCTTCATCGATTTTTGGACAAAGTGATAAACATAAAAGTTATAGCATTTCTCTTAGCTTTCCATGGATCAAAAATCACACAATTTCAAGTTCTTAGGAGATAGATATTCACAACAGATCATACAGTTAGTAATCTAGAACATGTTCTTTATTCAGTGCAGAATCATCAAATTCATTATGATTTTATCATCTTTTTTTAATACTTTGACTTGTTAAGATGATTTTTATTCATTTTCTTATCTTCATAACTCATACTGAATAGTTCCATTTGAATAACTGAGCTTAGAGATATTACTGATATACCATAACTGGTCAGACTGAGCTGATTATTGTTTCTGTTTCTGTCAGCTCGATCTTACGACTAATATTTCTCCTTGATAATATCCGAACTTACTTAGATTTTGTGAAATATGACTTGTGGAAAATTGAGTTTTCTATTCGGTCGTTTTAGTGGTTTGTCATTTTCATCATTGAGCTGTGAGATAACATCAAAAAATACTGCAGCTAGCCAGATTTTATCTTTGTTGATTTCAAATTTCAGTTTCCCAACTGAGCTAACAACTTCACACTTGAGTAATATGCTAAAAGGTCAAATAACAAATTTGTTATCACCAAAATCAAGATTACTTGTGTTTCTCAAACCAACGGTTACATTTAAGATTTTCATTTTGTTTGATACTTTTTCAGATTTTTTATTTTATACTTGCTCATATATTTTTGAATTTTTAAAGATCGATAAATTTTATTTTATTTTTAGAAAAAATTTTGGTCGGTAAATATTTGTTTGTTCATTTTTCATACTCAAAGGTAGCAAATCTTCCTAGGAATTACATTTCATATTCTTATATTGCCCACTTAATTATTATATGTTAAAAAATTATGTCATACATGTTATGTTATATATAACGCACATAGATATGCCATTTGCTAAAAATATTGTTTATTTTTAAAGTATGGATAAGCAGAAATCAAACCAATCCAAATCGGTTTGATATATAATCGATCACATTATATAAAATTCACCGAATCAAAAAATTAGTTTGGTTCAAAGTTTTGCAGAAAAAATATTAAGTAAACCAATTTCATAAATATATTATCTTTTATTATACATATGTATATATTATTTGATTTTGTGTTCGTATTATATCAAATCTAGTTAAATATATGTGTACATATTGATATTTATCTATTTTTATGTGATATTTGTAATGATCTTATCATACTTTACAATGTGAAGTGATTAATATCCAGTGTATATATGTATCTAAATCCGATTGTAAGTTATATATGCAGTTGAAATTAGTCATTATTTTTGTTTACATTATTTTTGTTATTAGGAAAGTAAAAAGATATTGGTTTTAATATATTTCATAAATAAACAATTGGCGAGCATTAGGTGAAGCTAAATATAATTTATTCTTCAAATTGAACTTATCGTCGATATGCATGCGATTCAAAATACATAATGAATTTAAGGGGAGGTCATTAATCTTCATAGCAAGCCTAAAGTTTTATTATAAAACGGTAATTATCTTTAGCTACTCAATATTTCTTTACATATTTATTTATAAAACTCCATGACCGAGAATGGGAGAACACAACAAACTGTTCGAGATTTTTTTAATCCTGCTTGCTTTGCCAATGCATGAAATTCATTTTCTGTCCTCTCCTTCCCACCGGGACTATATGCTAGCATAACCATGTCAGAATATTGTAAATTACAAGTAAAATCTTCTCCTGGAGTCTCTGAAAGGATACACTCCACAACGATAATTTTTCCGTTATTTGGAAGTGCTTCATGGCATCTCTTCAGTATTTTTAAGCATTGTGTATCACTCCAGTCGTGAAGAACCGCCTATAGATATGATTAGAAAAAAAAAGATTTGAATCAGCTTAAAAAGAAAATAGTCATAAAAATATTATTACAAAGTTGTAAGAAACAATTGGGAATAAAAAAAATTATAAAAAAGCAATCTTTTTTTAGAAAAACGGGTGGAAAATTAATGTAAACAACTATTTAATTATATGTATTGAATAAAATATACATTTCTTATTATGTCCCTATATTCCCACATTGAAAAAAAAAAAAAATTTAAAGAGCTTGCGATGTTTACAATGAACTTATGTAATAATATCAGTTAAGTATTTCGTAAGATAAATATAATGTTTATTTTGCAGTCAGGTTTCCACATACATGACCCATGTGTGACATTTATTATTATTATTATTATTATTATTACTATTATGGCATAACATTTTAGAGGGCTAACAAAATGGTGAAAATACGGTAAGTTGGCTGCCAATAAATAATATATATATGCGTGCGTGTGTGTGTGTGACATTTATTATTATTATTATTATTATGGCAGAACAATTTAGAAGACTAACAAAATGGTGAAAACAGGGGAAGTTGGCTGCCAATAAATAATATATATATATATATATATATATATATATATATACACATACGCACACATATATTATATGATGAAAACAATTTCACCTTCATGATAATGGCATCGCCTTTCGGAACACTAACGAACATGTCTCCACCCATGTGCTCCAAGCCTGATCAATACAAAAAGGTCGGCCAACTTTAAATTTCACGTAAAACATCAAATTAAATTAAAAAGTGACCTTCAAACACAAATATTTCAATGGAACCGCTTTAAAATACATTACAATGAACCAACACAAATATTTCACGTACTTGCAAAAGATGGTGCATCTTGAATAACATGGGGCAAATCAAAATTAATGGCCTTTATAGTTGGATGCTTGGATAGGATCATGTGCAGGGAATCACCGATTCCACCTCCAACATCGACCAAAGTTCCCAGACCCTTGAATCCCTGATAGGTATCTAGAATTCTTTTCATCAAAATTGTCGAAGAATTGGACATTGCTCTATTAAAAACCTCGTTAAATCTAGGATCTGTGATGTGATACTCGAATGTGCTCATTTTATATACTTTTTCACAAGGAACTCCCCCCTCGAGAATTGCATCTTTCAGGTGGTACCTACATGCACATACAATTATTAATGATTAATTACACAATCGTACACATATAGTACGTGTACAAGTTGATATGTAGTTGATATATACTTGCAAAATATCCAACTGAACCCTGTCTTGGTTCATGATCAACAAAGGGGCTAGAGAAACTCCGTCATCATTTTTGGTGTAGAACTTGCAGACCGGAGCCAAGGAATACAGCCGCTCAACGCCGCCATCAGGCAGGGTTTTGACTCGGCAATTTAAAATAGAATAGCTCGCGAGCAGGCGGAGGATTCTGTCCACCATGTTATGCGCCTCTGGATTGTTGGTGGGAATTTCCGCGGCGAGTTCTCTTGGTGAAATAAAGGCGCCGGGCCCCTTATTCTTCATGAGTTCAAGGAGGTCGAGCTCCACCGCCACTTTGAGGACATTAGGTAGCACTGAAGCAGAGGCTAGTTGCATGGCGAATAAGAAAGAAGCCTCGTCCCCTTGTGCAACTTCCATTTTTGTATTCATTTTTCCTGAATAGATTGAGAACAAGAAGCAATACTTTGGGTAGGAGTGTGCATATGCAGAGACAAACATATTTATAGCTTGTACTAATTGTTATAGAATAGGCCGTATATCATTAATCGATGGTCAAATTACGTATTAGTTAGGACACATTCCACCCAAGAGAGATGCATTAATTTTGCTGTCTAAGTTATAGTCTATATTATATATATTATTATACTTTAATGCATCATTTTGCTGTCTAAGTTATAGTCTATATTATATATATTATTATACTTTAATTAATCGATGTGGTACAAAAGTTTTTTACATTTTTTTCTTCTTAATGTTTATTAGTTAATTTTGTTGGTGTAGGTTTATTAATAGTATTTTTTATATGTCTCCCTATTTTTTTCGGATTTTTCTCTAGTTAATCTATAATTTATCTAAAAATTCAAACTATCTTAGTAGATTTTACCTAATCGGTAATCTATAAATATCATATTCTAATAAAATAATATATGTATTTTACACCAAAATTATCAAATAAAAAAAATTACTATGACATGTATCATGTGCCATGGAACACTAATTTATTATAAATTACTGGCTACCAGGATCCCCATTAATTTATATATCTGATCTACAGTAAAGTATAAAATTTTCAATTATTATAATATCAGGAAATGGAAAGAAGGATACTATTTTAACAGGTGGAAATTATATTTTTCTTATCAAATTAATGAATATTTTGATATGAATCTATAAAGTATACATATATTTTCCCCATATAGCATACGTTAATTCTCACTAACACGTACTCGATGTTAATTAATTAAATAAAATAACATAAACACACAACTCCATTACTTCAAATGTATTTTCTGATCTTGTCAAATGCATTATTTATATGTCCATGATTACGTTTTCTCATTTATCGCATCAATTTATAAAAAAAATATTATTTATTTCTGAGACTTATTACGCATGCAAATTGCTAGCTTTGATCCTAGAATGTAAATCTAATCCAATACGTATATGCTGAGGAAATCAAAGTTGACAATAGGCTGAGATGAACAAATTAGACAACAAATTGGAACAAAGAAAATAATTTCCAACTTTAATAGCGAAACACTAAGATATTTATAATTTCCTAATAACGTGTATATTTCTGGAGTTTTTTATAAATAATCTTTAAAAAATAAAAGTTCTGTTGAAAATAAGAGTTGTAAATATTGAAAATTAGTGTGTGATGATGTACTGTAATGATATAATTAGTGTAAGATTATTTTTAAAGAAATTCTATAAATATGTCTCTTAATTTGTGAAGAAAAAGCATAAGGGAGTAGAGAAAATTTTATAATGTGTGTAGTTTAATATATTTTGTGACTTTGAGATTTTTACTTTTTACCGTAAATTTTTATTTTTAACACGTTATCGGCACTGATACTCGAAGGTAATCTATATTTTTCCAAGCTACAAAACACAAGAAAAAGATAACAATATTCAAAAGTAAGAATATTTATTTTACTTGTTTATTTTTTTATTGTGTACATATATAATATATAATATCATGCTATTATATAAAGGAGTCTAAGACACCTCATTATAATAACGTGATGTGATTTTATTATTACACAGTTTATATATTTTTATTGCGTTAGTGTTTATTTATTATATATATATTTGAATAATATCATATTATTATACAAAAATGAGTTTTATGACACCTCATTATAGTAACATGTGATTATTTTCACTGTTTATGTTGGGGATCGATATAGAATTTAGAGGAGGGTGAATAAACTCATTCCTTTCTTTGATGTTTTTGCAAATGTGCTAGAATCTTGTTAGAGATTATAGCTTATCTAGTTCGAATATATTTGCAGCAGATCACAATAACTTGTGCGGAACGATCTGATGGTTTAAGGTAAAACCAATAAAACAGTAGGTAGTAGAAAATAGTTGTTTATGGAAGTTCGAAGATGAAATCTTTTACGTCTCCCCTTCTTCTGTTTCCTGAAGGTATATGCTACTAATTAAATTATAATTCAGCCCAAGTGTAGGTTGTCTGCAAGTAATATATTTCGTAAGTACGAGATCGATCCACACAAATATTATTTTAAGTTTAAATTTATTAATTTATAGATTATCAAATGAAAGAATGAAGTTTACAAATTATAAATTTTGTCAAGCTCGATGATTTATTCTTGGTTTATATAATATTGTTTAACTAAAAGTAAAACAAAAGTGACCACCATAAATAATGGTTCCAAGAAAATTAAATATTTAAACACACACATAATATAATATAGTTCCCACTATAGAAAATATCGAATTAACCGATATTTTATATATGGTACCTATTATTATTTATATAACTATACAAATATATAATTACATAAAGTAAATGTTAAATTTAATCATTATATTTCATTTAGAACAACCGGCAGAGGCACGCTATTGCCTAAATGAAATATATGATTTAATAAGTTAGTTGCGATAATAATAAGTTAGTTGCGGAAAAATAAAAGTTAGTTGCGGGAAAGTAAAAGTTAATTGCAGTAAAGTAAAAGTTAGATGTAAAAAATAAAAGTTAGTTGCGATAAAGTAAATGTTAGATTGTTAGATGTTACTATTAAATCATAATATTTTATTTAGAACAACCGGCAGAGCCACGCTATCGTCTAAATGAAATATATGATATAATTATATATATATATATATATATATATATATATATATATATATATATTATATAATATAACAATAATAATAATAATTGATGAAATATTTATGATTTAAGGGGAGTTGAACTTATCGCCAATATGCATGCAATTCAAAATACATCATGAATTTAAGGGGAGCATTAAGCTTGATCATTATTAAACACCAACATCATGTACACGCTGTTCATTATTTATCCATTGCATGTTAACAAGACTAAAAGAGAAAAGGGTCATAGCAAGCCCAAAGTTTTATTATAAAACGGTAATTATCTTTAGGAGAAAAGTCATAGCAAGCCTAAAGTTTTATTATAAAACGATAATTACCTTTAGCTACTCAATATTTCTTTATATATTTATTTATAAAACTCCATGACCGAGAGTGGGAGAACACGACAAACTGTTCGAGATTCTTTGAATCCTGCTTGCTTTGCCAATGCATGAAATTCATTTTCTGTCCTCTCCTTTCCACCGGGACTAAATGCTAGCATAACCATGTCAGATTGTAAATTACATTTAAAATCTTCTCCTGGTGTCTCTGAAAGGATATGTTCCACAACGATAATTTTTCTATTATTTGGAAGTGCTTCATGGCATCTCTTCAGTATTTTTACGCAATTTGTATCGCTCCAGTCATGAAGAATCCACTGTGGATACGATTAAAAAAAATAATTGAATCAGTCTAATAAGAAATTAATCATAAAAAATATTATTACAAAGTTGTAAGAAACAATTGGGAATCAAAAATTATGAAAAAGCATTAATCCTTTTTTTAAAACGGGTGGAAAACTAATGCGAACAACGATTTAATTATATGTATTGAATAAAATATATTTTTCTTATGATGCCCCCATATTCCCACATTCAATAGCAAAAAAAAGAGCTTGCGATGTTTACAATGAACTTATATAATTGCATCAGTTAAGAATTTCGTAAAGACAATAAAAATATATAAAGTAGTTGTTATAAAGGTTTAATTTATAGTCACGCTTCCATATACATGACTTACGTGTGGCATTTATTATTATTATCATTATTGCTGAACAATTTAGAAGGCTAACAAAATGGTATATATATATATATATATATATATATATATATATATATATATGATGAAAACAATTTCACCTTCATGATAATGGCTTCGCCTTTCGGAACACTAACGAACATGTCTCCACCTATGTGCTCCATGCCTGATCAATACAAAAAGGTCGGCCAAGTTTAAGTTTCACGTAAACCATGAAATTAAATTAAAAAGTGACCTCCAAACACAAATATTTCAATGAAACCGATTTAAAATACATTACAAAGAACCAACACAAATATTTCACATACTTGCAAAAGATGGTGCCTCTCGAATAACGTGGGGCAAATCAAAATTAATGCCCTTTATATTTGGATGCTTGGATAGGATCATGCGCAGAGAACCACCGATTCCACCTCCAACATCGACCAAAGTCCTCAGACCCTTGAATCCCTTGTACGTATCTACAATTCTTTTCATCAACATTGTCGAAAAATTGGACATTGCTATATTAAAACCCTTGTTAAATCTAGGATCTGTGCCGTGATACTCGAATGTGCTCATTTTATATACTTTTTCAAAAGGTAGTCCCCCCTCGAGAATTGCATCTTTCAGGTGGTACCTACACATACAATTATTAATGATTAGTTACACATGCACACATATAGTACGTGTAGAGGTTGACATGTAGTTGATATATACTTGCCAAGTCTCCAAGTGAACCCTGTCTAGGTTCATGATCAACAAAGGGGCTAGAGAAACTCCATCATCATTCTTGGTGTAGAACTTGCAGATCGGAGCCAAGGAATACAGCCGCTCAACGCCGCCATCAGGCAGGGTTTTCACTCGGCAATTTAAAATAGAATAGCTCGCGAGCAGGCGGAGGATTCTGTCCACCATGTTATGCGCCTCTGGATTGTTGGTGGGAATTTCCGCGGCGAGTTCTCTTGGTGAAATAAAGGCATCGGGCCCCTTATTCTTCATGAGTTCAAGGAGGTCGAGCTCCAGCGCCACTTTGAGGACATTAGGCAGCACTGAAGCAGAGGCTAGTTGCATGGCGAATAAGAAAGAAGCCTCGTCCCCTTGTGCAACCTCCATTTTTGTATTCATTTTTCCTGAAAATATTGAGAACACAAGAAGCAATACTTTGGGTAGGAATGTGCATCTGCAGAGACAAACATATTTATAGTATCTTAGCTTGTACTAATTGTTATAGAATAGGCCGTGTATCATTAATCGATGGTCAAATTACGTATTAGTTAGGACACCTGCATGCATTTTACTGTATCTATATTATATATATTATTAGATTTTAAAACATCATATTAACTAAATTTAATACATTGATGTGGTGCAAAAGTTTGGGTAGGAGTGTGCAAATGCAGAGACAAACATATTTATAGTAGCTTAGTTAGTAGTAATTGCTATAAATTGTTTTTTTGATATAATATAAATAAAATTAAGCCATGTTGTTTTAATCAAAATTATTATTTTTGCATTAATATATATATATATATATATATATATATATATATATATATATTAATTTCCAGATGCAACGAATATATATATATATATTAATGCAAAAAAAATATATGTATGAATGGTGTATATATTTGTTTATTTGTCATAGAATAGGCCGTATATCATTAATTGATGGTCAAATTAAGGACACATTCCCTGAAATCCACGCAACCCAAGAGACCTGCATGCATTTTGCTATCTAAGTTATAATCTACGGAAAATTGGCCTTCAATCCCCAGCCGTCGATTTTTTTTGTATTCAGTCCCTAAGTACTTTTTTAGTACTACATTTACACATGAAGTATACCACATTTCTACATGAAGTGTACCACATTTTGTATGATATAGTACCACAATTTTGTGGGTAGGGAGTGAACCCAAAGAAATGTTTTGATTGGGGATTTTTCACCAACTTCCTCTATAATCTATATTATATATATTATTATACTTTAACGTATCATCTATACTTCTATACTATTTTATTAAGTTTGAGATACTTAGAGTAATTAATTTTGGTGTCATAGTCTGTTTTAATAATTATATATATTAATAAAATGTTAAAAGTTTAATGTAGTTATGCGTAGTTAAGCGGATAGAGTCGTTGTTTCTTGGGGTTTAGGTTATAGGTTCAATTCTTATTCAAGTCATTTTTTATTCTTTTTTAAAAAAAAAAAATTATATCAAAATTACAGTTTAGTCCCTCAATATTTCTTATAATTATATTTTGATCCTCATTTAAATATAAATCAAATGAATTATAAAAAATATTATACAAACACGAAACGCATGCGTCGGTGCACTAGTATTAACTAAATTTGATATGTTGATGTGGTACAAAAGTTTTTACATTTTTTTCTTCGTAATATTTGTTAGTTAATTTTGTTGGTGTAGGTTTATTAGTAATTTTTATATATCTCTCTATTTTTTCGAATTTTTCTCCAATTTGTGTATAATTTATCTAAAAATTCAAACTATCTTTTGTAAATTTTATCAAATCAGTAATCTATAAATATCATATTCTAATAAAATAATATATATATTGTTGAGGATCGAAGTTGAGTTTAGAGGGAGTGAATAAACTCTGCTCTTTTTTTCTTTCTTTTGATGAGGTACTAAAATCCTGTTAGAGATAGTAGTTTATCTTGTTGCGTATACCTTCACCTAGATTACAATTATAGGTGCGGAAACAATCTGATGAAGTAAGTGAAAGACAATAATAACAATAGGCAGTAGTTGTTTATGGAAGTTCGAAGATAAAATCTTCTATGTCTCCTCTTCTCCTGTTTCCAGAAGGTATAACTAAAAGACTTTGGATATTACAGTACAACTCTTGTACACACCCACTTCAGAAGTACTTACACATTTGCCTACTGAAACTCTTAGTTACTCGACTCAAAAAGAATGTGATACACAAGGTTCTGAAAAGACTCTTTTCAGATTACAAGCTTTTCCTGATAAAATATAAGTGTTGTAAAAGATTGTGAAGAGTGTAAGAATCAGTTAGCACAAGATGATCTTCAAAAGATCAGATATTTGCTATGAAGCGTGTGCTACTTTTCTTTGTGTTGAACTCAAAGTTATCTAGGAATTTCGAGGTTGTCTCGTTTAGTGAAATAGCGTTGATCCCTGAAAAGATATTATGCGTAGCGTTCTATTTCTGTAAGGGTTTGTTCCATGTACACATAAGCGTCTAAGTTCAACGTTTATGATCAGAAGATGTCTTCAGATTTCTGATAGAGTCAGCTTTATTACCAAAAAAGGTTCTTGCAGAAAAGCTATAAAACAATCAGTCATGTTTTATACTAAACTCGGTAAAGTGAATTAAATGACTCCGTATAGTATTTAATGCTGCAATTAATACTAGTACTTAGTAACTTTAACGGTAACATTTAAATTAATCACGTTAGGCAACATCTTCTACTGATTCTGTGTTTCTAGCCTTTCTACTGCTTTTGTTTTACTAGACCAGTAGCTTCTGATTTTCTTTTTGTCTACTGTTTTCTTAAAGAGTGCTGCTGGTCTGCTGGTTTTTATTTTCATCGCCACAATTAATTCATGTCTATCAATTTCCCCATTTGTGGTGATGCCAAAACCTAAACAGTAGGAAAGCGTTAAATAACTAGGAAAGCATTAAATAACAGATAATCAGTTAGCAAAGGGATAATATCAATGAAATTAACACAGTAAATTGTCAATAAGTTCCAATGTCCCTGTAAATGACTTCTTCATTTTGAGGATCCTGAAATCTTCTATCTGAAGGTTCAGCGTCAGCTTCTGATTGCCTTAGTTCTGCTTCAGATGGATCTCTTCGTTTTTCTTCCCCCTTTTTGGCATCAGCGGCAATCACATGGGCCATAAGATCATTCATTCTTCCAGACAAGTTTTGAATGCCATTGGTTAACATCTCCAGATACGGAGCTTGAGTAGAGATACTATCATTGAGAGTAGTGAGAGATTGAGTTTGAGAATCAATCTTGGCATCCATTATTTCCATAGAGGTGGAAAATGATCGAATGAGATCATCATGCTCGGTGAGTCGATTGAGTATATCAGTTTGAGCAAGCACGATGTGACTATAATTTCTCGATACAGTTTGTCTGAAAACAATGGTTTCAACATGCATTTTCTCCATGGATTCCGTTATGTTATATATATGTTTGCTCATTCGTTCTCTGAAGAACTGAGCACCACTAAATTCTGATATGCTTTCACAGGACATCCGCTTGACTAAATCAGACAGGTTATTGAGTTCCCTTTGCAGAACGTCAATCTGAAACTCCAAGTTGAATGTTTCTAATTCAGGTGAGGGGGTTCGCGCAAGCAAGCGTTGCCTCATTTCAGCAGCACGAGTGTTCGTGTGAGTTTGAACAGGATCAGCGACAATCAGCGTAGTAGAAACTTGATTGGTGTTGAGGGAAATGGTATCCATCACAGCAGTAGAAGGACCAGGGTCAGCAGAGCTTTCATCTGGAATAGCAGAGACAGTTGGTTCGGCAGCAATTATTGTAGGAACAACCTCTTCATCAGGAGCAACCAAGTTGGAGATCAAGTTATCTTCCATTGGAACAATGGCAGCAGGTGAAGCTGATTGTTCTGCAGTTATGGGTTCAGATTGCTGATCCAAAAGAACTTTCATTTCTGCTTGATGAGCAGCAGAAAAGTTTTCTAGATTTGGCAAAAGAGATATAGCATATGATTCTGCCATATGTTGTTCTGCGGTTGGAGAGAGTGATGGTGGCAATGAAGTAGCTGGAACTGCTTCATGAGTAGTAGAGGTCGTGGGAACAATTGACTCAATGACTTCTTCAACTGAAGCCAGTTCATGCATAGATAAAAGAGATGATGATTGAATAGGCCTTGTTGGTGATGCAGGAGTACTGAGAACAGAAGCTTTTGGTGAAGCTATAGTCCGTTCCTCAACTGTCTGGATCTGTTGAAAGTCTGGAACAAGGCCGACTTGATATTCAATTGGCTCTCCAAAGCCCTTTTCGTGATCAAGAAGTTGCTCACTCATCTGTTTCAATTTGTCAGTTAGAATCAGAATGACGTTCTGATCCTGAACAGCAGTAGGAATTGTGGGATCAAAATTTGATTTGAGAGTTTTCAGAACTGATTCCAACTTCTGACATTTCAGCTGTTCGAGGATGTAGCTTCTTCTACGCAAGGCCTCGATTACATTTTCTGTTTTGGCAAGCTGAAAGACCCTCTTCTCAGCGTTCATTATTTTCCCATAGGATCATTTCTTCTTGAAGTAAGCAAAAGAATGAAAAATTCTGATCTTGTGCCACTCGTCAAAGAAATTCATGTCATCATTGGCAGAGCTTTCTATTTCTGCCAAATGAAGATCAACACCTGTGGTCACAGTTGTTCTTAGTCCAACAAGTTGTGGTTCTTCAATCATCTTTCCTTTGCCTTTGTCGGTTGATGAAATAGACAAAATAGGTCGAAATGCAGAAGACCCCCTTGCTGGTTCTCGAATCACTATTCCAGACATTGGTCTGAAAGTAGAAGCAGTAGATGTTGATGGAATAGATGCAGCAGCTTGCACTGAAGTAGGAGCAGTGGATCGTGCAGATGGAACCACTTCTGGAAACACCTGTCTGATTGGTACTTTCTCAATTTCAGAAATTGCTGCTGTCTTCTTGATTTTAAGAACAGTCCGTGCTTTCTTTTTGATTTGAGTTGGTAGGGATGGTTGAACATCAGCAGCAGACTCTTCTAATACTGTTTTATCAGAATCAGTAGAGACGATCACTCTTTCCTTTTAATCTTTCGTTGAGGTTTCTGAGCCTCAGAAGGAGTCTCTCCAATCTCCTTTTTCAAGGCAACAAATTCAGCCACGGTTGGCTTGGGCCTCAAAGCGAGTACATTCTCAGCATCAATCATTGTTACCGAAACAACATCCTGTTCACTTGTACAAGCGAAACCAGCATCTTTTAGCATTGTGCCGATCTGAACCGCAAATCCAGAACTTTTCTTGATGACCATGTCTTTCATGATTCTGAATATGAAATGACTCCAATCCACTTTAGTTCCCTTAGTGATGGCAGCCATCACTTGAAGTTTCTCCTTTGTTAACTTGTCGAACGTGCCAGCTTTGACTAATATACCTTTCGCCACAATATCAGCCAGAATTTGATATTCCATTTCGAGTAACTTTTTGTGGCAAGAAGGAGACAATTCTTCTCCAGTGGCTGAGAAAGTGCTAAGAGCAATAGACATTTCTAGCTTGAAAATATCAGATAGTTCAGAAATATCTGAAAGTGGAAGGAGGAAGGTTGCTCCCAATAGTGCGGCATCAATGGATATGGATGCATCTCCTTGAGAGTGAACGATCTTTCCTTCATGCACAGTTGCCTTAGCGTAGAAATCCAGAAGAGCATTTTTGTATATCACAGCTGGTGCTTCCAAGAATTGTCGAAGTCCTGATTTCTCAAGGACTTGAAACATTTTAACAAGGTTCTCATCTTTGACATTGAGAACTGAAGCAAAGTTGACTTGATAGGCATTAAGAGTGTATGCTCCGGCCATTTCTGTACGATGAAAGGATCAGATAAAATTTGCAGTAGATAGAAAATGATTAAGAGAAAGCAGTAGCGGAGTAACAACAATTTGAAACGGTAAAAGTGAAAAGTGAGAAGGTGATATTTTAAAATGAATGTACAGCTGTCAAGTAAACATAAGGACACGTGTCAGTATGTTTAAGGTTGAATGTTTGAAAAGACTTGCAGAGTTTGTCAGGATTTCAAAAATTTGAAATAGGCGGGCTGTCCAGTCGGTTACTAAGAATAATCAGAAGAAGATTTGTCGTTTTATGATAACGTCTGCTGGAAGTTTCAGAGTGCTGAAATATTTGAGCACTTTGACAAAACCAGCAGACTCGTTGTTTTATCGAAAAGACAAATATTCTATCTGTTTTCTGAAAAAGTTATAAAAATCTTAGTCTGACTAAGATACTGTTCCCCTCGGTAAATGCAACTAATAAGTGGATATTAAACACCGAGCGACTCTTGGCAATCTCTTAATCTGAACCGTTGAAAATGAACAGTCACAAGAGTTTGTTTCTTCCGAGGATTACTATAAATGCCTGCACAACTTAAACGAAGTTAAACATTCATAATCTAAAATGAAAGCTCAAGTTAAAGAAGAGTTAGAGTCTGATCCAGGAGCCAAAGCAAAAATGTTCAGAAGGAAGTTTGAAGATGTCATTCTTTACGTAGTGATTCTTGGATCAAACTCCTGGAGTTGTAATGTCAACAATCAAAAAGATTTGTTCCTTCCATTTAGTCTGAGATGTAGCATCGATCTTTTCCAGAGGCTTTCTAATGCAATAAGATATTGCTGGTTGATCGATGATGCGGATGCCCTGTAAAGTATCTGATCATACATTAGTGCTAACGAGACCCAAGCTTGCTAGATTCTTACTAGACCCAAGCTTGCTGGAATCTCTTTGAAGAAGACCATCTTGTTCCTGCTGAAGATACTACAATCTGCTGATATTACTGGATGCAAAAAGTTTAATGTAAAGCTTCTGGTTAAAAAAACATTTGTAGATCTACTGCTTTTACTTTTGCATCGTTTAATGTACTGGAATGGTTTCTAATAAAATTTCAGTTTAAGTACTTGATATTCCCTTCTGCTTTCCTGCAAATAACTTACTGTTAGCTAAATAAGATAAATAACTGATGAATAATGAATTAAATTCAGAAGAAGAGAGGTCGTCTTGATAGCTTCTACTGGAAGATAAGAAAAGCCATGTTTTGTTAATGAAACAAATTACTTTCTGCATCTGACAAAAATCTCATATAATCAGAAAAATGTTCTTTCTAAATTAATGATAATTTTGATAAATGAACTGTCAATAGCCAGACATAGGACGTTTCAGTATCCTTTACTACAGGTATGATTATCTCGATTTTTGGTGTTTTTTGACATCTATAAATAAAAGCAACGGGTTAAGCCAAATAGTCACAAATCAAAATGTCAAAAGAGAATAGTTCTGATCTGGTCGAGGAGTTCATGAAGGAGGCGATCGCTGCACGGAAACAAGTGATCGAAGACAAAGTGCTGGAAAAGACACTTTCCACCTGGACTAAGATCCAGGAGCTTCAGTCTTCCTTTGAGAGTGGGCGAACATCTTCCACCAAGGAGTTGATAATGATGTCGAAGTATTATCGACGTCTCCATAGTGCTGATAGTGCAGATGTTGTCTCTGATGATGGCGTTTACCTTCTCATGCTCTTAAAAGAGCTAAAAACTCTGAAAAGGATTGCTTTTTCAGATGAGTTTCTACGTACCTCTACTGGAGAGCTGACCGCTTGGTTGGCATCCTGGAGAGTTTACGTTAAAACAGAAGTGAGAAATGTACGCCCCCATTTCTATTATCTTTAATGAAATATTATGTCTACTGATTGTCTCTATCGTTCAGCTTTTACCTTCTGCAAAATTAAAAACTGAATAATCACAGAGGAAAAGTTAAGCCAAAATATCAGATAAATAATCAAGTTAAATCTATCAATCCAAGTGTATTTCGAAAGTAAGAAAATTTATTCTCAGGCAGAGGTTTTGTAAAGATATCAGCTGTTTGTTGATCAGTAGAAACATATTCCAGACGAATGTTCTTCTTCTGCACATAATCTCTGATGAAATGATGTCTGATGTCTATGTGCTTCGTTCTGGAATGAAGTACTGGATTTTGTATGATTGCAATGGCACTGTTATTGTCACAGAAAATAGGTGATTCGGAGGCTTGAATTCCATAGTCTTTTAACTGTTGCTGAATCCATAATATTTGAGAGCAGCAGCTTCCAGCGGCTACATATTCTGCTTCTGCAGTAGATGTGGCTATGGAAGTCTGCTTTTTGCTAAACCAGGAGATCAACCTGTCACCAAGAAATTGACAAAAACCACTTGTGCTTTTCCTATCCAGTTTACATCCTGCATAATCAGCATCTGAGTATCCAATAAGATTAAACGACGAGTCCTTGGGATACCAGAGGCCTACATTTCGAGTACCCTTAAGATATTTTAAAATCCTTTTACCAGCAATGTAATGTGATTGTTTGGGGTTAGATTGAAATCTCGCACAAATACAAACAGCAAACATGATATCTGGTCTACTGGCAGTAAGGTATAACAGTGAACCAATCAAACCGCGATACTAAGTTACCTCTACTGGAATTCCACTTTTATCTTTATCAAGTTTAATAGATGAGCTCATTGGAGTAGAAGCAGTAGAGCATGCTTCCATACCAAACTTTTTCAAAAGCTCCTTGGTGTACTTGGCTTGATTTATAAAAATTCCAGTATCAAGTTGTTTAATTTGTAATCCTAAGAAGAATGTTAATTCTCCCATCATGCTCATTTCGAATTTATCCTGCATCAATTTTCCAAATTTGCACACAATTTGGGGTTAGTTGACCCAAAAATAATATCATCAACATAGATCTGTACTAAAAGTATATGCTTATTCTTGACTAAAGTAAACAGAGTTTTGTCTACTGCTCCAATTGTAAAGTCATGATTAATAAGAAATTGCGATAAGGTGTCATACCACGCTCCAGGTGCCTGTTTAGACCATATAATGCTTTGTGTAATTTGAATACATGATGAGGTGAGAAATGATCGATAAAACCTGGAGGTTGTTCGACGTAGACTTCTTCTTGTAAGAGACCATTCAGAAAAGCACTCTTTACATCCATTTGATATACTTTGAAATTTTTGAAAGCAGCAAAGGCTAAGAATATTCTGGTAGCTTCGAGCCTAGCTACTGGTGCAAAGGTTTCATCATAGTCTATTCCTTCTTCTTGTCTGAAACCTTGAGCTACCAGTCTTGCTTTATTTCTGATCACTGCGCCTTCTTCATTGAGTTTGTTTCTGAATACCCACCGAGTTCCAATGACAGCTTGGTGAGATGGTCTAGGTACTAGAAACCAAACTTCGTTTCGTTTGAATTGATTCAGCTCTTTCTTGCATAGCTTCAATCCAACTAGGATCCAGAAGAGCTTCTTCAATTTTCTGTGGTTCGTCCTGAGAGATAAAAGCAGCATGCATGTATTCATTAATCATTTGCCTTCTGGTTCTCAAAGGCGCTGCTGGATTACCAATAACCAATGATGGAGGATGAGATTTTCTCCAAATAAAAGGATTTAAAAGGATATCTTCCTGATTTGATATCTTGAGATTGTTCTCGACGGAACCAGTAGTAGGTTCTTGAGTGTCTTCTGCTGGTATTGGCAGATCTAATGTCTGTACTTCTGGTTCCACTATCGGAATGTCTGGTCCTGGATTTTAAAGATCCTTGATGTTTGCTTCTACATCATCTTCACTGTCCAGTTCCAAGTGGATCCTCTCTAACCTGTTACTTAAATCTGACGTGTTAGATATTTCAGGAGCATTGCTGTCTTCATCGAAGACAACATGAATCGATTTTCTTCAACATTAAGAGTTCTATTGCTGAAAATTCTAAAGGCTGCGCTTATAGCAGAGTAACCAAGAAATAGTCCAGCATCTGATTTTGAGTCAAATGCAGTTAAATGATTTTTTCCATTATTTAGTACAAAACATTTGCAACCAAACACATGAAAATAAGATATGTTGGGTTTATTCCCTTTCCATATTTCATACGGAGTTTGATTGTGCCTTTTGTTGACCATAGTTCTGTTTTGCGTGTAACAAGCAGTGTTTTGCTTCAGCCCAGAAGCGCTGAGAGATATCTGCGTCTGCTAGCATTGTTCTAGCTGCTTCTTTTAGAGTTCAATTTCTCCTCTCAGCTACTCCGTTTTGTTGAGGTGTTCTGGCAGCTGAATATTCATGATGAATCCCCTGTTCATCCAAATATAACTCAAGATTTTTGTTAGTGAACTCAGTACCCCGATCACTTCTGATTTTAATGATGGAAGAAGATTTTTCATTTTGAATCCTTTTCAGAAGCTTGATCAGGAGGCTACTGGTTTGATCTTTTCCTGCGAGAAATATTACCCAAGTGAATCTAGAAAAATCATCAATAACAACAAGAGTATATTTCATTCCCCCTAAGCTCATGATAGGGATTGGACCAAATAGATCCATATGCAGTAATTCCAGGCATCTTGAAGTTGATTTGCTATCTTTGTTCTTGAAACTAGATCTTATCTGTTTCCCAAGCTGACAAGCAGAACAAACATGATTTTTAACAAAATTAATATCAGGTAATCCATCAACTATATTCTGCTTTTTGAGATGATTGATTGACTTGAAATTCAGATGATTCAATTTTTTGTATCATAGCCAGTGTTTATTACTAAGAGAGGCAACTAAGCATATGGGAGTGTTGACATGATTTGAGTTCCAAGAGACTCTGTAGGTGTTGCCTTATCTCTTTCCAGTTAATACATTAGTTTCAGCAGAATCTCTAACTACACACGAGTGCTTCTGAAAAGCTACTGAATAACCATTATCACATAGTTGACTAATGCTATTTAGATTGTAACAAAGGTTGTCAACTAATAACACATCATTAATGGTTATGTTACCATGGATAATCTTACATTTACCCACGGTTTTACCTTTTGAGTTATCTCCAAAAGTTATCTTTGGTCCAGTGCAACTCATTATCTCGGAAAGTAGGTTTTTCTGTCCAGTCATGTGTCTGGAACATCCACTGTCCAGATACCATGCAGAGTTACCGATTTCTGTTTTCTTCTGATGTTCCTGCACACACAAATTTTAGTATCTGGTACCCAAATCTATTTGGGTCCAAGCCTTATCAGTCCTTTGGGGACCCACATTTGTACAATTTTTGTACTTCGGGTATCCATGGAGGTGTGTGCAACAAAGGGTCTGTTGTTTTTAACATTGTGCATCCTAGTATGTTGTTCTTCCCTTCTGTTTCTGTTGTCCAGCCTGTATCTCTTCTGAACAGGTTTAGAATTGTAGTACTGGTAGTTTTTAACCTTCATAGGAGGTTGTCTTCCAGAGTTGAATCCTCTTCTGATTCTAGAACTCTGGTCAACTTTTTCCTTAGGTTCAACATAACCCAGACCATAATGCATTCTTCTGTTCATCTGATTTACATTCCTTTCTACTGAAGCAGTAGGTACTTCTGGTTTATGTACCACGCTGGATTTCACAAAGTGAATATACTTCCCTTTGCACATATCCAGTTTTGGCTTAGTATTTGTTTCAGAGGTGCCTTCATTATTACAAAATCCGAGACCACTCCTGTCTCCAGATTGTTTTTGTAACTCTTGCATCTTTTCAAGTGAAATAGAAGACTTGTTCCAAGCATTTACCAGTAGTGATAACTTCTGGTTTTCAGAAAGCATCTTCTGGTAATCTGCTTTTGCTCTTTCATTCTCCGTTAACTTACTGTTTTGATCCTTTAAGTTCTGATTTTCGATCTTAACTTCTTCGAATGATTGAGAAAGTCTAGAATACTCTTCTACCATGTCATGTAATGCATTAATCAGATAAGTTCATGTGAATTCGTTAGAATCAAAATCAAATACCTCTCCAGATGTCGAGGTTGAATCAGTGTCTGCAATGAGGCATTTAACTTCTTCTGCATCACTGTCACTGGAACGACTTTCTGAATCAGATGACTCATAACTGGAGTCCGCCCATTTGGATTTGCTTTCTTCAGCAATCATTGCTTTTCGATCTCTTCTGGACTTTTTGTCATTCCTCTTGTGATCCTTTCTCTTCTGGTCATCCTTCTTTGGTTTAGGACAATCAGCAATGAAGTGACCTATTTTTCCACAGTTAAAGCATCCCGTATCACCAGATGGTGAATCTTTCTTGAAGTTGCGATTGAGACCCTGATAAGTTCGATGATTCTTTTTCATGAACCTGGAGAATTTCTTTACAAACAAGGACATAGCATCACTACTGATTTGTTCAGCAGTCTTCTCCAATGTACTGTCAATGATCACAGTGGGTAATGCTTGAGGTACAGCTGTAGCAGCAGTAAAGGAGGTAGTAGCAGTAGCAGCGTAGGTAGACTTGAAGGCTCTTCTCCACTTCTTACCTCCAATTCGAACTCGTATGCTTTCAGATCTGCAAACAAGTCGTGCAGTTCCAACTTGTTTAAATCTTTGGACACTCTCATAGCCATTGTTTTGACATCCCATTCTCTGGGTAAGGCTCTCATCACCTTGAGAGCTATTTCTCTGTTGTTATGCTCTTTATCCAGAGCTGTTAGCTCATTTACCAAGCTACTGAATCTTTCATCGAACTCATTTAGAGTTTCACCGGCTCTCATTTTTAGATTTTCGAACTTCTGCATTACTACAGACAGTTTTTTTTCTTTCGTTTGCTCATTTCCCTCACATATCTGGATGAGCTTTTCCCAAATATCTTTTGCAGTAGAACACGTTTTAATCTTGCTAAAGGTGTTCTTGTCGAGAGTTTTATATAATATATCCTTTGCAACATTATCAAGGTTGGCCTTCTTCTTATCTTCGCTGGTCCATTCACTTCTTGATTTTTCAACCATCTGTGTTGCACCCTCAGTAACAGCAACAGTTGTGTTAGGCTTTAATATTTTTAATAGACCATCTGTGATGACATACCACATGTCATCATCTTGTGCTGCAAGATGAGCTTGCATTCTAATCTTTCAATCATCAAAATCTTCCTTAGAGAACATAGGGATATTGCTAAAGTGTGCCATCTGTTGTAGTTTTTCACGAACAAGAATAACCTGCTCTGATACCAATTGTTGAGGATCGAAGTTGAGTTTAGAGGGGGGTGAATAAACTCTGTTTTTTTTTTCTTTCTTTTGATGAGGTACTAAAATCCTGTTAGAGATAGTAGTTTATCTTGTTGTGTATACCTTCACCTAGATTACAATTATAGGTGCGGAAACAATCTGATGAAGTAAGTGAAAGACAATAATAACAGTAGGCAGTAGTTGTTTATGGAAGTTCGAAGATAAAAATCTTCTACGTCTCCCCTTCTCCTGTTTCCAGAAGTTATAACTAAAAGACTTTGGATATTACAGTACAACTCTTGTACACACCCATTTCAGAAGGACTTACACATTTGCCTACTGAAACTCTTAGTTACTCGACTCAAAAAGAATGTGATACACAAAGATCTGAAAAGACTCTTTTCAGATTACAAGATCTTCCTGATAAAATATAAGTGTTGTAAAAGATTGTGTAGAGTGTAAGAATCAGTTAGCACAAGATGATCTTCAAAAGATCAGATATTTGCTATGAAACGTGTGCTACTTTTCTTTGTGTTGAATTCAAAGTTATCAAGGAATTTCGAGGTTGTCTCGTTGAGTGAAATAGCATTGATCCTTGAAAAGATATTATGCGTAGCGTTCTATTTCTGTAAGGGTTTGTTCCATGTATATATAAGCGTCTGAGTTCAACGTTTATGATCAGAAGATGTCTTCAGATTTCTGATAGAGTCAGCTTTATTACCAAAAAAGGTTCCTGCATAAAAGCTATAAAACAATCAGTCTTGTTTTATACTAAACTCGGTAAAGTGAATTAAATGACTCCGTATAGTATTTAATGCTGCAATTAATTCTAGTACTTGGTAACTTTAACGGTAACATTTAAAGTAGTCACGTTAGGCAACATATTCTACTGATTCTGTGTTTCTAGCTTTCTACTGCTTTTGTTTTACTAGAACAGTAGCTTCTGATTTTCTTTTTGTCTACTGTTTTCTTAAAGAGTGCTGCTGGTCTGCTGGTTTTTATTTTCATCGCCACAATTAATTCATGTCTATCATATATTTTACACGAAAATTATCAAAAAAAAAACATTTAATATGACATGTATCATGTGCCATGGAACACTAATTTATTATAAATTACTGGGTACTACGGTCCCCATTAATTTATATATCTAGTCTATAGGGAAAGTTTATGTTAAATTTTTAAAATATAAAAATTTCATTTATTATAAAATCAAGAAATGGAAAGAAGACATATGAGTATTAAATTCTCCGAACATCTATAAACATCCATGCGTTCGTTTATCGTTCAGTCTACCTTTTATTAACCATCCAACTGAATATGCTTTTGTTCAAATCGGTTTCAGTAAGTCTTCTTCCGCACAGTTGATACTAATAGACTCTTTGAAAACTCTAATGATACGAAGAAAGTTTCAGCATTGTGTTTAACACAATAAAACTATGAAAGAAAATTTATTCACCTCCTCTAAATTCCCTATCTTGATCCCGACATCTTATTTTTTAAAATAAGAGACATGTGTTCGTTTTCTAAAAAACAATAATAATGATGAAGAACAATTACAAAAAGGCAAAAACTTGTGTGAAACGGTCTTACGTATCGTATTTTGTTAGACAGATCTCTTATTTGGGTCATCCATTAAAAAGTATTACTTTTTATACTGAGAGTATTACTTTTTATTTTGAATACCGGTAGGGTTGACCCGTCTCACAGATAAAGATTCGTGAGATCGTCTCACAAGAGACCTACGGTTAAAAAAATGTGTTGGTTAGTTTTCGGAAAAGTAATGGAAAGTGTATGTGTATGGATCCGCTTATTTTAATTTTATTTTAGTAATAATATGATAAAAATTAATAATAATAATAATAATAATAATAATAATAATAATAATAATAATAATAATAATAATAATAATAATAATAATAATAATAATAATAGTTGGAATATGCAAATTCTTGAATTATTGTACGAAAAATTCTTAAATTTGTGCTCTTTTTATTTTTTTTTTAAATATTTATTATTATTATTATTAGAAAAAAAATTAAAATAAAAAATAAGTAGACCTACACATACATACTTTCTTTTAATGTTTTGAAAATTAAACCAACACATATTAAAATAAATAAAAGAATTTTTTTTTAAAAAAAATGAAAGAATATAAATTTTTTTCGGAAGATAAATAGCTTAATATTTTAAAAATATGGATTTTTTTTTTAAATATTTGACTGGTACACCATTTTAAGATGATCTATGTTTCAAATCCACATGCAAAAATTGGAAGTTTGAACTCAAATTCATTAATTTTAAAAAATAAAAAAATAAGTTGATCGAAACACACATTTCCTTTAATTTTTTTTGAAAACTAAATCAACATATATTAAAATGAATAAATAATTTGTTTTACAAAAATAAAAAGAGCACAAATTCAAGAATTTTCATACGAAAATTCAAGAATTTTCATATTCCAACTATCATTATTTTTTTATTAACAACATTGCTGGTAAAAATAAAATGAAAATAATCGGACCAATACACATGCACCTTTATTTATTTTTTTGAAATCTAAACTAACAATTTTTTATAATTTTTTTCATTTATTCTTTTAGAACTTGGACACATCTCTTATTTAAAAACATGAAACATGAGACCACATACCAAAAATGAGAGTGGAAGTTTAAGTTCGATAATTTGAAAGATAGATCGCCTTAAAATGATGGAATTTTTTTATGAATCAAAATATTTTTTATTTATTTAAATATGTGTTGGTTAATTTTATTTTAATTTTTTAAAGGTGATCGACACACATGCACAAATTTTTTATTTTTTAAAACTAAATCAACGTATATTTAAAATTGTTTAAAAATAATTTTTTTAAAGGTAAATTACATCAGATTTTATAAATAAAGAATTTTTTAAAAAATTATTGATCCACCATTTTAAGGATATCTTTTAAATTATTGAAATATTCAGCTCTCATTTTTTGGTTGTTGTCATAAGTCCTTTTTTTTAAAAAAAAAAAAAAACAAGAGATGTGTCAAAGTTTTAAATAAAATAATAATGATTAAAAAATTAAAAGGCCGCAAATTAATTTGCAACATCCCCCAACAGTGGGGGAGTTTCGCAAAACTCCATCACATATATTAATTTTGAAATATTAATTTTTTAAAAATTTATTCTTTAAAAAAAAAAAACAATCTTTCTATCTATATCTATAAATGTATACGGATGGGAAATGGGCATTTTTTCACAATTGTGAAATTATCTATAATTGTCACGTTGCCAGTATAAATTCGTCGTGGGCAGGTAAAATTCTGCTATTTGTTTCACATCCTTCTTTTGGTATCTTCGTACAAGGAAAATAATGGAAACTCACCACCTGAGTTGTAGGTTTAGGCACAACAGTTGTATAAATTAATTTTATGGGAAAACAATTTTGGTTCATTGAGTATTCAAATTTTAGTTTTGATGTCGGTGCTGACATGATACCGGATAATGTTGATATGATGTGAGAAAAAGCTGACACGACATTGAAAATTGCTGAATCTAACGTCATAAAATGCTGATGTGGTCTGCCTCAGATTGATCTGATATCTAAGGGAAAGTTTTTTGATTGAACCAACTGAACCCCTCTCATCAGCCCAGACGACTATCAATCTGACTAAGAAAAAAGAGTTCAGATCAAGTTGAAAAAGTTCGATAAATTGGTGGACCATATAATAGTATTTCACCTGTCTAAAATAGGAATCAGATAGTAGAATGGATTTAAACTAATATGATATCAGAATCCCTGGAAAGAAAAGATTTCATCGTGATGATGCTAAGAACAAGCACATTGCGGATAAGTACATGAAGAGAGAGAATTCCAATCCACATGGACCAACATCATGCGACGATGATGTCGTGATTAGTCAACTGGAAATGGATTCTCTCGGGCTGTTCATGAATGTTTAAGTCATGAGTCAGGATCTTAAACGGCCTCTCCCTTTGGTAGCGGACGTTATAAAAATCAGAACAGTTGGATTTAGAATAACAGATCAATCAGCTCGATCAGTCAGACAAACCGGTCTCTCTTATTTCAGTCCTATTCAGTAATCAAAAACTGATCTTTATCTATCTCAAACAGAAGCTAGATTCTCGAGAAGAATCCACTAGATAGAATTCAGATCGCTACTCGAACAGAGAAAATTCAGGAATCACAGCTAGTTTATGTTCCAACCACAATGGATATGCTTTCTGAAGTTCTTCTAACTTATATTGATGATATGTTCAAATCATTGGACAGATCTGTGGCTCCTGAGACTGTTCAAACTTCAGTTATTGAACCAACTTAATCTCTAGTCACTGCTTTCTATTCCTCTGTTTCAACCAATTGAAGGAGAATCTGCTCCAAATCCATCCTCTCTAGATCATCCACCGAATCAGGAATCAAACCATCATATCACTTCCTCTCTGCCACATGTACCCTCCATTGATTATCTAATATACAATCTATTTCAAGCAAATCCCCACTACTCCACATGAGCTTCAAGCTAAAGGTGATGAATAAACTGCTCTGCGGATCACTTCCGAACAACATTTTGAGGATATCCAAGTTGACACTGAGGGGGTGTTGGTTCTAGACTTTTAATAACTTTTATGGAGTTTAAAAATCTAGAGATATTCAATCTAGACTTTTATATACTCTATAAAAGTTTAATGGTATTCAACGTAAACTTTTGTACAATTTTAAAAACTCTACAAAACTCTATGTTATTCAAATTGTCAGTAGACTTTTAATGTCTTCATGGAATTCTATTAAGTACAGTAACTAAAGCCCTTGATTGAACCTAAAGATTTGTATGTACATTTAATTAAAAAATCTCCCAAACTCACGTACAATACAAGCACTAAAATTTTCATTATTTTATCATCCATTTATTTATACTTTTTAAAAACGTATTTTTTTATTGCTAACAATAGTTAAAAAATTTAAATTATTAATATCGTTGTTTCAGTTACGAAAACTCATAAAAATTTATTACACTTCATAATAAAAAAATTATAATATTTTATTGATCTATCAATTGAAAATAATAATTATTTTTAATAAATAAAATTTAATTTTTATTAATTATTATATAACATTTGATAGTTAATTACTCATGATATTTTTCATTAACTTGAATGATATGTGTGTGTGTGTGATTGATACATAATTTTAGAATTTTATCAACATACATATATAAGAATAACTTTTATAAATTAAATAGATTAAAATTTTATAAAGTTACCCTAATTACAAATATTTTAACATATTTATTATTTATTTTCAGGTACAAATAATTGTCTTGTTTTTTTTTTTACATATTGTCAAAAACAAAATTGATATATTTTTTTATAAGAATATTTATTTAAAATGAATGAAATTATTTTAAGTTTGATTATTTATTAATAATGAATATTATTGTTATGTATTTTTAAAAAATAGATTTAAAAAAACATGTTGTATTGAATAGTGAAGTTTAAATACAATATATTTAGTACTGAGTTATTTATTGTCTTTTGTAAAATCAATATGTAAAAAATATTATATTGAGTAAGAGAAATATTTGAAATAAATAAAAAATTATTCAGGTTCGATTGTTAGTTCAAATAAATTTAAAATAATCATAATAATAAATTACAAAATCCACAGGGTTCTATGAAAAAATATACAAATGTCAATAAAAGTCATGCAAAATAAATCTACAAAATTCTGTGAAAATCTTTAAAAATATGTGAGATTCTGCAAAATTAAGTAGAAATCTATCAACTCTACAAAAGTCTATTATTTAAACAAGTCAACAAATCTCTACAAAGAATACAACCCTGAGAGTCAGACTAATATGCATGCAAGTTCATAACAGAATATACTGGAAATCTAACTACCACACATGCTTCTCAAGTTCATTCTCCTTTGATCATGCAAGACCCTACACATGGTGATACCTCGTAAGCTTTGACTAACCAAACAAATATAATATGAAAATACTGCATCAATCTCTGTCACATTTATAGAAAGTAATCTCCGGTCTTCAAGCAGATCAGGTGGCTTCAAATTTTGATCTTAGGTTGTTCAATACCAAAATCAATTCTGAAATCAGTAAAGAAACTCAGAGTTTTCAATGACCATTTTGGACAAGTGGAATATATTAAGATAACTCAAATTCTCTGTGTTGCTGATATTACATTCCGAATTTACCACGCCCGTGAAGAACTCAAATTGGAAATCTCCAGCCACCATCTAGAATGTCTACTTTTTAATGGTAGGTGCAGCCATTGTTGATTCTCCAATGGCTGCCATCGTCCATTCACGCCCATTAACATGTGCAGAATATCCTCTATAAATAGAGGCTTCAGCTCGTTGTTTAAATCATCACATTCCCAGTTGAGGAATCCTAATCCCAAGTAGAGGAGAGCCTTGAGAGTGCTGTGAGGATCTGAGAGTTTTTATTTCTTTCTATAAATTAAATCTATGAATTTAATAGATTGATTTTTCTCTCAAATTAGTTTTATCTTTGATAGTTTAATTCCCAACAAGTGGTATCAAAATGTTGTGGCTAAAGCTATATCTTCAAGAACTTGGAATCAAGCAGAAAGAGTACAAGGTACATTGTGACAGTCAAAGTGCTCTCGACTTAAGCAAGAACTCCATGTACCATTCCCGTACAAAGCATACTGATATTCGATATCATTGGATATGTGAAGTTATGGATCGACAACTGTTGAGACTAGTTAAGATTCATACGAAGGAGAATCCAGCAGATATGTTGACAAAAGTGGTAACTCGAGAAAAGTTAGAGCTATGCAGAGACATAGCTGGAATGCTTGTTTTGGATATGGCTGGAGGGGGAGAATTGAAGAACTCAAATTTGAAATCTCCAGCCACCATCTAGAAGGTCTACTTTTCAACGGTAGGTGCAGCCATTGTTGATTCTCCAATGGCTGCCATCGTCCATTCACACCCATTAACATGTGCAGAATATCCTCTATAAATAGAGGCTTCAGCTCGTTGTTTAAATCATCTCATTCCCAGTTGAGGAATCCTAATCCCAAGTAGAGGAGAGCCTTGAGAGTACTGTGAGGATCTGAGAGTTTTTATTACTTTCTGTAAATTAAATCTATGAATTTAATAGATTGATTTTTCTCTCAAATTAGTTTGATCTTTGATAGTTTAATTCCCAACAAGTGGTATCACAGTCTGGTTAGAGGTATTAGCCATAGAAGGAGAGCTCTCTGTGAAAAATTCGATTTCGTGAAAGTGTCTGAAATCTTGTTTTGATTATACCACGACGTAGCTCTCGTTTCCACGAGTCTACCGGTATTTTCAGATCGAAAATCGGACATCAAACGAATTTTCTGTGATTTTTCAAAAGTTCTTTACGAAGAAGATGATGAATAGTGCCCGCCACGTCATTGCCACGAAAGCGTCCAATCAGCGCCACGTCATTGCCACGTAAGCGTCCAGTCAGTGACACGTCATCAGCACTATTCAATTTTCTGAAAATTGCATTTTGGTCCTTATATTTTCTGCTCGTTTCAACATGGTCCTTTATCTTTCCTAAAGTACAGAATGGCCCCTGAACTTTTGGTAATGACTTAGAGACCCCTGAACTATCAGAAAGTTATATAGTGATCCCAAAATTTTCAGCAATAGAATTTCTGACCCCGAAGTGCATATGAGTGAGAAAGGGTTGTCTACCCTAATAAAGAAAAAGCTTATCATCGTTGACAAAGATGTTGTGCCAGATCCTTGCAATCATTGTCTATTTGGTAAGCAGCACAGAGTCTCATTCAGTTCCTATTCAACGAGAAGATCAGAGTTGCTCAGTCTGGTACACTCTGACGTTTGCGGTCCCCTGGAGGATGAATCACTAGGCGGAAATAAATATTTTCTGACGTTCATTGATGATGCTTCTCGAAAGATGTGGGTCTATTTCCTGAAAATGAAGGACCAGGTATTCGAATACTTCAAAATGTTTCATGTCATGGTAGAACGTGAGACTGGGAAGAAATTGAAGTGTCTCCGGTCAGATAATGGAGGTGAATACACTTCCAAGGTGTTCGATGCGTATTGCAAAACATACGGCATTCGACATGAGAAGACGGTCCCTCGCACCCCTCAACACAACGGTGTAGTCGAAAGAATGAACCGGACAATCATGGAACGTGTTCAGAGTATGCTCAGTATGGCTAAACTTCCAAAGTCATTCTGGGGAGAAGCAGTCAGAACCGCCTGTTACCTGATCAACAGATCACCATCAGTACCACTGAATTTTGAAGTTCCGGAGAAACTGTGGTCTGGAAAGGATCCATCATACTCACACTTAAGAGTATTTGGACATTTGGCGTACGCACATGTATCCAAGGAGCTCAGACAAAAGCTTGATGCAAGGACCACTCCATGCATTTTCATTGGCTATGGAGATGAAGAATTTGGATACAGACTATGGGATCCAAAGGAGAAAAAGGTGATCAGAAGCAGGGACATTGTGTTCCATGAAAGCCAGACAATAGAAGACATTGAAAAACCTACAATGTCCTAGAAGTCAAATGTTGGTGCTCTAAATTCAGATGCATCACTAAACACGTTCGATATAGTGACAGAATACATGCCAGAAGCAGAAGGTGAGGAAGAAAGGGGTGTTGAGCAGGGGGAGCCACAACCCACTCCACCAGATGTTCCAGGATAATCACAAGGCCCAGATGATAGTGAATCTTCTCAGACTATTCCAGAAGTTCGTAGGTCTGAACGAGGACGGATTCCATCTAGAAGATATACGGAATCCGAGTATTTTCTGCTTACTGAAGATGGAGAACCAGAGAGTTTCCAAGAATCACTATCTCATAAGGACAAAGAAACATGGTTGTCAGCAATGCAAGATGAGATGGAATCTGTAGAACCCGTAAATCAGTCTACGTATAAGCCATGCATAATTCTAGATTTTTAAAATTTAATTGACTTCACTGCATGATTATTTAAATGCATTTCTTTGAAGTTAATTATTTTATTATTTCAGTTCAGTAGTTTGATTTTTTTAGCATTTCAGTTATTTCAGTGAGGCCGGACTGGAGTTGGAGTTTTGAGATAGAATTTAAGATTCGAGAATTACAGAAGTTAATTTAGCTAGCAAGTAAGTTCATTTAAGTTAGTAAGAAGGTTTGAGGATTTAATTTAAGTTACTTGAGGTGAGTAGAAAATAAGCTCATTTAAGTTGCATAATTAAGGGGTTAGCTCACTAAATTAATTAAAGGATTAGTAAAGTTTTTAAGGGTTATTAATTCACTAGATAATTATTTTTCCCTTCCTTTTATTTAGTGAATCTCGGCCACCCCCTTGGACTATTAAACAATTCATTTGCCTTGCCACCTTTGACCCTTTCTTGTATTTAATTAGGAAGATAATTCTTTGATCTTTCTAGCACCATTTAATGATCTAATTAGCATTATCCTATCCTAGTCTAGCATGTAAAAATCGGCCATCACCATTCTAGAAACACCCAACATAGACTTGATATCAAACAACCATTCAAAATTCAAAAAAAAGGGAGACTTGGTCATACATTGAACCCCTTTATTATTGGATCTCCCCCTCACTCTCCTAACCATCATTCCCCTCCCTCATTCACGAAATTCAGAGTATTTTTCAGTAGAAAAACCGTGGGAATTCAGTAGGAAGCAAGGGAGAAAAATCGAGAGTAAAGAAAACAAGAGAAGCGCTCCACCTCCTCCGTGCCGCGTCGTCGTCGTTTCGTTCGTTTTCTTTCGAAACGAAACCAGGCATGTCTAGATTTCTTTCAAACCTCAATCAAGTCATATTATCAATTATTTTTCAGTATATGATCATGTTTTATCAAGCAAAAACCGAGATACATGTCAAAACATTTTGAAACAACACATGCAGAATTTTCGATTTTTCCTTGGCAAGCTTCACGGTTTCTTTTGGTTTGTGAGTTTCATGTATTGGATCGACTCCAGGCTCCCAAGGTGACTTATATACATGTAATAGGATGCATTAGGACCACATTTGTCCATCGGTTTCACCCCATGCTCGCTGGAAAGCAAGAAATGACAGCAACACCATTTGTGTCCCTTTTTGAGTTCGAAAATTCAGTTTGGTTGTCAAGGAGGAAGGATCTGATCTTGGCTGCCCCAAGGGCCTATAGCCATGGTTAGATCACTTCCCTAGCATGTCTAAGACGTGACCAAGTGGCCCTTTTGGTGTCTTGGTCCATGGCTCATCGGTTTTTAATCAAAACATCAAAACAGCCCCCTATACCCTTCGGCCCCTTCCATTTTTCAGCACATGTATTTCGAGTTGGATGGGTTAGTGTGGATCTTGGTTGGCCTATGGCCCTTAGCCACGGTTCATACCATGCCCCTAGATGTCTAGATCGTGCCATGGTCAATCAAATGGCCACTGGAACGACGCAAGACATCGATCAAAGCAAAACACTACACACGCATGCACGTTGGTTCTCGGTTGGACCCTTCGGTTGAGTTATGGTGTGATGCGGATTGTGGCTGGCTTAGGGCCCTTAGCCATGGTTCAAATCATTCCTTGGGACGTTTTGGAGAGGTTTGGTCGGTGGTTCAAGCCCCAATGGCCATTAGCCTCGCAAACGACGCAAGCAAGCCAAGCAAGGTTGCTGTATTTTTGGGACAGCAACTTGCTGTGTCGGTTCGGTGGCTCGTTCGAGTTCTCGGTTGGCTTTTAGCCTATGGCCTTGGACTGGACAGTGCCCCTTTGAGTTGGGAAGGTCTTGTTTTTGACCGTTCGTGATTCAGATCATTTTTGAGGTCGTACGAGAATTTACGGTGCGATGTGCCAAATTGACTCTCGAAAGAGCGTTTCATGTTTTGGCCTCCATTTCACCTAGATTTCGACCCTCATCATTATAGGAGCATTATTTCAGTATTTTAAGCGTATTTTAATCATGACTATATGTCGGTTCAGTGTCGGTTAAGGTTGGTTCGGAGTCATGATTAAATACGAAGTCATTAGGCGTCATAGTCACATCTTTTGAACTTTGGTGTGCTGTCGTTGACCACCAAATTAATTCCTACTCTTTTAAATAATAATGAGTGTAATGGTGAGTAGGGTCGAATCCACATGGAACGATAGATTTATTTTTTTTGATACTAAAAATAAATAAAGGGGGGATTTGTTTTGATAATTACTAAATAAAATAATCTAAACTAAAATTACCAAGCAAGAAAGAATACTGAATCTAGAATTGAAAATTAATCGACGAGAATAAATTGAAGAATTTAATACGAGAAAAATACCGATTCAAGAGGTTTCTACTATTTAATTATCTCACTGTTCATGGGTTAACCAATCATTTATTCATGTTATTCCAAACAATTAACCTTAGAATAATAGGGATAGCCGCTAAAATTCTTGTGTTTTCCTAAATTAATTGACCAAACCCAGCATCCAGTCAAAACTTACCAATAATCAACTGGGCACGATAGCGTTCCATATTAATTAAAGATATCATTTTAGTTTCGTGAAAACAGTTAATCCTAAAATCTAACAACCGAGATAGCTGCAATTGGAAGATCTAGTTCCGCCGATTATTTAGATTACACACGTTATGATAGCACAACACATCTAACCTATTGCTACTTACGTACCAATCGTTCATGACAATTACGGATCACTGAATTCATGATTAGCATTAGAAAATCATACATCAAATTAAATTGTCAGATTAATTGATATATAACATTCATATAATTAAATCATAAATCAACGAATAATTGGGCAAACAAGAATAATAAATCAAAGCGCGAAAAACCTCACAGTGATAAAATTAAACAGTAGACTATCCCTTGAATCAGACTAAAAAAATTAGCCTAGCATAGTTTGATCTATAATATCCATGAAAAATAAATAAGAAAACATAAAAGAAAAGCAAACTATTTTTTTGTTGGGAGAAAGTGGGAGTCCTGCGCCTTGCTACGCCACGTGAGAATGATGGAAAAATTGGTGAAAATCTCCTTCAAAGCTGCGCACCTTTTTTTTTCACGTGAGAGAGTGCTCATTTGGGTCTAAATCCTTTTTTTTGCTAAAAATCTCACTAACCTCTTAATTAACCCTAATCATAAAATATAAAATAATAGATAATGTTTTATATTTTGATTTTCCCTTCTTGCAATTTTTTTGGCAGCTGAAGTATCGTCATAAGGCGTGGCCACGCCTTATTCTAGGACTTCTTCTGATTTGGTCATTCACTTTCAACTCTATCTTGGAAACTTCAAATGTGATAAACATCACCTGTTTAGCTCAAATTTGCTCCAAGACCATAAAAGTTCCTCCTACAATAAAATTACACAAAAATGTGTCAATTAAACATCTCGGAGGTTGGAATAATGGGAAATATGAAAATAAAAATACTAACTATTATGCGCCTATCAAACTTAATTGCATAATTTGGGCAAGTATAAGCATTTGCATATTTTTCATGACACAGTTAGGTTACAGCGAGCCTGGGACGATCCAATCCAATCCAGTTGGTAAAATACACAGGATATTTTCATTATGCCAGTTAATTATTTTACGTGTATGAAAATAGAAAATACTTATTTTTGAGATTTATGCGATATTGCTTGTGGTCAATTCACTGTGTATGGGATCATTATTTTATACGGTCGCCAGTGACCGCTCAGTTCAGTTTGGTATCACCCAGTCGCCAGTGACCGGCCAGCTCAGTTCAGTTTTACACTCCCCGGTAGCCAGTTACCGATCAGTTCAGCTTAGTGCAGGGGCCACAGGCGTAGACCATAATCTCAACAGAAAATTTTACCAGTTATTTCAGTACAGGGCTCCAAGAAGCAAATATTTTTACTGTGATTTTCAGTTCAGTTATGCACGTATTATAATTGCTCAGTACAGATTATTTTCAGCATGCCTCATGACATGATATTTTATCACATGCACATTTTACTTCAGTTTTACTCGTTACCTGCGATATATGCATGCTGAGTCTTTAGGCTCACTAGACTTGATTGTTTTAGGTACTGATGAGGCCAGGGCCGAGGGCGACGACCAGTGAGCCAGCTTGGGTCGGCAGTAGTGGCACCCGAGGACCTCAGTGCAGCAGTTGTTATTTTATTCCGCAAACAATTTTTATCAGTCGTTGGATATTTTTAAATTGTTATTGTTGGCAAACTTTATTTTCTTCCGCTGCTATATTTTAAACATTGAACTCGATTCATCAGTTGATTTTATGAATGAGGCCATTTAAGTTCTTTTAAAAAGAAAATTTTTAATTTCCGCAAATTTTCAAGTAAGGATTTTCGGGCCTTTACAGAATCTCTGCAGAAGAATCACACTTATGAGATCGTAGAACTTCCAAAAGGGAAGAAGGCACTAAGAAACAAATGGGTGTTCAAGATGAAGAAAGATGGCAGCAGACAAGTGGTGAAATACAAAGCACGATTGGTAGTCAAAGGATTCCAACAGAAGAAAGGAATTGACTTTGATGAGATATTTTCACCAGTAGTCAAGATGACGTCAATCCGAGTTATACTTGGCTTGGTAGCAAGTATGAACTTGGAGCTTGAACAGATGGACGTGAAGACAGCTTTTCTTCATGGAGATTTAAAAGAAGAAATCTATATGGAGCAACCAGAAGGTTTTGAGGTTTCAGGTGATAACCTCGTTTGCAAGCTTAAGAAAAGCTTGTACGGTCTAAAGCAAGCACCAAGGCAGTGGTACAAGAAGTTTGACTCATGCATGGCAAGTCAAGGCTATAAGAAAATTGCTGCAGATGAGTGCGTTTACATTCAGAAATTTTCAGACGAGAGTTTCGTTGCTCTTCTACTTTATGTAGACGATATTATGATCGTGGGAAAGGATGCAACGAAGATTAGTCAGTTAAAGAATGAACTCTCTAAGTTTTTTGAAATGAAGGACTTAGGACCAGCTCAACAGATTTTGGGAATGCAGATTGTTCGAGACAGAAACAACCAACGGTCATGGTTATCTCAGGAGAAGTAATTGAACGTGTGCTCGAGAGGTTCAACATGAACAACGCCAAACCAGTCAGCATTCCACTTGCCAATCATTTCAAGATGAGCAAGAGTGCATGTTCTTTATCCAAGAAAGATATCGGGGAAATTTCATCAATACCATATTCTTCAGTGGTTAGAAGTTTGATGTATGCAATGGTATGCACAAGGCCAGATATTGCTCATGCAGTGGGAAAGGTGAGTCGTTTTCTCTCCAACCCTAGAAAGCAGCATTGGGAGGCAGTAAAGTGGATTCTCAGGTATCTAAAGGGTACTACTAAATTATGTCTTTGTTACGGGGGAGCTGGTCCAATATTGGAGGGCTATACGGATGCAGATATGGCCGGAGATATTGATAGTAGCAAATCTACTTCAGGATATATCTACACTTTCGCGGGGGGAGCTGTCTCATGGCAGTCACGACTGCAGAAGTGTGTTGCTTTATCCACAACATAAGCAGAGTATATTGCTGTCGCTGAAGCTGGGAAAGAAATGTTGTGGCTAAAGCTATATCTTCAAGAACTTGGAATCAAGCAGAAAGAGTACAAGGTACATTGTGACAGTCAAAGTGCTCTCGACTTAAGCAAGAACTCCATGTACCATTCCCGTACAAAGCATATTGATATTCGATATCATTGGATACGTGAAGTTATGGATCGACAACTGTTGAGACTGGTTAAGATTCATACGAAGGAGAATCCAACAGGTATGTTGACAAAAGTGGTAACTCGAGAAAAGTTAGAGCTATGCAGAGACATAGCTGGAATGCTTGTTTTGGATATGGCTGGAGGGGGAGAATTGAAGAACTCAAATTGGAAATCTCCAGCCACCATCTAGAAGGTCTACTTTCCAACGGTAGGTGCAGCCATTGTTGATTCTCCAATGGCTGTCATCGTCCATTCACACCCATTAACATGTGCAGAATATCCTCTATAAATAGAGGCTTCAGCTCGTTGTTTAAATCATCTCATTCTCAGTTGAGGAATCCCAATCCCAAGAAGAGGAGAGCCTTGAGAGTGCTGTGAGGATCTGATAGTTTTTATTTCTTTCTGTAAATTAAATCTATGAATTTAATAGATTGATTTTTCTCTCAAATTAGTTTGATCTTTGATAGTTTAATTCCCAACAGCCCGTGCTGCCTTGTCTATACGAATTGAAGTTTTTGGCATCCAACTCAGTGAAGTGATCATCAATTTTCTTCAGCCTTGAAAAAGTGATGCCAAAATGAGGAAAAACCCCAAGGAGCCCGAAAAATCGAAGATAAAGACAAGTCATCTGCTATGCCTTCTTCTTCTTAACACAAGAAAACACCTGGTAGTGGTGGTCATGGTAGTTCAGGCAGTGGTCATGGTAATTCAAGCAGTGGATTAGAACAAGCCATTCTTTGCATGAAATATTCAGAAGATAGAATTTAATTGATTTATGAACGGTTTTTTATTAACTCCTAAACATTTCAGTTCATATATGAAAGTTTGGTTTCTTTTTAATACCTGAATTTCTGCTCGGTTTTGACATGACTAAAAAGTGATAAATTGTTAATATAAAATTTGAACTTAAGTTTTTGTGATTATGAACTGAACTAATCTGACTTAATTGAACTAATAAACGCATATCTCTCAAAGAATTTATATGATCATAAGTATTAAAATGATATGATGATCCTATCAAGAACTTAGCTGATAAACTTACAAACATAATGGTAATGATGTGAACTGAGCCAAATTACTTTGTGCTGACCGTCAACTTATGATCTAAAGACATTCTCTGAGTGAAACAACCAATTATATTTTGAGCTTTTTTATTTGATCAACAAGAACATACATTCTCTCTCCCTGTTAACAGAATAAAATATTTTTTTGTTGTTTCATCCAGCTAGTGTCCAAAAGAATTTAATTGTCAAGTACTATACTTGAAAAGATAACAAAGACATGTGGCACTCTCTGAAATATTGTCGGCCATCTGGTACATTTATGAGTACCATTCATATTTATTGATGTTGTGACCATTATCTATATGAGGGGAATGTATTAGAAATGTTCACAAGAATTTTTTGAATCCCTGAATTTTGCACGCTATCGAGCACTTATGAATCTATGTCAGTGTTTCTTAAAAACTTATTTCAAGATGATTTACACAAGCTAAAAAATTGTATCAGATTGTTTAAGGATCATTAAGTGCACCTTTTTTTCTCATTTATCATTTACTTACACGAGCTATAGTTTATTTTGATAATTATCATAACTATCGGAAAAATGTTTATGAATAGATTGAGTTTTTTGAATAATTTTCGGGACTTTCAGCTCAATAGGGTTGGTGAACTGAGCATAAATGGATTTGTACAAAAAGTTGTAACGATCAAACCTTCTAGTGGAATTCTTATGGAAAAAGAAGAAAAAAAGACGTAGAAAATTTGCCTTCGAACTTCCATAAATAAAATTTCGTTTATTTTTATTTTTAATCATTTACTTACTTGGTGTGGTCATATTTGCGTATCTTTTTCACTTTATATATAGAGTTGTTTCCGCACTTATCTGTTAGTTTCTCTACATACTTAATTTGAGCGGAAAATTCACCTGAGATGCTTACATAGCTTAAGTTTGCGAAATCTATTTTTTTTATTTTAATGATTTTATTCACTCTTTTCTAAAATCATTTTTTATCCTAACAAAAGTTACTTGGGGCGTCAGCAACTCTCGTCACTGGGCCGTGGCCAAATATGAATACAATCGTCGGGCTCCCTCTGTAGCCTTCTCCCGTAATGGGGCTCCCTCTGGGGCCTTTTCTCTCACGATATCTCTCATCATATCTTTTTTTTGTCAAAGTCAATTCATATCTTTCAAAATATTTTTCTTTTCCTTTTATTTATAAAAATCGGATCTTTCAAAATCATAAAATAGCATTTGTCGGGAAAAAAATCGTACAACATTTGCATATATCATAAAAATATCATATGTTTATCATAAACATTTTAAGATATCATTTTGAATGTATTATGATTCTTCGGGACACTGCCAGACCTTTCGAATTACCCGGGACGTAAAATGATCATTTTACCCATGGACCTCGAACTTCCCAATCTTTACTTTTTCTTACTTTTATTGACTTGATCTATCCTAATTCATCATATAATCTCAAATTTGACTCCTAATATTTTTCTTAAACGTAAACCCGAGCCTTTCGATTTAATGACTTAATAACAAAATCGTGAATCATTCTGAACCCGAATTAATTCAAAACTTACAATTTTATTTCCAAATTTAAACTTACAATTTTCATCCATAAACTACCCCCATGAGTCATGAACCATCTCATGTGAACCACGGTTCGAGCCCCGTCTCTTTCTCTAACTATTTTCGAACCTATGTCTCCCAAAGGAAGCCGCGCACCTAAAATCTCGAGCCACCATGGACCAGACCACCAGCCACCCTCCTGGACCCTACTGGACCAGCCGCACTAGCCCCTTCACACCCACAACCTAGGCCGATGGAAACATCCCAAAACATGTAAGAAAACCCTAACTTTCAAGTCTCCACCATACACTTCATTTGCTACTTTCCGACCTTTGTTTACCCCTTAAACAAAACTTTTTACAATCCTTTAATGTCCCCTAATGGCAACATGTCCTTTAGAAGTCATAATACGTCTCAAATGAGCACAAAAAGTCAAAACTTTGAAAAATATTCATCCAACTGTCAAATAATTTGATCGATATAATTTCCATGCTTTAAAACATAAAATACGTATATTATGATTTGAATGGTGCAAAAAGAAAGTTCAGAAACGTGCCTTTGTGTTTAAACGCTTGAAATATGAATACCGAAGCGGTGGAACGTCGCTGACGAATGGAGGACGATTTCTATCATTTTTTCTTGTCGAAACCCTACCAAAAACCTACCTTGGGATGCAAGAGAGTCAGCTGATCGCTGTTGGAAGGAAGAACGATGAAGAAAATTGAAAAACGAAGGAGAAAAAAAATTGAAACTTCACTTGCCCAAGAGCTCCAAGTTTCGGCTGATGTTCTACCTTCACTTTCAATTTCACGTAAATTGTGTGTGTTTCGATGTGTGTGTGTGTGTGTGTGTCTAGGGTTTAGGGATTAGTGGTTTGTGTGTGTAGAACTCTTTTAAAAAGAATTAAAAAAGGTTTCTTAAACACTTAATTAATGGGCTTAATTAACCATAATTTTTTAAATAATAATTTAGGCTCATTAAGATTTATAAATCATTAGGCATAAAAAAAAGATTTAAAAATACATATTTCCGAAAATTCCTTATAAATGACATAAAATTCCTTGCTCCCGCTAATTAATTTAAACTTGACCTTAAAAATGCTATAATTCTAAAGTTATTTAAAATAAATATTTTCTTAATTAAAATAAAATTTTATCTTTTAAATCTGTAACAACTTAATCGTCTTCAGTCCTCCGTACCGGCCAACCACCATATTCGTCTGAAAATCTTTAAATTATGAAATCAAGTAAAATTACACATTTAATCATTTAGTCACTCAAGTATATAATTCGTGCATCCAAAATCATTTAATTAAAATATTTTAGCAATTTAATAATTTTCATGCATGCGGTCTACGTGGACTAATTTTCAGACGTTACAAATTGTAAGGCCCCAGAATTTTATTACCGTAATCTGAAATGATTTGAGTATAATTACTGTAATCTGAGATTAATCTGGGATGATTTCTAGGTTGATTGAAGTGATTATAGACGAAACGGAGTAGACCGGGAAAGACGAGATCAAACGTGAAACAGATGTGCGAGGGTGTGCATTACGCGCACATGCGCGACGTGAACGGCGCATAGGCGCGAGTTGGACAGAGAATGTCGCGCACATGCGCGACGATTTGCGCGCACATGCGCGGACAGTCCAGTAGCCAAGGAGATGGAGCAGCACATTACGCGCACATGCGCGACGGTAACGGCGCACATGCGCGTGAGGGACAGAAGGTTCGGCGCATATGCGCGGGATTGACGGCGCATATGCGCGAAAAGACAAAAATGCCGGGCCGAGAGTTCGGCGCATATACGCGACGCTTGGGCGCGCATATGCCAGTCATGCAGAACGTAAGGACGCCACTTGCCTTGTATAGTGCGACGTGTATATATATATACATATACATGCAAATGACAATTATCAGAAAAGAGAAGAATCGAAGGAACTCTGGAGAAATTCCTCCGTGGAATATTAATTGCGATTATGCAAAATTCGTCTGTCTGATTTTAAATCCGACTTCAGTACCGTGTTCCTATCAACGTAGGCTATAACTGGACGTAAGTTTTGCTACGTTTTGACATGTTTTGAAATTAGACTATTGTCAGAATTGAATAGGATTCATATATGATGTTCTTGTCATGTTAGACATCATAGAATCGAAGTCAGATTGAGAAACAGACTGATTATGTAATTGTTATGATTTTCGGAGTCGACTTTATTGAGATTCGATATCATAATTGTATTATCATTGAGATTATGAGTTATACTGATACTGCTTACAAAGTCTGGTATTATATCTGTGATGTTCGGATTGACGGGGTTATCGAGACTGTATTGTTATACCGTCGAAACATCAATTAATTGATATTGATCAGATTCTGTAGTGATTTCGATTATATCGTGATATGGTCGATATGGATTAGAGTGTATCTTGATTTGATGTAGATCAGCGTATATTTCGATTTGAATATTAATCAGAACAGGTATTGAATTGAGTTGAATATTGATATTATATCTGTTCGGTATTGTTATTACCAGATTGGGAATGAACCGGGATAGAGTCGGGATATCATCTTCTTCTTCTTCTTCTGAGCGAGAAGATAAAGGTATAAATTAATGTTGAGTTGGGATTGCACAACTCGAGTGAGGTTTGACTCGAGTTTCCCTAAATCACATACTTTACTTTATTGCATTGATATTTGCATTGAGTTGATGGATGTACTTGTTCTCTTGAATTATAGAAAGCAGGTATGAGATGAATAATCTTGTGACAGAAGTGCCTGATAGTGGTGGGATCGCCACGGGCACATTGCACGATGTCTCAAGATAGGATATTAGCGATAGAGCTACAGTCCATGACGGTTAGGTCAGGACACCGGATGTTTGGTTATATCGAGTAAATAGAATTAGAATTTCTTCTATTACGGAATTCGATATAGGAACACTATAATTGGTTATATCGTAATTCGATATAGGAACACCATAATTGGTTATATCGTAATTCGATATAGGAACACTATATTTGGTTATATCGAGTAAATAGAATCATTGTTCCTTCTATTACGGAATTCGATATAGGATCACCACATTTGGAAACCGGGTTCCCCAGGCTAGGATTGAGTCTAGTCTAAAACGTGGAGTCACGAGTTTGAGTGACAGTTATATTGATTTATATTTATTGATGTTGATTTATGTTCCTGAATATGGTTCGTGTTCCTTGATGTTCCTGATATTGGTACATGTTTAGAATAGGAGTTATTCTTGATATTGATTATGTTCCTGATTAGGGTACATGTTTAGAACATGAGATAGTATGGTTTTGATTCATGTTCTGATATGATACATGTTGGAATGGTTTATTATATGCTTTTCTATTGTTTATATGATTGCATGTATACATGATTTATACTGAGAATATAATTCTCACCGGAGTTATCCGGCTGTTGTCTTGTTTTATTGTGTGCATGACAACAGGTGGGACAGGATATGGGTCAAGAAGAGAACGAGGTGGACTAGATAGCGTGGAGATCGGGGATCAGAAATGGACTAGGATTCATTACTTGATCGATAGTAATTGAAATCTAGTTTTAATAGGAATAAATTAAGTACTAGACTTGTACTGAAATTTTAATATGTAAATTGGATTAATTTACATTACGATTCCGCTGTGTATTTTAAATTTTTTATGTCCCTCATTACTTAATTGTTTCATTTGATATTAAAAACGATTAAGGAAACGATTAGCGTCTGGGTCCCCACACAAATCCTCCCCTTAAATAAAATTTCATCCTTGAAATTTTTCTAGTTTTAATTATTGAAAAGCTTAGGCTCCTTCATTCACTTCATACTTAATCTGATTGGCTTAAATTTTGCATTCTATCACACTTTCGCTGCGTACTCTGATATGACATATTCCATTTTTAAACATTTATACCAAATAATTTTATTTTAAGGAAATCAAAGATTTGACTAACTCTACATCCTCTATCAATTATAAATCATAAACAACCTTAAGTTGTTTTATATTCTCAAATATTAGTTAATTGGTTGACTTTATCTTAAGTCGTCCTGATCATATAATTTAATATCCCCAAAATATATTCATATCGCCAAATCCAGTTTTGATCCATAGTCATCACATAGTATTCATGATTATAAAACACCTTAATGACTGGTACTTACTAAAACCTCATTCATGTATATGCCAAACATATTGTCCTTGTAACATTATCATCAATTTTTTTCCTTAAATCACAAGCATTTAAAGTACTTAAATGATTCAAATCTATCGAATCACCATTTCACATTATGATTTCATTCTAAATCACGCTATAAAATCAAACACTTATATGTAACCTCGGAACTCAAGATTATATCACATGACCTTACACTTACAAAAATATGAACATGCTAGGGAAGAAAACTTTTATCCATCTTCTAATATAATTTACTCTTAGTATCGTATAAATGAAAAGCTTATTATATTACTCTTTTCTCGATGCCTATCTATGTTATATGACTTTTTTTTCCATAAGGTAGTTATCTATTTGTTATCCCAAAAAATTAGAGTAATTTCCTTAACCTGAAAATGTCATTCCTTAAATTATTGTAGTCAAGATCATTCAAGGTCCTACATATCCAATTTAAGTGTTTAAGATTCTTAAAATCCCAGCATATGTAATAAATGTCTCCTAACAACAATTATACTCTTAATCGCTAATTGAAACCTGGATTCAAAATTTCATAACCTCCAAAAAATAAATATTTTATGAGCCTATATAAGTTATTTCTTAATAAGTTTATAAAATTCCCCAAATGTCTTCATTCTTACAAGGTTTAGCGTCAAAATTCAAAAATATAAATTTCTAGACTTTATAAATCATAGCAATCGCAGTGTCAACCCAAAATGAAATTTTTTATTTTAACTTACTTCCCCAAATTTCGCAATTACCTCGTATAGTCCCCAAATAATATTTTTTTTCTCAAATCCTATAAACTGAAGCTTACAAAAATTATACAAACTCCGATATTCTTAGTTTGTATTCTTCGATTCCTTCATAACATTACTTCTATAGTTTTGTACCTAATATCCTAATATAAACGAATTTTGTTTACTGATTTTCTCCTTCAGTCATTTGCCCACTCAAATAACTTACTATAATTCTGAAATCTAATGTACAAACTACGCAAACTTTCCGATACAATAGCAGTTGTTGAATCAAAAAGTATTTGTATCTTACGATGAAACCGAAAATAAAAATATTGTTGATTAAATCATATTTTAAATATTTATATTCTTTGTGTTTCACGACATACAGTTATAACACTTATAATACAATTGTAATTATATATAATCCACTATAATCCCCAAAAATTATTAATTTGACAAATCTTATTTTCTCATCAAAATCGCTAATACTTATATTTCTAATTCCTCCTAAGACATCTCCATACTTACATATTTGTCTAACTTCCTCAATCATAATTTCTTATGTAACCCTTAATTGATAATTTACTTGTCAACTACATTTAATTAAAACCTTTTATTTTTCTGAAAATTGCAATCTAAATCTTAAATTTCTTGGATTATTCGACTAAATCTAAATTATCACATTCCAGCCTATCAACCTATCGTATTTAATGTAAAACGGCTCCCTTAACTTTCAAATTTAATGCTAAGATAACCTCATAATTTCTCCTAAACTTTGCAATCAAGGCTCAAAATTCTCGAATTCTCCAATATTAACCCACAATTTTTTGCATTTTAACCCTCCAAGTTTTCAGATTCATGCAACTAAGCCCCTATATTTTCGAATTATAGCAAAATCACCTCCAATATTTTCAAAAACTAGCCATTAAGTTCCTCAAAATTTTTAATTATTATAATCCAGTCCATGATTACTTTAAATTCAACTCATAACTATCAAATTCGAAATTCTCTTCCTTCACAATATAAAATTCGAAACATACAGTCCTAAATCATCAAGTTCACTTCGCCTCAACTTCATCCTAAGTAGTGCAGAATTCAAGATATGCAAACCAAATTCTCCTCACGTCTTGGAAGCATAACTGTATACACTGTCTGTAGTGACCCGTTCCAGAATCACCTACTAATCAGAACTTAAGCATGCAAAATTATCATTTAAAACTGAATCAGGTAAACAGCGGAAAAACAGTAATACAACCCAATCGAATCTGTAAGTACAAAATACTTAAACAACCAGATCGAACTAAATACCAAAAACAAAATACCAACAACTACAGGTCAACCTCTGCCAGCTCCCTGTCCACTCCCTCCTGGACCGTCCAACCTGAGACCTGCCCCATCGAATAGGGTGTCCAAAACAGAGATAAACCGAGGACGTGAGCATAAAACGCTCAGCACCGAAAGCATGAGTATACAAGACTATGACATGCATGTATGCAAAATGTACTGGATACCAGGATCTGGGTATAACGAAATACTGCTCAGGTAAATGACGTCAAGGTATGTAGCACTCTGCGCCGTCGCACCAGGAGGTGGCTCCCATACCAAAATAAACCTGTGGATATACCGGTGACCTGACCACCGTCGGCCAACGGGGTCCAACCATCCACAACAAACGAGGGCTGAGCACCCTCTCAACAGGCTATCTCAAAAATAGTCAGGCTCAACATGATTATGCAAATGCCGCATAATAAACCATGCATCATATGACAGATAATAATGCAACATATAAACATGCAACACATAGTAAAGCATACTCAATCCTGCTATCTCGGATAGTACTTTCGTATCTCAAATCAGTAGATCCTAGCAATCAGTCCTAGAATCAAGTCTGCGTCCGTAGTCAGCCCACTGATGCCGCTAGCTCCCAACTAGAGCACAGCTCCGCTACAAAACCAGTAGCTCCCCGCTAGTGCCTAAACCTCGGGAAAAGACTAGAAACCCATCAGAAACGACTAAAACGCTCTGGAACACTCGGAATTGGCGAGTAAAAAGTGAGGCCTCGCGCCTCTATTTATAGACAACGATCGGACGATCCGATCCACTTCGGACGATCCGATCCACTGTACACTTCGGACTTTCCGAACCCTGCATGTCTTCCACGTGTCCAGACACCTGTCTTCGGACGATCCGAACCCTGATCGGACGATCCGAACTCTGTATGTCTTCCACGTGTCCGGCCACCTGTCTTCGGACGATTCGAACCCTCTTCGGACGATCCGAACTCTGTTCGGTCCTTCCGATCCCACCGAAATATATTTAATCCAATAATTAACTCAAATTAGGCATCGGGATACTACATTCTCCCCCCCTAAAAAGGATTTCGTCCGCGAAATCGAGTCTGAAGAATGACAATTCTGAACAACAATACATTCAACTTAAGAATGAATTACAACTGAAAGTATAACTGAAATTACAATCATTACTGAAAATACCACAACTAGAACAACTCTGGATGCTCTGACCGCATGCGACTCTCTAGTTCCCAAGTAGCTTCTTCAGTACCTCGACGTTGCCACTGCACTAAGACAAGAGGAATAGTCTTATTCCGCAGTACCTTATCCTTCCGGTCTAAGATCGAAACCGGTCTTTCCACAAAAGACAAATCCGGATTCAGCTGAACTTCTGTCGGATGCAAAACATGAGACTCATCCGCTACGTATCGTCTCAACAAGGACACATGAAACACATTGTGAACACTAGACAGATACGGTGGCAAAGCTAATCTATAGGCCAAATCTCCCACACATTCTAAGATCTCAAAAGGACCAATGAATCTCGGAGATAGCTTACCCTTGAGTCCAAATCTCAGAATCCTCCGAAAAGATGATACCTTGAGAAACACTTTCTCGCCTGCATCAAAATGAAGAGGTCTGCGCTTGGAGTTCGCATAACTCGCTTGTCGATCCTGAGCAGTCTTAATCCGCTGTTTGATCACAAGAACTTTGTCCATGGCCTGCTGAATCAATTCTGGACCCTCGACCTGTCGTTCTCCGACTTCTTCCCAGAACAGAGGAGTACGACAACGTCGACCATACAATGCTTCAAACGGAGACATACCAATACTCCTATGAAAACTGTTGTTGTATGCAAACTCTATCAGCGGCAGATGATCCTGCCAAGCTGGCCCGAAATCCATCACACAAGATCTCAACATATCCTCAAGAGTACGAATAGTCCTCTCTGACTGACCTTCAGTCTCTGGGTGATATGCAGTACTCAAACTCAAGGTAGTGCCCAAAGCTTGCTGAAAGCTGCCCCAAAATCTAGATGTAAATCGAGGATCTCTGTCACTAACGATACTCACGGGCACACCATGAAACCGTACAATCTCCTGAATGTACAACCGTGCCATCCGATCGAAAGTGAAATCTCTGATATACGGAAGAAAATGGGCAGACTTAGTAAGTCGATCCACTACCACCCAGATAGCATCTCTATTCCCCACAGACATAGGCAAGTGAGTCACGAAGTCCATCGTGATATGCTCCCACTTCCACTCCGGAATAGGAAGATTCTGCAACAAACCTCCAGGTCGTCGATACTCAGCCTTCACCTGCTGACAGACAAGGCACTTGGAGACATACTGATAAATATTACGTTTCATACATTTCCACCAAAATCGAGTCCTCAAATCCTTATACATCTTGTTGCTCCCTGGATGAACACTCAACTTGCTACGATGAGCCTGGGACAAAATCTCCTCCCTCAAAGTGTCATCTTCCGGTACAACAACACGACCAGATAAGCACAAAAGACCCTCGGACTGATAGTGGAAACCAGAAGTATTATCTCCATCAGCCAACCGAGCTAATTTCTGAATCTTAGAATCAGACATCTGAGCATCTCTAATCCGAGAATACAAAACTGGCTCAGACAAAATAGTAGCTATACGGATACTCTCTGTTCCCTTCCGATGCTTACAATTGAATCCCATCGAACAGAAATCCTGAATAATCCCAGATACAGCACAAATCTGAAGAGCAGATAATCTCACCTTGCGACTAAGAGCATCGGCCGTGAGATTCGCAGATCCTGGATGATACTTGATCTCACAATCGTAATCCTTGAGTAGATCCATCCAACGACGCTGACGCATGTTCAACTCAGCCTGAGTGAACAGATACTTCAAACTCTTATGATCAGTGAAGATCTCAAATCGCTCACCATACAGATAATGGCGCCAGATTTTCAAAGCAAAAACGATCGCTGCTAATTCCAGATCATGAACAGGATAGGTTTCCTCATGAGACTTCAACTGTCTCGACGCATAAGCAATCACATGATCATTCTGCATCAGAACACACCCTAGTCCCTGTAAAGAGGCATCGGTGTAAACACTGAAACCACCAGATCCAGACGGTAAAGCCAAAACAGGCGCAGATGTCAAACGTCTGCGAAGTTCTAAGAAACTCTCTTCGCACTCTGATGTCCATTCAAATGAAACATCTTTCCGAGTGAGCTGAGTGAGTGGCTTAGCAATCTGAGAGAAGTTGACAATAAAACGGCGATAATACCCAGCCAATCCCAGAAAACTGCGGATCTCGGCTACTGTCGTCGGACGCGACCAGTTCAATACCGCTTCCACCTTGCTCGGGTCAACTGAAACTCCCTTGCTAGAAATGACATGACCAAGGAATACAACCCTGTCAATCCAAAACTCACATTTACTCAACTTCGCATAAAGCTGATTCTCGCGAAGTGTCTGTAAAATAATCCTTAAGTGTTGTGCGTGTTCTTGCTGATCATGTGAATAGATTAAGATATCATCTATAAACACCACAACAAACTTATCCAAGAATTCCCGAAAAACCCGATTCATCAGATCCATAAAAACTGCTGGTGCATTCGTCACCCCAAAAGGCATAACCAGAAACTCATAATGTCCATACCGGGTCCTGAATGCAGTCTTCGATATATCTCCCTGATGAACTCGAAGCTGATGATAACCAGACCTTAAATCAATCTTGGAATACACAGAGGTACCTTGCAGTTGATCAAATAAATCATCAATCCGTGGCAACGGATACTTATTCTTTATCGTAGCACGATTCAACTGCCGATAATCTATGCAGAGCCGCATAGAACCATCCTTCTTTTTGACAAAAAGAACTGGTGCTCCCCACGGGGACACACTGGGTCGAATATACCCCTTGTCAAGAAGATCCTGCAACTGCTGTTTCAATTCTTGCATCTCCGATGGAGCTAAACGATAAGGAGCTCTAGAGATTGGTGCCGTGTCTGGCACTAAATCAATGCCGAAATCCACTTCCCGAACGGGAGGAAAACCAGGAATCTCCTCGGGAAAAACATCCGGAAAATCGCAAACCACTGGAATGTCACTGATACCGACACTATCTGCGGACGAATCAATAGCATAGATAAGGTAGCCTTCCCCGCCCGACTCTAAAGCACGACAGGCTTTCAGAGCAGAAACCACAGGCATCGGGGGTCGCGCTCCCTCTCCATAGAAAAACCAACTGTCGCCCTCAACTGGACGAAACTGCACAAACTTCTGATAACAGTCCACAGTAGCTCTAAACACAGTCAGCACATCTATTCCCAGAATGCAATCAAAATCCTCCATCACAAGAATCATCAAATTAGCAGTTAAAACATTACCCTCAAACTCTAGAGGACAACACAAAACTAGACGTTTAGCTAGCACCGAATGACCCATCGGCGTGGAAACAGATACCACAACGTCCAAAGAAGTGAAAGGTAACTTATGACGCTTAGCAAATCTCGCAGATATGAATGAATGAGATGCACCAGTGTCAATGAGAACGTAAGCAGGTAATCCACATAATAAAAACACACCTGCGATAACTCTCTCGTTCTCCTCAGCCGCCTGATCCTGGTTAAGAGCAAAGACCTGCCCTTGAGTACGCGGTCGAAGGTTAGAACCCTGAGTAGACTGTCCTTGCTGTGGCCTCTGATGAACTGAAGCCTGAGAACCAGATCCTGATCCTCCGCCCGTCTGTGGACAATCTCTCTTCATGTGGCCCATCTCACCGCACTTGTAACAAGCACCCGCAACCTTGCGACAACGCTCCGTCGGATGATCCTTCCCGCAGTGCTGAAACGGGTCCCTCTTCTTCCCAAAATGGTGAACTCCTCCAGATCCAGAGGAAGAAGAAGTAGATCCAGCCTTCTTAAATGCTTGGCCGCGGGGACCCAAAGAACTAGTAGGACGAGCAGACTGCATGGCTCGACCTCTCAACAAACTGCCCTCAGCCTGGCGACAACGATTTACAAGGCCCTCATACGATGTCGGATCATCGCAGACAACAACCCGATCATAAATCTCCTGATTGAGGCCCTGAAGAAAATGGTTATACTTGGCCATAGCATTGTCACTGACATGCGGAACATACGGAAGCAACTCAAAGAACTTCTGCTGATACTCATCAACAGACAAACTTCCCTGCTTCAGATTGATCAACTCAATTGCCTTGGTCTGCAGAAGAGCTGGCGGAAAGTAAAGCAGCATGAAAGCGGCTCGGAAATCGGCCCAAAGAACTCGACCCTGTCGCTGAACTATCGGTGCAGAGGTAGACCTCCACCACTTACGCGCACCACCCTCCAGCAAGAAATCAAGGGTATCAATCTGCTGCTCCGCCGAGCACTGAAAAGTCTTGAAGCAGCTCTCCATCCTCTCAAGCCAGTTCTCCGCAACATCCGGGGTCTCACCGCCTGAAAGAGGTTTCGGCCCCATCTGCAAGAACCGATGCATACTAAAACTCCGAGGCTCATCACGACGGTGTTGACGACGTTCTCGATGCTCTCGACGACGCTCCCGATCGTCGCGGTCTCCCCAGCGTCCAACGCTGCCATGACTACTAGCATCGTCGTCAAAACCAGACATCGCTAGCTACAAAAGTTACTAGAGATTAAACCCAAAAGAACAGTTCTAAATCCCAAAATCTTAATGCATGCTCTGATACCATAAATGTTGTGACCCGTTCCAGAATCACCTACTAATCAGAACTTAAGCATGCAAAATTATCATTTAAAACTGAATCAGGTAAACAGCGGAAAAACAGTAATACAACCCAATCGAATCTGTAAGTACAAAATACTTAAACAACCAGATCGAACTAAATACCAAAAACAAAATACCAACAACTACAGGTCAACCTCTGCCAGCTCCCTGTCCACTCCCTCCTGGACCGTCCAACCTGAGACCTGCCCCATCGAATAGGGTGTCCAAAACAGAGATAAACCGAGGACGTGAGCATAAAACGCTCAGCACCGAAAGCATGAGTATACAAGACTATGACATGCATGTATGCAAAATGTACTGGATACCAGGATCTGGGTATAACGAAATACTGCTCAGGTAAATGACGTCAAGGTATGTAGCACTCTGCGCCGTCGCACCAGGAGGTGGCTCCCATACCAAAATAAACCTGTGGATATACCGGTGACCTGACCACCGTCGGCCAACGGGGTCCAACCATCCACAACAAACGAGGGCTGAGCACCCTCTCAACAGGCTATCTCAAAAATAGTCAGGCTCAACATGATTATGCAAATGCCGCATAATAAACCATGCATCATATGACAGATAATAATGCAACATATAAACATGCAACACATAGTAAAGCATACTCAATCCTGCTATCTCGGATAGTACTTTCGTACCTCAAATCAGTAGATCCTAGCAATCAGTCCTAGAATCAAGTCTGCGTCCGTAGTCAGCCCACTGATGCCGCTAGCTCCCAACTAGAGCACAGCTCCGCTACAAAACCAGTAGCTCCCCGCTAGTGCCTAAACCTCGGGAAAAGACTAGAAACCCATCAGAAACGACTAAAACGCTCTGGAACACTCGGAATTGGCGAGTAAAAAGTGAGGCCTCGCGCCTCTATTTATAGACAACGATCGGACGATCCGATCCACTTCGGACGATCCGATCCACTGTACACTTCGGACTTTCCGAACCCTGCATGTCTTCCACGTGTCCAGACACCTGTCTTCGGACGATCCGAACCCTGATCGGACGATCCGAACTCTGCATGTCTTCCACGTGTCCGGCCACCTGTCTTCGGACGATTCGAACCCTCTTCGGACGATCCGAACTCGCTTCGGACGATCCGAACTCTGTTCGGTCCTTCCGATCCCACCGAAATATATTTAATCCAATAATTAACTCAAATTAGGCATCGAGATACTACACTGTCCAAACCACTTAACTAACATGCATTTAATTTAAAAAAAACATCAAACCTCCAAATTTCTATATCATAAAAGCATTTAAAAAAATTCTGCATAAAAAATTTAAAGCAGTAAAACTCACAGACTTGATGCATGACTTCTCGAGCTTATCGGAGTGGCAGATACACAACCCTTTCGGGATCCTTGTCTCTGATATTAACTGAAAAATCTCTTATTTTTAACTTTAATTTAAATAAATATTAAAAAAATTTGTTTTCTTAAATGAAACATTTTCTTCTAACTTCAAAATCATCCAACATAAAACTAATATTTAAAAATCTTAAATGCATTAAATCCATAAATCATCACCCACAAAATCGTATATCCATTTTAAAATAATGCAACAACTAAACTTCAAAATAAATTATAAAATATTTAATAAAATAATCCTCAAAATCTTTACTTTAAAACTTTAAATCTTAATCTAATGCGCAAAATTAAAGTCACCTGGGAGTGTACTGTCAGATCCGATCCACTCTAAGTTTTAGCGTCTCCCTCAAAAATCATCCTCACCTGCGACCATCCAAACCTAGTGAGTCTAATGACTCAACACATTCTAATCATAAATATCAAATAATACATATATAGGCACATACATTTAAAAATCATAATCTTATTTAAAATAAGCTGGTGTGAAACTTGTAATCATATATAAATCATAAAGCCTTTCATCATCGTATATCATTTTGGGTGAAGTTTGATACTTGAAAGTGACTATCATATCATCATGGTCAATTGATCAGTCTAGCTATACCAAATACCTGGGTGCGGAGCGTTAGCAACTCTTGTCACTAGGTTGTGGCCAAATATGGAAATACGTTCGTCGAACTCCCTCTGGGGCCTTTTCCCTCACGATATCACCAATCATATCTTTTTTTGTCACAGTCAATTCACTTCTTTTAAAATATTTTTCTTTTACTTTTATTTATAAAATATAGTATCCTTCAAAAATCGTAAAATAGCATTTTTCGGGAAAAAAATCGTACAACATTTGCAAATATCATATTTTCATCATAAACATTATAAAATATCATTTAGAATGTATTATGAATTTTTGGGACACTGTCAGACCTTTTAAACTACCTGGGACGTAAAATGATCATTTGCCCCTGGACCTCGAACTTCCCATTTTTACTTTTTCTTACTTTTATTGGCTCGAGCCTATCCCAATTCATCATATAATCTTAAATTTGATTTCTAATATTTTTAATGACTTAAAAACTAAACCGTGAAGCGTTCCAAACCCGGATTAATTCAAAAATTAATATTTTCTTCCCAAATTTTAAACTTACACTTTTCATTCCTAAACTTCTCCCATGAGTCATGAACCATCCCCTTGAACCACGGTTCGAGCCCCATCTCTTTCCCTAGCCATTTTCGAACCTTTTTCTCCCAACCAAGCCGCCCGCCTAAAACTCTCGAGCCACCTTGGACTAGACCATTTTCAGACCACCAGCCACCCTCCTGGACCCTACTGGCCCTGTTGGATCAGCCCCTGACTAGCCACACCAGCCCTTTCGCACCCTGTAACCTAGTCGATGGAAACATCCCAAAACATGCAAGGAAAACCCTAACTTTCAAGCCCCCACCATACACTTCCTTTGCTACTTTCCAGCCTTTGTTTATTCCTTAAACGACACTTTTACAATACTTTAATGTCCTATAACGGCGGCATGTCCTTTAGAAATCATAACATGTCTCAAACGAGTGCAAAAACGTCAAAACTTTGAAAAATATTCATCCAACCGTCAAATAATTTGATCAATATAATTTCCGTGCTTTAAAACATAAACACCCATATTATGATTTGAATGGTACAAAAAGAAAGTTTTGAAACGTGTCTTTACGTTTAAAACGCTCGAAATATGAATACCAAAGCGATCGAACGTCGATGACGAACGGAAGATAATTTCTACCCTTTTTTTCTCGTCGATACCCCACCAAAAACCTAATTGTGATGCAAGGGAATCAGGTGATCGTTACTGGAAGGAAGAACGATGAAGAAAATCGAACAACGAAGGAGAAAAAAATTTGAAACTTTACTTGCCCAAGAGCTCCGAGTTTCGGCCGATGTTCTACCTTCACTTTCAATTTCACGTAAATTGTGTGTGTGTGTTCGGTGTGTGTGGGGGTGTGTGTGTGTGTGTGTGTCTATAGTTTATGTGTGTAGAAGTCTTTTAAAAATAATTTAAAAAGATTTCCTAAACACTTAATTATTGGGCTTAATTAACCCTAGAGTTTTAAATAATAATTTAGGATCATTAAGATTTATAAAATAATAAGGCCTCAAATTAAAAGATTTAAAAATACATATTTCCAAAAATCCCTTAAAAATTATATAAAATTCATTGCTCCCACTAATTAATTTAAACTTTACCTTAAATGCAATAATTCTTAAATATTTAAAATAAATATTTTCTTAACTAGAAATAATAATTTAGCTTTTAAATCTTTAGCAACTTAATCGTCTCCAGCCCTCTGTCCAACCAATCACCGATATTCGTCTGAAAATTTTAATTTATGAACTCAATCAAAATTACACAATCAATCATTTAGTTACTCAAAATATATCATTCATGCATCAAAAATAATTTTATTACAATATTTTAGGAATTTAATAATTTTCATGTATGCGATCTATGTGGACTGATTTTCAGACGTTACAAGTTCACCTATCATGCTCATATCAAACTTTTCATACATCGACTTTGAAAGTTTCTCATACAATTTTGAGTTAGTTGAACTAAAAATTATACCAGCAACATATATTTGAACTAGTAGAGTAAGATCATTTTCAACAAACGTAAACAATGTTTTATCAACAGAACCAATTTTTAAATCATGATGACAATGTTGTGGTGATTGTATTAATCCATACAAGGCTTTATTTAATATAATCACATTATTCGGTAAGGTATGTTTAACAAAACCTGGATGCTGTTTTACATATACTTCTTCTTGCAGTTGGCCATTGACAAAAAACTATCCTTACATCCATCGAAAACACTTTGAAATTATTATAAGTAGCATAAACAAAAAATTTTGATTGCCTCTAATCTATCTACTGATGTAAATATTTCATTATGTTTTCTTCTTGCCTAAATTCTTGTGTGACTAATAATGTTTTATTTCTAATTAGAAATCCTTCTTCATTCAGCTTGTTTCTATAACCCACTGAGTTCCTATGACTGAGTGGTGGGTGGGCCTAGGAACTAAGCACCAAAACTTATGTATCTCAAATTGGTTTAGTTCATCATGCATTTCTTCAATCAAATTGTTATCCATTAAAGCTTTGTCTATCTTATTAGGTTTTAATTGTGAAATAAAAGCTAAATGCGAAAATTCATTTAGCATATATTTTCTAGTTATTCGGGATGATGATGGGTTACCGATCACCAGAGATGGTGGGTGAGTCTTACTCCATTTGTAACATGGTCTGAGAGGATTGTTGTCAGCATTGTCCTGAGTAAGATCAGTTTGGTTTTCTTCAGTCGGGTTACCATCAGCTAGATTATAATCAGTCTAGTTTACTTCAGTTTGGTTCATATCAGCTTGGTTATCAACATCGTCTTCTTGTTCCTCAATAACATGTCTAGTTGACTGATCTAGAATCACAGGTTCAGGTGATTGATTAATTCTCTTGTTCGCAACGTCCTCATCTTCACTTTCACGTTCCATATACGTGTCTTTGATGCACTTATTTAGATCAACAAGTTTAGTTTGGTTATTAGTCAGTTGGTTTCATCAAACTCAACAATTAATGTATTTTTATTAAACACACGAAAATACTATTGGCTGCAAAATAGCCAAAAATCATACAGACATATGATTTAACATTGAAAACAGATAAATGATTTTTGTCAGTATTATGAATATAACACTTACAACCAAACACATGAATTAAGACACATTATGTTTCCAATTATTCAATATCTCATAAGGTGTTTTACCAATTCTTTTTATTAATCATTTTTCAATTATGTGTGTAGCATGCAGTGTTTATTTCTTCTACCAAAAATCATTGAAAAATCCTGGAATCAGCAAGCATTGTTCTAATAGCTTCTTTAAGGTTCTATTCATTCTCTCAGCAACACCATTCTGCTGAGTGGTTATAGCTATTGAGGATCTATGTTGGAATCCTTGATCATCTAGATAAGATTCAAGAATTTGTTTGTGAATTCAGTACCGCTCTCACTTTGAAACTGATCTATCCCACAATATTTTGTTTCATTCATGTGATACTACATAAACATCAATATTTGTACATCACAAAAAAAAATAAATACAAAATTTCAATTTGTCAAAATCTCATGATATATTTGATAAACATAAAAATTGTACATTAATTAAATGTTTTATAATATAAATATATAGCTTTTGTTTTATTAAATGTTTAAATATTATATGTTTTATAATAAATTGTATAAAATATAAGTTGTGTAATTGCAAGTTTTTACTATTTTTTTACAGGTTCGATAAAACAAGAATAAACTTGGAGTTTCAAATGGAATTAAGATGATTCTTGCACCTATAGAAAGTTTATGTTAATATCTACAATATTGATGGCAAGCATGAGATAAAAATCTTCTCACAAGTGGGATCAAATTAAGCAACAAATAAAGTTATCAAAGGAGTGGCAGTTTTACCATGCTCTAGTATTTTGACCATATCTCTCAAATTACTTGGTCAAATGGTTTGAAAAAAATACCACTACTATACAACTCAATTATCCACATGTTTCTTTTTATGTGAAGAAGTAAATTCGGAGAAGAAGATTTTCAAAAGTGAAGTGTAATATAATATCATATCTCGGAACACCAATGAAGACTTTTGTGTAAAAAAAATAATATTTTATTTGTGGTTGTCTCCCCAAATTTGGCTATAAATAGGGGTGTTGTAATGTATTGAGATATCCCTCATTCTATGAACAAACCTTTGAGTTCATAATATTTCTCTCTATATTTTTCTTTTATTTCTTCATTTAAATATAATTAGCATGATAATTTCATATTCAAAGTTTTACACTTTGAATAATGAATAGCTAACTTCCTAAAGTTGAGATGAAAAGGTGAAACTCTTGGCATGATAATAAGGTTACTAAAAGGTAAGAATCCATGTTTTATATTATTTAATCGTTATTTATTGTTTATGTTATATTTATTTCTTTAAGTATTTTTATACCCTACTTACAAGTGGGAGTTTTGATTTATTGTTGATATATGTTACACTAAATTCTTGGAACCATTTAAATGTTAGTTTGGTTTTACCAACCATTTAAAGTGGATGTCTTGATTTATGATATATGAATATATCATAATATTAATTTCTTGGTATCATTTAAATGTTAGTTTGGTTTTACCAACCATTTAAAGTGGGAACCTTGATTTAGTGTTTACAAATATATATATAGCACAATAAATACTTGACCACATTTATAAGTTTTGGTATATGTTATATACTTATAAGATAATAATATATAATATAATATAAATATGATTATTTAATATATTGGAACCATTTTATTAAGTGAATTTCAATATTATTCGTTAATATTAACTTTATAAAAATACCAAGAGTGGATCCTTTAATCTCAACTACTTAAATTAAAATTTGAAACAATTAAAATTTACCCATTAAAGATTCAAACAATTAAAATTAAAAAGAAACAAAAACAAAACAAAACAAAAAAACATTGTAGTGGACTTGTAATTACCTTAGCTTCCATGTGGATACGATATCGGACTCACCGAATTATACTACTTGTGGACAACCTGCTCCTGGGAGTGCAACAATCAGAGTCGCAACAAGTTTTTGACGTCATTGCCGGGGAAGTATAATTTAATTTCAAGTCTATTTAATTTCCTTTATAGTTTATTTTTCTTTATTTGAATTTTTATTGCTTTTGTGTGTTTTTATTCTGTTGCATTTTCATTTGCATTTGCATGAGCATTTGGTCATGTACACTTAGTGGTCGACTCATTCGAAATAACCTTTTATTTTTACAAAACATGGCGGAAGAACACATCTAAGAAAATGAAGATGAAATTCAATCTTAACATGATCATGATAGACGAAGAACACTTAGAGATCACATGAATCCTACACGTACTAGTGCACCTTCATGTCTAGTTTTTCCCCCTGATGCATCTCATTTCAATTTTAAGTCTGGTATTATCCAACTTTCATGGCTTAGATTCTGAAAATCCATACATGTATTTACGAGAATTTGAAGAAGTGTGCAACACATATAATGATCTAAATTGTAGCATGAACACCATTCGACTTAAGCTTTTTCCTTTTTCTTTAAAAGATAAAGCTAAAACTTGGCTACAAAATCTTAGATCGGGATCCATTCGAACTTGGGATGAATTGCAACAACAATTTTTGAAAAAGTTTTTTCCATCACATGGAACAAATTCTTTCAAAAGGCAAATCATCATTTTCACTCAAAAACAAGGAGAAACTTTTTATCAGTGTTGGGATAGATACAAAGAATTGCTTAATCTTTGTCCACATCATGGTTTTGAAATTTGGAGGGTTGTTTCTCAATTTTATGAAGGCTTAACACCTAAAGATAGGCAAATGATTGAATTTATGTGTAATGGAACATTTGAAGATAAAGATCCAAACGAGGCAATTGAGTATCTCGATTCATTAGCTGAAATGCTCAAAATTGGGACAATATAGGTACAATCGAACCATCAAACAAGATTCAATCTCCTACATCTGGTGGAGGTATGTACACTCTCAAAGATGAACATGATCTTCAAGCTAGATTTACCTCTTTGGCAAGAAAAGTTGAGGCACTTGAATTGAAAAAGAATGGTCAATTAAAATATGTTCAAGAAATTGTGTGTCACATCTGTGATACAAGTGATCATTTTACAAAAGATTGTCTCACTTTACCCTCTTTTAAAGAATGTCTCCATGAACAAGTCAATGTTTTGAACAATTTCAAAAGGCCAAATTTTGAACCATTTTCTCAAAATTACAATCCAGGTTGGCAAAATCATCCAAATTTTAATTGGAGGAATGATAATGCTGCACAATTTCCGCAACCACATTTTCAAAATCAACAAAATTTTCAAAATTATGCACCTTATGTTCCTCCACCTAAAAGGAATTTGGAAGATTTATTGAATTCTTTCATTACAAAGCAAGAGTCTATCAATACTCAAACTGCTCAAACCATGACAGATTTGAAAGATACTCTTGCTAAATTTGCATCTGCACTTAATATTCATGAAAAAGGTAAATTTTCTTCACAACTCTGCCTAATCCCAAGGATCATCATTCACAAACTGGAACTTCTGGAACTCAACCGATGGATCAGGTAAAATCTGTTATTATCCTTCGAAGTGGTAAGGTTGTGGAAAAATCCATTATTGAACCTTGTGAAGATGATGATAAATCAACTTCAAAGGGTAAGGAAGTGGAACCCATAACTTGCGAAGAGGAGGTTCAACAGACAGTGTCACCACCATTCCCTCATGCATTGAAAAATACAAAAAAATAAAATTTGAATTCTGATATATATGATATTTTTAAACAAGTAAAAGTTAATATTCCTTTATTAGATGCAATAAAACAGGTACCATCATATGCCAAATTTTTGAAAGACTTGTGCACTGTGAAAAGAAAATTGAATGTGAAAAAGAAAGCATTTTTAGCCGAACAAGTAAGTGCAATCATTCAAAATAATAATACTTTGAAATACAAAGACCCAGGTTGTCCTACTATTTCTTGTATTATTGGAGAACGAAAAATTAAAAAAGCATTGCTTGACCTTGGAGCTAGTGTGAATTTACTTCCATATTCAGTTTATCAAGAACTCAATCTAGGCGAGTTAAAACCTACTTCGGTAACACTTTTACTTGCTGATAGATCTGTTAAAGTGCCAAGAGGTATGGTAGAAGACGTGTTGGTCCAACTTGATAACTTTGTATATCCTGTTGAATTCATAGTTTTAGATACACAACCTATTGAAGCTTGTAATGCAATTCCTGTAATTTTAGGTCGTCCATTTTTAGCAACTTCTAATGCTCTTATAAATTGCAGGAATGGAATAATGAAGTTGTCATTTGGTAACATGACCTTGGAGCTTAATGTGTTTAATCTTTGTAAGCAACCACATGACAAAGGAGATGAAAGTGAAGATGAAAATCTTATTGAAACTTTTGTGGAAGAAAACATTCAAGAAGGGAGTACTCGTGATCTATTAGATATTTTTTCAATCGATACTGTAAAAGAAAATATTGAAATTGATCTTGATGATTTTATTATGTATCACCCGTTACCGGGATCAGAAAAAGAATTTGAGGCAAAATATGATAACAAAGACGAACCACCCATATTGGAGTTAAAACCCTTGACAGAAGAATTGAAGTATGCATTTCTTGGAGAAGATGAAACATATCCGGTGGTAATTTCTTCCAAACTATCAAGTAATCAAGAAGGTCAATTAGTTGATATGCTTAAAAGACATAAAAATGCAATTGGTTGGACACTAAAAGATCTTAAGGGCATTAATCCACTAATTTGCACTCACAAAATTCACTTAGAAGAAAATGGTAAAACATCTCAACAACCACAAAGGAGATTAAATCCACACATGAAAGACGTTGTGAAAACTGAAGTTCTCAAACTACTTGATGTTGGGATTATCTACCTTATTTCTGATAGTAAGTGGGTAAGCCCAACACAAGTAGTTCCAAAAAAATCTGGCATCACAGTGATAAAAAATGAAAAAGGTGAATTGTTAACAATTCGAGTCCCATCTAGTTGGCGGATGTGTATTGATTATAGAAAATTAAATGACGCCACTAGAAAAGTTCATTTTCCATTACCATTTTTGGATCAAATTTTAGAAAGAGTAGCAGGTCATCCATACTACTGTTTTCTTGATGGATATTCAGGTTATTATCAAATTCCCATTGCACTCGAAGATCAAGAAAAATCTACATTCACATGTCCTTTTGGAACATTTGCATTTAGAAGGATGTCATTTGGATTATGCAATGCCCCAGAAACATTTCAAAGATGTATGTTAAGCATTTTTTGCGACATGGTTGAAAATTGTTTGGAAATTTTCATGGATGATTTAACTGTCTTTGGGAATACATTTGATAATTGTCTTGAAAATTTGGAAAAAGTTTTAAAAATATGCGAGGAAAAAGGTCTTATTTTAAATTGGAAAAAATGTCATTACATGATTACTTCTGGAATTGTTTTGGGACATGTCGTGTCATCTCATGGAATTGAAGTTGATAAAGCAAAAGTTGATGTCATTGCCAATTTACCCCCTCCAAAAACCATTAAAGAAATTCGCTCATTTTTGGGACATGCTGGATTTTATAGGAGGTTTATAAAGGACTTTAGTTTAATCTCTAAACTCATTTGTAACCTCTTAACAAAAGACACTGCATTTGAGTGGACTCAAGAATGTCAAAATGTTTTTGATAAAATAATTCGACATTTAACATCAGCTCCTATCATGCAACCTCCTGACTGGTCTTTACCATTTGAAATCATGTGCGATGCGAGTGATTATGCAGTCGGTGCAGTACTGGGTCAAAGAAGAAAAGGTAAGCCTTATGTGATATATTATGCAAGTAGAACTTTAAACAATGCTCAAATGAATTACTCCACAACTGAAAAAAACTACTTGCTGTAATATTTGCATTAGATAAATTTCGTTCTTATTTGATTGGATCAACGACTATTGTGTTTACTGATCATTCTGCTATTAGATATTTGTTGACCAAACAGGATGCAAAGCCACGACTGATACGATGGATTTTGTTGCTCCAAGAATTTGACATTGTGATCAAAGATAAAAAAGGAACCGAGAATGTCGTAGCCGATCATTTATCGATACTAGTAACAGGATCATCTTGTGAAATAACACCAATTAACGATAATTTTCCTGATGAACATCTATTTTCAGTTACTACTACACCTTGGTTTGCTAACATAGTAAATTTTCTTGTGCCAGGAAAAATGTCACCGCAATGGAGTTCCCAAGATAAAAGAAAATTTTTGAATGAGGTAAAAAACTTTTATTGGGATGATCCGTATCTGTTCAAGTATTGTCCAGATCAAATTTTTCGACGTTGCATACCCGACAATGAGGTAAGTAGTGTCATTAAATTTTGTCATTCAGAAGCATGCAGAGGACATTTTTCTTCAAAGAAAACGGCTGCAAAAATCTTGCAGTGTGGATTTTATTGGTCCACTTTGTTTAAAGACACCCACGAAATCTGCAAGATCTATGAAAATTGTCAAAAATTGGGTGCGATTTCAAAAAGAAACATGATGCCTTTGAATCCTATCATTGAAATTGAAATCTTTGACTATTGGGGAATTGATTTTATGGGACATTTTCCACCGTCGTTTGGATACTTGTATATTTTAGTTGCAGTTGATTATGTTTCCAAATGGATAAAGGCAATTCCATGTCGAACAAATGATCATAAAATCGTCATCAAATTTTTAAAAGAAAATATTTTTAGTAGATTTGAAATTCCTCGAGCCATGATAAGTGATGGGGGAACTCACTTTGTTAATAAACCATTTGCTTCATTAATGAAAAAATATGGTATTACTCATAAAGTAACTACTCCTTATCATCCTCAAACAAATGGACAATTTGAATTAGCTAATAGGGAGATAAAGCAAATTTTGGAAAAAATTGTTAACTCAAATAGAAAAGATTGGTCTATGCAACTTAGTGATGCACTTTAGGCATATCGAACAGCTTTTAAAACATCATTGAATATGTCTCCCTATAGGTTGGTTTATGGAAAACATTGTCATTTACATGTGGAATTGGAACATAAAGCTTATTGGGTGATCAAAACTTTAAATTCAAGCATGGATGATGCCAACAAATTGCGTAAATTGCAACTTAATGAACTTGATGAACTCAGAAATGACGCGTATGAGAATTCAAGGATTTATAAAGCAAAAATCAAGTCATTTCATGATAAAACAATTCTTAAAAAATCTTTTGAGATTGGTAAAAAAATTTTGCTATATAATTCTCGACTTCTCATATTCACAGGAAAATTACGATCAAGATGGACAGGCCCATATGTTGTAAAGCATGTATATCCTTATGGAGCTGTGGATATTGAAAATCCTAAAAATGGTGATGTTTTTAAAGTGAATGGACAAAGGCTTAAACCATTTTTGGAAAATGAAATCTTTCAAGAAGAGTTTATTTCCCTTTCTGATCCTTAAATTTTTATGTTGCATTTAATTTTGTTAATTTTTATCTCAGGTTTCTTTAATCTTTTTATTTCCCGCTTAAATGGCGGATAACGGTACTCCGTGACTCTCATAGTCGGTTAAATCAGTTTCCCACAATTTCTGATACAAAAAATTAAAAAAAAATCATTTCTTTTCTTTTCAAAATGGATGAAATCTTCTCAAAAATTTGTAAATATTTTCCCTCTGTTTCTGAAAATGTTCTAAGAAAAATTTATGCAGGAAGGTGCGAAAGATTGAGATTGCTAATGCAAAAAGAAATTCCAGAAGATATTCGTCTTGTAATAGAAGCTAAGGTCCGATTAGGAGGAGAAGTTCCACAATCATTGCTCATTCGGTATTTACCTGGATTAGGAAAAAGTACTTATGCGAAAAAACGAAGGGCCAAAAGTTTAGGGGTTTGTCATAAGTGTGCGAGATGGACTTGTGACAAACGATGCAGATCTTTGGGATGTGTTTCCAATAATAGAGAAGATAAAATTGGTTTCATTAAGAATGGGCTGAGTAAGGAGTCTTTAGATAACATCTTATGGACTCTTGAGACGTATTCTAGTGGACATGTGCATATTGAACTTCTCCGTTTATGGAAACAATTCCAATATGACCGTCATAGTCTTGGGAATCCGACTAAAAAAGACCATGTTTGCCAATTTATAAGAAAATTGGATGGGAAGCATATCCTCGATTCATAGAAGGCGTTGAAGCCGTTTCTGGACGTAAAACCAGAGGAAAATTGTGAGCCACAATCACACTACTGTTTATATGCATGTGTCATTATTGTTTTTATTATTTATTCTTTTTACAGCTGTGACCCATAGTTTTGTTATGATAACATATTACCTCTATAAAATCTCTCATCTTTCTCTCTATTTTCGCAGACCAAAAAAGAAAGTAAAAACATGGCTGGATCCTCTACACAAACATTGAAAAATATTTGTGTATTTTGTGGGTCGAGTCCTGGAAAAAATGAAGTGTTTGTAGAAGCAGCGAATAATCTTGGAAAGATATTGGCTGAGAGAAAAATTCACTTGGTATATGGGGGAGGTAATATTGGGTTAATGGGATCTGTTTCAACATCTGCTCATCTTGGAGGTAGTCAGGTTTTGGGTATTATTCCTACAGCTTTAGCTGAAGGAAATATTACAGGTGTTACGATTGGGGAGGAATTAAAAGTTTCTTCTATGTATGAAAGAATCACTCAAATGATTGAAAATTCTGATGCTTTTATCGCACTACCAGGTGGTTTTGGTACATTAGAAGAAATTTTTCACACTGTTTCCTGGGCACAACTTAATATCCATAATAAACCTGTGGGCTTGTTGAATATCAATAATTATTATGACAGTTTGTTGACATTTCTTGATAAAGCTGTGGAACAAAATTTCATTTCAGAAAATTCACGACGGATGCTCATCTGTGCTTCGACTGCCGACCAATTAATTGATAATTTGGAAGCTTTTGTTCATAAGCATGATCCGATGATAACAAAGATCAATTGGTCGCAATCAAGCAGTAAGAAAAGGAAGTTGGATCATTGATTCAAAAGTCGTAGATTGGTTTGCGTTTGTTTCAGTTTGTTATCTTCAATAAAATTCCAGGTGATATCTCTTTCATTATGTACTCTTTATTAATAGTTATTTTGATATTAGGGACAATGTCATATTCTGATTGGGGGGAGAACAAACTTATAAAAAAAAATTAAAAAAAATATAAAAATATATATATTATTTTATAATAAAATCATGTTTATTGCTTGTATCTTTGTAATTTTTGCAAAAATATCATACATTAAATATTTGAAAGGTTTAAATTAGAAAATGTATTAATCTATCTAAGGATGTTTAATTTTTATTTGGAAAAAAAAAGTCAATTTTAATATTCTGATCAATATAAAAATATGATTTATGAAATCTTTTTGAGTGATTAACCATTGTGATAAAATCAGGTATTAAAGTATATGGCCCAAGATATACCTTATAAGAGTGCCTAAAATTTTAAACTCACACATATTTTGTGAGTGAGTGGAGAGGACTGAGAAAACAGCTTTCGAACCTTTATTGATCATGAGAGAGACTATCTATTGTTTAGATCTTGAGTTCTTATTTTGAAAAAAAAAATGATATTTCCTGAAAGAAAAAAAAATGAGGAGAAAAATACAAAAAGAAAGATATTGAAGATCTATGTAATTTTTAAGTTATATGCTACGACCCATATATCTCTCATAAAAAAAATAAAAAAAAAAAAGAAAGAGAGAAATTTATTGTACAAATTAAATAAATATGTGGTCAAGAAGCATAAACTTAGTCTGATTCCATGATGTTATGAAAAAAAAAAGAAAAAAATATATAATAAGAACAACTAGATTTTGAATCAATGGATTTTCTATCTTTTGATTAGTTTGGCTCGTCTGTCTGTCTGCATTCTGTAAACCATTTTTCTGAGCATTTATCTGTATTCCAACTCCATGAGAGAAATCGTTGCCATAAATTGAAACATTTATTAACCTGTGAGGATATGGAGTTGAGACTCTTACTAGGAATTTCTGAAGGCCGTGTACATTTAACTACCTGAAATAAGCTTTGAATTGATCATCTCAAATTATTTCATAAATTATAATTATGATGATCTTGATATAACTTTGACAGTTTTCAAATTTAATTTAAACACTTAGATAGTTCTGATTACATTTCTATTTAAATTAATCAATATGTTTTGTATTGCTATTAACGCTTAAATTGCTAGGAACTAGCAATAATCTGGTTGGGAGGTGTGATAAACATAAAAATTGTACATTAATTAAATGTTTTATAATATAAATATATAGTTTTTGTTTTATTAAATGTTTAAATATTATATGTTTTATAATAAATTGTATAAAATATAAGTTGTTGTGTAATTACAAGTTTTTAATATTTTTTACAGGTTCGATGAAACAAAAATAAACTTGGCGTTGCAAATGGGATTAAGATGATTCTCGGACCTGTATAAAGTTGATGTTAATATTTACAATATTGTTGGCAAGCATGAGATAAAAATCTTCTCACAAGTGAGATCAAATTAAGCAACAAATAAAGTTACCAAAGGAATGGCAGTTTTACTATGCTCTAGTATTTTGACCATATCTCTCAAATTACTTGGTCAAATGGTTTGAAAAAAATACCACAACTAGACAACTCAATTATCCACATGTTTCTTTTTATGTGAAGAAGCAAATTCGGAGAAGAAGATTTTCAAAAGTGATGTGTAATATAATATAATATCTCGGAACACCAATGAAGACTTTTGTGTAAAAAAATAATATTTTATTTGTGGTTGTCTCCCCAAATTTGGCTATAAATAGGGGTGCATTGTAATGTATTGAGATATCCCTCATTCTTTGAACAAACCTTTGAGTTCATATATTTCTCTCTATATGTTTCCTTTATTTATTCATTTAAATATAATTAGCATGATAATTTCATATTCAAAGTTTTACACCTTGAATAATGAATAGCTAACTTCCTAAAGTTGAGATGAAAAGGTGAAACTCTTGGCATGATAATAAGGTTACTAAAAGGTAAGAATCTATGTTTTATATTATTTAATCGTTATTTATTGTTTATGTTATATTTATTTCTTTAAGTATTTTTATACCCTACTTATAAGTGGGAGTTTTGATTTAATGTTGCTATATGTTACACTAAATTCTTGGAACCATTTAAATGTTAGTTTGGTTTTACCAACCATTTAAAGTGGATGCCTTGATTTATGATATATGAATATATAATATTAATTTATTGGTATCATTTAAATGTTAGTTTGGTTTTACCAACCATTTAAAGTGGGAACCTTGATTTAGTGTTTACAAATATATATAGCACAATAAATACTTGACCACATTTATAAGTTTTGGTATATGTTATATACTTATAAGATAATAATATATAATATAATATAAATATGATTATTTAATATATTGGAACCATTTTATTAAGTGAATTTCAATATTGTTCGTTAATGTTAACTTTATTAAAATACCAAGAGTGGATCCTTTAATCTCAACTACTTAAATTAAAATTTGAAACAATTAAAATTTACCCATTAAAGATTCAAACAATTAAAATTAAAAAGAAACAAAAACAAACCAAAACAAAAAGACATTGTGGTGGACTTGTAATTACCTTATCTTCCCTGTGGATACGATATCGGACTCACCGAATTATACTACTTGTGGACAACCTGCTCTTGGGAGTGCAACAATCAGAGTCGTAACAATATTGAATAAAAATTATGACGATATAATTTATGTAAATATCGATGTATAATATAGTGGATGTACTTTTAGCATTATCCATTTCATTCCCCCAAGCTTAGTATTGATATGGGTCTAAAAAGATCCATGTGCAATAGTTCAAAGCATCAAGAGGTCAATTTACTTCCGTTGCATCATTTTACTTACTTCATTGGTCAGTATGTATCTATTTTGAACATGTTTTTTGGTATGGTATCGATAGGTTTTACACTACATAGAGTTATGTCATATTAACTGGATTTGAGACCAAACTAGTTGGGCTTGGCATAGGTGTATATATTATACCAAAGGCGAGACTTGTCCTCTCTCCCAATGGAATTTTTAATTCCTACATTTTCTCAAGAGTGGCTGAAGAATTGTTCCTGAAGAATGTACTTGTTCATTCTTAATCTTAAGCTTTACAAAGTCTGCCTTTAGATCTGATACTTCACCTTCTTGTTTTCTTGTTTGCAGCTTCTCAAGCCGCACCCACATCCAATTAGCTGTTAAAGATTTTTACTTTTTTAAAAAACTAAATATTTACAATAACATTACAATAAAATGCATTGTTCTAAAAAGCTCGATTCAGCTCCGGTTAAACACGCTTAAGCTTGAAGCTAGACAAAAACCCCTCAATTCGGAGAAAAGTAGAAAAAAAATGGTGAAACTATAGTTTGACCGAATAAAGCGTAATTAAGGCGTTTAATTAAGTGTGGTTAAGCACAATTAATCGTATCTATTTATTTTTATTTTTTTATTTTGAAGGTATGTCTTTTTGTTTTAAAATAATAAATTAGGTTTATAATTTAGATGTCTATATTTTAATTTTAATCATGGGTAAACATGTTTGATAATGATTTGACAAATATTTAGCATTTTTATGTGGTCTAATTGTAAAAACAAATAAAAATTACAATTTTGAGATTTTTATGCTTTTATAAATATGAGAATTAATGGATCAGACTTAAATTTATCATATTTATGTATCATTTTATCTATTTATTGGTTTGAGATAATTACAATTACAATAAAAAAAACGTTTTTTCACGCTTAAATCTGTGTTAATCTCATTTAAGCTTGGAGCTCGACATCCATGTGCCAGGGACGCTTCACGCTTTTTAAAACTTTGATAAAATTAATTTTTTTTAAAAAAAAATTAAATCATTTGAATTAATTAAAACAAAATTTTAAAAATAAAATAATTTTTTTTAAAAAAAAAAGGAAAGTGGGCATGTGGGGGTGGGCCAAGACTTGCCCATTCCTCACGCTTTTAGCTGGCGCGTGCTTGGTTTCTGGCAAGTGCCACAAAGCAAATTTAAAAAATATTAAAAAATTCAGTCAGAGCATTCAAATCAATTGAATGCTTTAACACCAATGTGGATGCGACGATGATGATAAGGCTACAAGTCAAACTTGGGTACTGTTTTTGCTTAGGCTTTTTCTCGCTTAAACAGTAAATTTTGGTGTTTGTGCGGAAACGATGGTCCATAATATGGTGTTAATGACCCCACCAATTAAAATCTAATCTTGTTAAATTTCTTGCAAGTGAAAACAACTCCTTGACATTTTGTTTCTACAGATCCTCAGATTTGTTCAAGAATTTTCTGTAACCCACTTCGCACAGTGTAATTACCGGAGTACTTTATCCTGTCGCGAGAAATCCCAAGATTTTGTAGTGCGAAAAATCTGTTCTTTGTGCTAAACTACCAGTTATTCCTCAAGTTATCAGCACCCTTTTGGTTGGAAAGTTCAAATCCACTCGAATCTTGTGTCACTTTCTAATAATTTTTTTGGTTCTTGTTCATAAAAGCAGTCACTTTTTCTCTATTAGTCACCCACTCAAATCCACTAGCTGTAATTCATTCATTCTTGTTTGTTGGAGAATCCTTTTTTTCAGATTCCAACAAGTTTCTTCCATGGACGTGAAATTTCTTCAGTTTCTGTGTTTAAGTTTATGTAATTTGGTTCTTCTCTCGAGTGCTTTTACACCCCAGGATAATTACCTTATCAACTGTGGATCAAGCGCAAGTGCTGTAGTTTCTGATAACAGGCACTTTCTTGGGGATGCTTCGAAGAATGGTTCAATGTATTTGTCTGGAGGTAAATCTATTGCTCTAAAAAATCCAAACCCTTCTCCCAAGTCTTCCGTTCTTTACGGCACAGCTAGAGTTTTCACTTCTGCTTCAAGCTATGAATTTGACGTCAAGAATCTTGGGATCCATATAGTTCGGATGCATTTCTCTCCGTTTATTTCTCAGAATTATGATCTGAAAATGGGTAATTTTAGCGTTTTGGCAAACGGGGTTTTACTTTTGAGCAATTTTGGTGCTGATACTACTGTTCTTAAAGAGTTCTTCTTTGTGGTGGATAAAGAAAATCTTGAGATTTTGTTAAAGCCTAGTAGTGTTTCAGATTTTGCGTTTGTGAATGCAATTGAGTTTTTTTCAGCTCCCAAAGATTTTGTTATTGACGCCGGTGGTCTAGCATTGATTACTTCTGATGGGATTCAAGAATTTAAGCAGAATATCTCATCCCAAGTTTTAGAAACTGTTCATAGAATTAATGTTGGAGGGTCGAAAATAACACCGTTCAATGATACCCTTTGGAGATATTGGATCCCAGATGAAGATTATCTTAGCTTGAAAACTGCTGCAAAAATTGTTACTTCCAATGATCCGCCAAACTATCAACCCGGTGGGGCAACGCAGGAGAATGCCCCTGATAATGTGTATATGACTGCACAAGAAATGAACATAGCTAATGGGAGTTTGAATTTTTTGTTCAATATTACATGGGATTTCCCAGTTCTATCTGCGGATGATATGTTCTTAGTCCGGTTACATTTTTGTGACATTGTTAGTATTGGACTTAACTCGTTGTACTTTAACATATATATAAATGGGATTACTGCGTATAAAGATGTTGATTTGTCTGTTCTTGCTTTCCACGAGCTAGCTTCGCCTTATTACATTGATTTTGCGGTTGAAAACGCTAAAAAGTCAAATGTCATGCGTGTTAGTGTTGGTCCTTCTGATTTGAGTAATACTTTGAAGAAAAATGCTATACTAAATGGAGTGGAGATCATGAGAATGGTGGATTTTGTTGCTTTACCGAAGACATCTAACAAGAAGCATGTGTGGATTTTGGTTGGTTCGATTGCTGGAGGATTTTTTGTGCTGATTTTGGCTACTACGTTGATTTTTTTCGTTTGTTTTAAATGCAAGAAAAGAAGGGTTAAACCAAAACCAAGACGTTCTGAAAGTGTAGGTTGGACTTCTGTCCGTGGTAGCTCGTATGCAATTTCTGAAGGAACCGCACTTGCCTCTCCTGGCCCTTATGGATATTATGGTTTGAGGATTCCCTTTTTGGATATCCAGGCGGCCACAAATGATTTTGACAAGACTCTGGTTATTGGTTCAGGTGGTTTTGGCACAGTGTATAAAGGGATTCTTAAAGATAACATCAAGGTTGCTGTGAAGCGAGGCATGCCTGGTTCAAGGCAAGGAGTACCTGAATTCCAGACTGAAATTACCGTGCTGTCCAAGATTCGCCATTGCCATCTTGTTTCACTAGTGGGATATTGCGAAGAGCAATCTGAAATGATTCTTGTTTATGAGTATATGGAGAAAGGGCCATTAAGACATCATTTGTACGGAACAACTTTACCACATTTATCATGGAAACAAAGGCTGGAAATATGCATTGGGGCAGCTAGGGGCCTTCACTATCTCCACACTGGTTCGGCTCAAGGTATCATCCACCGCGATATCAAATCAACCAACATTTTACTTGATGAAAACTATGTTGCTAAGGTGGCGGATTTCGGTCTCTCCAGATCTGGTCCATGCCTTGACGAAACTCACGTAAGCACGGGAGTGAAGGGTAGTTTCGGATATCTAGATCCTGAATACTTTCGGAGGCAGCAACTTACGGATAAATCGGATGTGTATTCATTTGGGGTTGTTCTTTTCGAGGTTTTATGCGCTAGACCAGCGGTTGATCCATTGCTTAACCGGGATCAGGTGAATCTAGCCGAGTGGGCGATGGAGTGGCAAAAGAAGGGGTTCATTGAACAAATCGTTGATCGCCGTTTACTAGACCAGATAAAACCGAGCTCATTGAAAAAGTTCGGAGAAACAGCCGAAAAGTGTTTGGCTGAATATGGGGTCGACAGGCCGACAATGGGGGACGTCTTGTGGAACTTGGAACACGCTTATCAACTTCAAACAAATGAGCCACAAACTTCGACGGACAACATTTTATCTGATGATACAGGGGCTCCTAGGCTCGTTCGGGGCGATCCCACGAGCAGTGGAGGTGTTGGTCAGGGGGGTAGCGGGGAGGGTCATTCGGACATTTCGACGACTCGAGTTTTTTCCCAGCTCCTGACCAATGAAGGAAGATGAGATTAGAGACTTATAGCTTATGAATTTTTTAATAACAGTTCAGCTACGTTGGGGCAATTGCCGAAGTTCGAAACCTTACATTGGGTACAACCAAGGCATACACCTTACTGGCGAAAGCAGATCAGCAAATGCTCCTTGCCTTGAACCAGTTAAGCTACGTTGGGGCAGCTGTTCACCCGCTTGCATCTTTTGTTATTTTTTCTTACTTCCCTTTTGTATGGAAGCCAGAGAAATGTCTGTTTTAATTGGTTAATCTTGTAATGGACGATCTCACTTATTTTTTTTATATAGTTTACAAGGTTTTACCGTAAAAAATCAGAAGTTAGGATTGTTTGTTGATGCATTATTGTTCTTTTCTTTTTACTTTCAAGATGCCAGCGGCAACACGCCACGCATATATAAATATTAGAGTAGGTCTCTTGTGAGACGGTCTCATATTTCTTTATCTGTGATATGGGTCAATTTTATTGATATTTACAATAAAAAGTAATAATTTTTCATTGATGATCCAAACAAGATATTCGTCTTACAAAATACGACCCGTAAGATCGTCTCACATAAGTTTTTACCTAAATATTATGTGTTGTTTTTATATAATATGATTATTGTTTTAAAAATATTTTTTTTTGAAATTATCTTAAAAGTATTTGATTTTAATATGATACGTCTTTTTTTTTTTTTTGCAATTTGACGGTTTTGCGGTTTTTTGTTTAATTCAAGACTGAGCATATCAAGAGAACAACTGTGTTATTGCTTTATAGTCGAGATGTAACGTTATATACAAATATTATGTGTTGTTTGTATATAATATGATAATTATTTTAATTTTTTTATTTTAAAATTATTTGATTTTAATAGGATACGTCTTTATTTGTCATTCGATAGTTTTGTGGGTTTTTTGTAATTTAAGACTCAGCATATATGATCTCGCATTGTATATATATAGTATAGATATATCATATCATATATTTTTACCCCAAAAAATGACATGTACAATTCTAGAAATTTGCAATATGTTTCTTTATATAATTGGATACTTATATAGGGTTGGTGGGTAGTTGGACTGTCGGCCATTTACATAATAATGCCCCCACGAACATGTGTTGCATTTGCATAATAATAATAATAATAGACCAAAATTAATTGGTATAATTCATGAGAACATTATAAACCTCGACAAATAATGTATGTAAACATAAAAAATTGTTTTTATGAAGATAATTTCAAGAAAGCAAAACTTGTGTGAGACAGTTTTACGGGTCGTATTTGTGAGACCGATCTCTTATTTAGGTCATCCATGAAAAAGAATTATTACTTTTTATGCTAAGGCTATGTTTGATGGGTGATAAGCAAAGGATGGATTGTTAATCCTATGTTTGTCTCATTTTTTATGGGCCCAGTTAATCAAGAAGCCCGTTTTAAAAAAACCTTACTTGATTGGAAAGAATTCCTTTTGTTTTGCTAGGATTGACAATCTATCTCCTAAAATATAACCTAAATTACAAATTTACCCCTTTTTTATTTATGGTAACCCCACACGGCAAGAACAAATCAAACTTGTGAAGATTGCGAAACCCCTTTTCTATTTTTTTCTACAATTTGTTAGTTTTTATTATATTAATTAATTATTTACGATTCTTTATATTTTTTATTTGAATTCAAAAGTTTCATTCCCAATTCATGTGTAGGAATTCAAACTTCCACCGGAGATCGATCGAACTCGTCTCTCTTTTTATTTATATCACTACACCACTAGCGATATCGACTAATGCGCGATATATTTTTTTTTAGTAACAAGGCTCCTCAAATCAAGTTAAAAATTTGGATTCCTAGATCTAATTTCTCTTTGGCTAAACTGAGTGAATTTGTTATTTAGAAAGATTTTAACAATATATGGACACTCATTGTCAAAGAATTAATTTTTTTTAACATTCTGTATTGGTCGTTCCGTAATTTTTTTAAAAAAAATTATGTTATTGAGCATTAAATTAGTTCAAGAATCTAAATTTTATCAACTAGTTGATATATAAATTGAATTGAAATTCATGAGTTTTGAAGGTTAGAACCTACGTGATTTGGACTCTATTCTTTGATGATTTATATTTTTTTTTAGGGGAAATTGCATATACTACCCCCGTGATATCCCGAGTTGGCGTAAATCCCCTCGTGAAAAATTTATCATTTTAAAACTCCCTGTGTTTTTAAATGGTCAGCACACGCATGCCTACCATGCTTTTAGTCAAACAAAATTTTTAATTGTCCAAAATGTCCCTGCTTAAATAATAAGCTAAATTATTTCATTTTCATTCTTGCTGGGTTGGAATCCGATGAAGCTTTTGCCCTAACCTTCTCGAAACCAAGCATTGGAGCTGGGCGATGATATTGTCAACGAAGTGCTCTTTATGACCTGTGCTGGGTGGTTTTTCATCGATTATCTCAGTAAGTTATTGTTTTTCTGATAAAATGTGTGCTTAAATTTAACTTTTTTCCCTCGGATGAAATGGGAATTCTCTTTGCGACTTGTGTATGGTAGATCTCCTTTGTAAGTTAATGTTTTTTCTTTACAGTATATAGACATCATGGAATCGACAGTTAGGATTGAGTTGTGGCATGGTGGGAAATTTGATGAGCAGCACAAAAACTTCTACAGAGGTGGTAAGAAATTTGTGACTCCAGATGTTGATCTTGATAGGTTTTGCCTCGATGACTTGTTTGATATGTTAAAAGTTGCTGGAGGACAACAAATGAATGTGCATTTTTTCTTTCAATTGCCGAAAAATGCATTTACCACTGAAATGGTGAAAATTGTTGGTGATGCAGAGATCCGTACGATGTGTAATTGCTTTAGGAATCTTAGTGTTATAACATTGTGGTCAGTTGAGAATAATTTCACCCCACTGAAAGATGCAATTATTGGTGTTGGATGTAATCCTAGTGATGATACAGAGGCTGGACCACAACTAATGAATGCAACTGATGATAATGAAGGGGGGACAAGTGACCGATAGATGATAATGATATTGGACTTGATGATGTTTCAATTGGAGATGATGAAGACTCATGAGATGGTAGCTTTCATGAATCTGATGAGGATGTTGATTCAGACTCTTCTACAGAGAATGATGCAGGAGATGATACAAGAAGAAGCCAACCGAAGCCACATAATGAAAAGGCCACAGAGTGTTGGTATAGCGACATTGAGTTAGAGGATGAACTTATTAGTTTGGCAAGTTCTGATGATGATGATTCTTGTCCAAAACATCATGTATTCTCTGAGAGAATGAACATGAAAACGTTTGAACTGGTAGTGGGTATGAAATTCAAAGATGTGCATGAATTTAGAAGTGTTCTTGTTGATTGGACTGTGAGATCTGGGGTGGAGCTGAATGAGAAAAGAAGGGTTACTGCAGTGTGCAAGGCTGGATGTGAATGGAGATTGCATGCCAATTTGGTAATGGGAGGGCCAACATTTCAGATAAAAACCCTTACTGGAAAACATACATGTGTTAGGGCCAGTAGCTCATCAAGGTTGTGTTTGTGGATCAAGAATTAGTTTTTCAGGGCTCATCAAGGTTTGACCCACACATGTTCTAATTGCTTGAGATTGTCTTCATTTTTCAGGGCTCATCAAGAATTCAAAGCAGGGGAAGAAAGACAAATGCATCCAAGAGTCTCAGAACAATTTCTAATCAGGTATTAATATTGTGCATTATTTACAAAACTCATAGAACTTTCATTTTGCAAAACATTTTCAGGGCACAACTCCTAGCGAGAGTCAAAGAGCAGCAACTTCACCTCCAGTATTACAACATCAATCACTGTCTTCAAGCCCATTTCATTCACGGTATACTTAAGTCTCACAACGACATCCATCATCCTCACAGCAAGAACAATCCTCTAGTGCAACAAAACCACCGAAGGCAAGGTCTTGTAGTGGTAATTCTATCACTGCTCGTGCTCGTGCTCATGCTCATGCTAGTGCAAAGGCATGTGAAACTTTAAGTGCAACCGCAAGTGCAAGAACAATTGAAAATGCAACAGCAAGTGCAACAGCAAGTGCAATGGGAAGTGAAAATGTGAGTGCAGTGGCAAATGCATCATGTGGAGGGAAAACTTTGATGTAAAAGATTGATATGCTAACAAAGTTCATTGTGTCGTTTTGTTACTTTTGGAACCAGTGTAACTTTGATTGTAAGGCAAACTTTGATGTCAAAACTTGAAAAGTTGACATTTGCAACATATTTATGTCAATGGTATTTATTTGCATTTCATGTTGCATTCATGCTTTAAAATACTTAAAAAAGATGCAAAATACTAAAATAACAAAGATATAAATAGAAAGACTTAATATTATATTTCAGATTACATTAGAGTTGATTGAACAAAGTTTTCATAATCAACATACATAATTACTGCAGATTGCATTTACCCCAAATTACAAGCAAAGCACAATAACCCCAAATTACAGCAACCTAACACAAGGAACCTTACTACTAAATAACTAGCATCCATTACACAAACTCATCAAAACTTGCATCTGCATTAAGTGTTGGATCGGACTTTAAAAATCTTAAATTGCAGTATCACTTCTTCATTGCGGTTGTCGGGTGAGCTCTCGGTTGCTGGCCTTGGCGTTGAGGTCGATGCATTCCCAGCGTCCATCTCAGACTTCACTTCGGAGGAACCTCCAACATCAACGCCTCCTACAATTTCAGGCAAACACCAGCGGAAATAGCCACATTTTTTAAAATAACAACAATAATACAGACGTCCCTTCGATGGTTTGGTTTCGGTTTGAACAACTCTAATCTCTGCCCTAACATTGCACTTGCACAGTGGAGTTTGGGGATATCTTATATCAACATTTGGATTCATAATTTTGGATGAATCTAGGGTTTTTAAAAGGGGAATATGCAGAAGTCGCGAAATGAAGAAGAAGAGGTCTTCTATTTATATACCGAACGAGGGCATTTTAGACAAAAAAACTCATAAAACAATGACAATTCGCAGCTTTGTGCGCGTGTTGTATAAACCATACTGGCGAGGGGGCGTGAGCTGACCATTTAAAAACACAGGGAGTTTTAAGATGATAAATTTTTCACGAGGGAATTTACGCCAACTCGAGATATCACGGGGGTAGTATATGCAATTTCCTCTTTTTTTTTATTTGCACACACATCACATAATTAACTTTATGATGAAAATAAATAAAATTAAAAAAATAATTAGAAATCAATATTAAAAATTAGATAAAATGCAAAATCATATTAATTTTTATTAAAAAAATAAATTATCAGATAAATATATAATCTATAATCTAAAATTTAATAAAATATTTATTTATTAACAGCCGAACACATGATTTTGAAAAAAACTACTACAAATATCATTTTATATATCAAATTGTCATCAATGCTAGTTTAGGGTATTTTTGTCTCAACAACAAAAAATGTAAAATTTATCATACACATTAAAATCTTACCAAACAAAACATACTTTATCACAACACATTATATATCCTTACCTTGAGTTTTGTAATCAATCCAATAATTATCATATCCTACACACCAAACGTAACCTAAGGCCCAGTTTGGTAAGTGTGATTAAGTTTGGATTGTTAGATAATCTTATGTTTGGTTCCATTTATAAATTTGAGATTGAGTAATTGTAGGACAATTTTTACTGTTTACCTGGGCAAATGTATCCATGCTTTCAGGGTGGATTAGTTTTATCCGAGTGGACTGAAAAAAGAAATGACCATAATAGCCCTTACCGTGAATAAAAAAATTGCAAGTGGGTGAGTCTATTTCTTCCAAAGAAAATCGCTTAGCACGGTTTGTAAAAATCCTTCGCAAATAGCAACGATTGTTTTATAAACCGTCGCTAAATGTCAAATTAGCGACGGTTTCTCAAAAAAGATCGGCGACGGTTTCTCAAAACAAGATCGGCGACGGTTTCTCAAGATCGGCGACGGTTTCATGCACTAATAAACCGTCGCTAAATGTCAAATTAGCGACGGTTTCACAAGATCGGCGATGGTTTCTCAAAAACCGCTGCTATTAGCGACGGGTTTTCAGAAGCCGTCGCTAATTTTCCGGCACGAAGGAGACCGTTTCCGACCGGCCGCCTGCCGCCGCCGCCGCCACTATCGCCGTCGCGAAGGAGAAGGGCAATTTCGTCTCTTCATCAAAAAATTCAAAATTATCCTACACTTAAAAATCGTACCAAACTTAATATTATTTTACACCATATATTACAATCTTACCACAATCATTTTCTTTATCATTTACGTACTAATCATTAGTTTATCCTATCCTTCCAACCAAACGTAGTCTAAGGGTATGTTTGGTGTGGGTGATAAGCAAAGGATAGATTAATAAACCCATGTTTGTCTCATTTTTTGTGGGTTCAACTAATCAAGAAGTTCATGATAAAAAAACCTACTTGCTTGAAAAGATATCTCATTGTTTTGGAGGGATTGACAATCCAATTATATATCCTTACCTTGAGTTTTGACATCAATCCAATTAATTATCATATCCTACACACAAACATAGCCTTAGAGTATTACTTTTTATTGTGAATATGAGTAAGGTTGATCCGTCTCACAGATTAAGATCTGTGAGACGATCTCACATGAAACCCACTCGTTTATTTGATCTCTCTTAACAACATGCTTAGTTGTTTAATTGTTAGTCTTCTTTCTAGTATTTTTCTCCAAAAACGTAAAATTTAAAATAAAAGGCAGGCAACGAGGGCCACCTTCTTTATCAGTTGACGTGATGTGGCCTACAGTTGTCGTCTCGAGAAAAGATCCATGATCTCTATTTTCAAAAAATCTTCTCCAATCCATATCCTCTAAATATTATCAAATACTCTATTTATTTCATTTTCAACCCATATCCTCTAAATATTACCAAATTTATTTCATTTTAAACTCATATCCTCTAAATATTACCAAATACTTTCTTTTTTAAAATATATCTCTTTGTCAATAAATTGTTCATCAGTTCCATTTGATATCTATTATAAATAGTAAATTATAATTAATTCATTAAAAAATTAAAACAACTTTTGATAAACAAAACAATCATAATCGACCAAAACATTATTTTAGTCGACCAAAGCAAAATATGTCGACCAAAGCATCTTGCTTTGGTCCACCAGTGCTCTGGCATACCATGCTAATTGCTATGGTATGCTTTGGTCGACTAAAGCACAACCAAAGCACCATGCTTTGGTTGGTCGACCGAAGCACGATCAAATCTGTTTTGGTCGATCTAAGTGTAGGTATACGATTTCAAGCCCAGTCGATCCATAAAGAGTGATATTTTCTTAATTTTTTTTTTCAAAAGTACTATATTACAATTTTTAAAATATCTATTTTGTAATCATTTCCCACTCCTTTTCAATCTTTTATTCACTGTTACATACTCTATAAACTTTAAATTGGTCATTGAACGTAATTTTATTTTTATTTCTAGATTGCAAATAACATCATATCCCCACTGCTCAAAATCATTGGACTGATTTCGAGATTCCCCATTTTGAATTGTTGCTTTACAAAGTATAAAATAATAATAATTAATTCAATCATAGCCATACAGTATTCAACCGTTGATTCCAGCTCAAATTTCATGTGCGTGTATATATAATTTACACACGCACACACTGACACTGGTACAAAGAGAGTCAATCGAGGTTGTATGCAAGTGTGTTTTCTGGAGGGATTTGGGTTTTTGAATTGGGTGGAAATTTGAGGGAAAGTTTGGAGTTTTTGTGAATGATGGAGGTGGTTCTCAATATATACGACGTGACGAATAGTGGGAATGAGAAAACGGACAATACAATTATGCAGATCAACAAGATTTTCAAAGATGGGATTGGAATCGGCGGCATCTTCCACAGCGCTGTTCAGGTTTCTGAATCACGTTGTATTTGTTTATCTTTTTGGTTAGTTCTTGGTTTGCTTTTTCTGTCACTAGATTATGTGTCAGATTCAGTGTTCTACCTTTCTTTCTGGGTTTCATTTATTTATCTATTTGGGGGATTGTGAGTTTAGTTTGCTATGAAAACTTGAAATTTCTGGTTTCTTCGTTCATTGGTCGCTTCACATAGCTGGATCTTACATGATATCTAACTGTTTTGGTTCATCTTGTGTTCTCTAGCTTCATAAAGACATGGGATTGCTGTTTTATCGGAGTTTTCGTTTTCTTGAAAGGTTTATGGTGATGAGGAATGGTCATTCGGGTTCTGTGAACATGGCACTGGAGTGTTTAGCTGTACATCAACGAAGAATCCTATGTATACATTTCGTGAAAGCATTAAACTTGGCGAGACAACATTCACTATCTTTAAGGTCAATCAGATCCTAAGGGAACTCGGTAGGGAGTGGCCTGGATACTCGTATGATTTGTTATCTAAAAATTGCAATCATTTCTGTGATGAGCTTTGTGAAAGACTCGGTGTGCCAAAGCTTCCAGGTAAATAACTGCAGTTCTTTTACTCTTGTTTGTCTCGCATTCACAACATGTAATTCATAATGTTTAATCCCATGCATCTCTTGGAGATTGTGGTTCATTAATAAGTTTGTCTCTCAGATCAGAACACATGCGGTTCTGCTTATTATTTGGATAGTTTATAAAAAGTGGATTGATAATTGGACTTGAAGTGTTTTTCTACTGGTAGAACATGAAACTTTGAAGATATTTAGTTGGACAATTGGCAATCTCGCTGTTTATTCATACAATCTTTATGCATGGCTTGTCTTCTTCTTATATGACGAAAATAAATTCAATTTTGATCGTTTTACCATGCTAAGCTAATTTTTTTTTATAATGACACCTAAAAAATTCATGACAAGCTTCACTTGTCTAGCTTTAGTATTAGTTGAGTTGATTTCATAATGAATTTATTCTTGTAGATGTGTTAAGTTTTAACTATTCTTTAGATTATATCGTGCATTGGAAGGAACACCTTAAATTGCCTGGCCACTGCATCCCAGATAGATAATCGATGCAGAATTGGATTCAAACACATCCGTGTCATTTTTCTGGGCTATCTACAACACTGCTCTTATCGGTTTTGCAACAGGTTGGGTAAACAGGTTTGCGCATGCAGGGGATACCGCTGTAGAAATAGCTGGAAACACAGCCTATCGAGTAAGATGATCTTTCACTTTGTAGTTTCCTTTGATCGTAATTATACTCTTGACGTTCAGCAAATTCGATAGTAATGGTCATTGTCAGTTGCACTCTTATTGTGCATGCTTTATCTTCAAGAACGTATATTGTTGCTTATGCTTAAAGGTGAAAGCATGGTTGTTTACTACTTCTGTTCTTTTCTAAATATATGCATTTGTGTTTCTATGTGATTAGCACTTGTTTTAGGATACATATTATTATATATACGCATTCTACGCAAATAGACGCTTGCAAAGCCCAAAACTTCAAACCTGTTCAGAACCTGCTGTAATTCTGTACCTCGTTCATTTTCTGTTGCAGTTTAGGCAAGCAAAAGCCGAAATTGTAACTGCTAGCAAGGTGGCATACCGGTTTTTAGCAGGAGTTGCTTCCAACAATCAGATCAACTCTCCAAACTCCCCTGGCAATACTTCCAACCGAGGAAGTCCTAGACTCCAATCTGCCTGGTTCAAGAACCTTATGTCAACTGGTGCCAAACCATCAAGTAGTTTGGATCTGGAAAATCAGGATGGAGTTGTGACACTCCAGAGACAGAGACAAGAAGATTTAAGGTCGAACTCTTGACATGATAATCTGATATTATATTACCTTCAGCGTTGAATTGGACGCCGAGACCAAAAAACTTTGCAATGTATTTTTGTTATAGTTCTCGTGGATTGTTGTATAATGTTAAACATGAATTTGTAAACCACTTTTCCCAAGTGCTGGAATTAACAGTTGTACTTTACTTCCAACATCGATGTCTTCATTTTTAGTCTCGCCGGGTCAATAGTGGGGATGAACGTATTATTTTGGAGTTGTTTCTCTTACATGAATCGAAGTTTGTTCAAAGGCTCGAACAATTGTTATGATTACATTTGCAAATGTTTCTTGTAGGTTACAATCTGAGCGTGAGCGTTTCTAAATTGATATCTGGATTGATATTTTTCTAAATACGTACACACTTTGGTAAATGGTAAAATACAACAATCTTCCTACTGCTCAAATTGTCTAGATTCAAGTAACGGAAATCGAAGCCGAAATTTAGAAGAGTCAATCTTAAAGCGAAATTGTGCATGTTCTTCAATTCTGATGATATGAGAGACACGGAACTATGCAAAACAGATAAAAAGGTCAAAAACATTACAAAAACTTCGACTAAAATCAAACAAAGACAGACCCGAAAATACCAGTTTGAAATCCGAAAGAAATTAAGAAAGTTAAGTCAGATCTATTCAGGGACATATATACATAACACATTATTCAGAACAAAAACCAGCGCAGCGTCACCTCTTGAGATGGTTGTTTATTCACCCTCTGACCATTTTGTTGAAGACACAAGTGTCGACCCGCGCATCATCGGCTATTTTAAGGGATGAAACAGCCTGAGCAGTAAGATAGTCCACAGACAAACCAACAGTGCCCAATCGTTCCTCGCCAAACCATCTAGGGTAAAATTCTCCTACCAAAGGAGAAGATGGCACCATCAAGTTCGAATTTACTCCGTGATTTGACACGGCCCTATTTTTACAAGCATCAGAAACCAAACCAATATTTTCAAGGGAATATTTCGACAAATTGTGATAAGGAAGAAAAGACTGTCTTTCCCTAAAGAGGTTGCCACCATTTACTGAAAGATCCCACAAGTTCCGCCCCTCATCCTCAAGGATTGAGCTTTTTGAATCTTCCGAATCTTCACCAAGTAGGACATGTAGAGCAACCGCCTCAGCTATTGCAGCACCTTCTTCATCAAGCCTATCCTGCTCTTCTTTCTTCTTCTGCTTCTTTTTTTCAAGTTCCAAACGTATGGCAGCAGAAGTAGCCAAAGCCTTTTCCAAGCGCCTCTTTTTCTTCTCTGCCTGCTTAATTCGATCCAATTCGTCTTTCCCTTGTTTCTTTTTGGCTTTCTTAACACCAACTGCAACCTTAGGACACTCCATCATAACCAGTAGCACCGAACTCTGATACTACGATTTTCCTGTGCACTCAACTTATTATTCTAAGTTCCCTGATTGTTTCCCAGGACAAACATCCCTATAATGTACACATTATCTGGTCAACTCTATGTGCTTCCTTTCTCTTTTGAAACTTGTTAATCAACACTTGAAAAACTAAAAAATTAAAACTTGGGAACTAAAAGGTACTAATATATGAGCTTCTATCTAAACCCACTCGGGTCTGAAGGGATACCGCATTTTACGCACACTACATTCCCAAAAAGAAGTAACAGGAGATAGGAGAAGTGAAAACTTGTAACCAATGATGGATCCGCCTCTCTTCATTCTTCCAAATTTTCCACAACCCTTGCCAACTATGAGAAACGAGTGAAATAAAAGGATGACCCTATAAAAGCTAAGTTAAAATTCCATTCCTTTCTGTTTTGAGTTTAAGAAACTCACATGGCTTTCCCTCCTGCAATAGATATGTATAACTCAGTACCGAAGTGTCTCATCTTACAAAAATCAAAGTTTCAGTAAAATAATTCGAAAACATATTGACACACACCATATAAAAAAAATGGATCAAATAAACGACTAAAAGGAACAACAAATAAACACATTGCAACGTAATATCAGTTGCACCTCCATCATTAATTAACAAGCTGCCATGACAAATGCAAGAACCCAAAAAAATTAGCACAACAGAATTATCAAGATCACCAGGAAATCAAAGGATAGAAACAATCAAAGTAGCAAATCCTCTAAATAAAATCTTCAAGAAAATAAAAAAAAAAAGGAAGTCTACGAATCAAAGCTATAACTAGAACGATTAGTCCCACTGTCAATTCTTGTGCATAATAAAATAACCCAATTTTAATAACCAAATTCTGAAACAACAAAGAAACTGGAAGAAGTAAATAATTTCAATAGCATCAGTGTAATTTCAACACAAAAACAGATTACCCCTAAATCGCAGATCCCATTAAAAGAATTGAAACATTGCATAAATCTTAAAAGACTCGAGCTTCCATCATAAAACGCCTAAATCTTAAAAGACTCGAGCTGCCATCATAAAAATGCACCTTTACTTTAATCCAAGATCAATAATCCAAAATCCCTATAACACACACATGATCCACTTAACCACACTCCAAACTCCAAATTCTGGCAACCAAAATTCATTTTCATGCTTTAATCAACAACCATATAAAAAAACCCAGATCAAAATTCAACCAAAACAACTAGATCAATCCATGAACATCAAAAGCCCACAAATTTAAGAGTTGATTAACCAAACCTGTTGAGACTCAGTAAAGAAAAAGAGCAAACAACCCTTTTACAATAAATAGAAACCGGTGGGGTTGGATCTTGAATTTTAGAGCGGATTAGATCTATAAATCAATGGCTGTGTGCTTGAGACATGGGATGGGTAAAATAACTGATCACATGAGATTGGCAGAGGGAAGAGACGGAGGTGAGTAGGAGAGGGAAGGGTAAAAGTGGAAATTCATGAGGGGTGGAGACATGTGTCCATCGAAAGGTTCGGTCATTCGATTTAGCCGGCCCCCACTGTTTGGATAATTCTATAGATTATTGTGAGATTGGAGGGCGTATCAACCGTCGATCGATCTCGTCGATTAATCCACGGTGTAGATCTCACGTTTAGATAACTATCTAGATTATGTTTGAAATTTTGAATTTTGATTTCATTTCTCATTTAAAATTTAGAATAAACCAAAATCATATAAAAAATTATATTTAATTTTTTATTTTATTTTTAAAAAATAAAATTTGTTATTGCGTGTTACGTTAGAGATGAGGAATTTTTATATGAAATAAGATTTTACGTTCAATAATTTTTCTATCAAATATAATTTTTGTTATTGAACAAAAGACGGTTTCACGAATCTTTATCTGTAAGAAGGGTCCACCCTGCCGATAATCAGAATAAAATGTAATACTCTTAGCATAAAAAGTAATATTTTTTCATGGATGACTCAAATAAGAGATCTGTCTCACAAAATACGACTCGTGAGACCGTCTCACGCAATTTTTTGCCTTTGTCATATTAAGTTAATATTTGAGTTATTACTTTCTAACTAAGGTGATAGCCCGTGAGACCGTCTCATACAAGTTTTTGTGGGTCTCATGTGAGATCGTCTCACGGATCCTAATCTGTGACACGGTTCAACCCTACCCATATTCACAATAAAAAATAATACTCTTAGCATAAAAAATAAAATTTTTTACATGGATGACTCAAATAAGAGATCCGTCTCACAAATACGACACGTGATACTGTCTGACACAAGTTTTTGTTTTTTTGGTAATAACTTATTCAAAAGGATCTGACCAGCTATAATGACCCAATCGTTATCGGGTTGTGTAAGCCTTCTTCAGTATTACCTTTTGCTTGTTTTGGTCATGCGAGGATAAAGCCCAGATTTCAAAAACTGACTGGTTTGGATTTAAGGTTGAAGTACTAGCTTTTCTTTTATTTATAATTATTCAACTCAATATTGCCCGAATTTTTAGGATTAAATGTTTATTGTTTTATCCAATTTAATTATGACAAAAATTTGTGTGAGACGGTCTTACGGGTAGTATTTGTGAGACGGATCTCTTATTTGGGTCATCCATGAAAAAGTATTATTTTTTATGCTAAGAGTATTATTTTTATTGTGAATATGGGTATGATTGACCCGTCTCACAGATTAAGATCCGTGAGACGGTCTCACATGAGACCAACTCTTTAATTATATAAGTAGTAAAGTAACTTACAACTTTTAAATTTATACCGCTATCCAAACGTTACATTTTAATTATCATTTTTTTCACAAAAATTTATATGAGACGGTTTAGCAAGTCAATTTAGTAAGATGGATCTCGGTCTGATCCAACTTATGAATTTTTTTTATTAGAAATATAGATCGAGTCGATCTCCATGAAACCATCTTATAGATATTTACTAATCATGATAATCATCCTTGTATTAATTAGGATTTGGGTAACTTAAATGTGTGACATTTGCTCTTATATTATATTTTGGTGTAGTGTTTTGATTTTCATTTTTTTTAAATATATGTGTAATCCGAATCGAACCAAAACTTAACTAAATTTCTCCCAACTTTTTTAAATATACGAATACACAATATTCATATATTATGTATTGCACATGTATTGTTTCCTGAAATTGTTTTGGTTCTAATATTTACAAAATTAAATATGATATTTTTTGTAACGAACCGTATTCTTTACTACTTAAAATTTACGGAAAATTAAAAATTTTCTTTTAAACTAAATGAAATGCGGAAATGAAATCAATTACGGTCGTCACTACATCCTTCAACAATAAAAATATTTGAAATCGGCATCACAAATAAAGTTTGCTGAAAAGAACCACTGTTCCAAGAGTCTTGAAACGAAACATAACATCTTTTAAACTCGCATAAAAAGAATCGTAAAATAACGTGGGCGGTCCTCGGGTTTAGCCTGCCGCTCAGTCCAAGCCTGCCCCTTGGTCACCACCTCCTGCCTCCTCTCCAACATACTCACATGCATCGATCAAGTCTAGTGAGTCTACAGACTCAACACGTATAAACTGGGATAACTAGTACTACGTAATAAAATCGCATGCAACTTTAAAATAGGACATACATAACTTGAAACTTGAACATACGTACATGCGTAACTAGACGTGCCATCAACGTAAACTTTCATAACATACTGCATACGTAAACATACATAACATGATCATTTTGCGTAGAGACATATTTCAAAGCAAGTGACCCATAACGTAAAAGAGCCTGATCAGACTATACCACAGTACTGGGCTGACAGGGACGCATCCACTGCCACATACATAATATCCCCGTTCATAATTTAACGGACTGGTTGGTCCCCGTTCATAATTTAATGCTTTCTAACCATGATCTAACCCGTTCATAATTTAACGGGCGGATTGGTCTCCGTTCATAATTTAACGCTTTCCAATCCTTAACTTTCTTTGGTCACGAGACAATTAGCATACCTCAAAAACTTAAAATACTATCTTTGCACGTCATACATACTTACTTGGCGTTGAGGGATTCATTGGACTTCGATCGGGGTCGTTGCTGCACATACCAACATGAATTCACATACTTAACTTGCCTAACTTAGACATAAATATCATACTTACTCTCAAGTTCAATCGATACTTAGGACGTTCTAACATTTCCCATAACACGACCCTGGATAATCCTTGCACTAAACCATAACATCAAACCTCAAACGTGTTATAATATTTTTCCCAAAATATGAAGGACACGGACCCCGTACCTACATCCGTGCATGGGTCCGTGTAGGTACTGGAAGTTGTGTGCGCAAAAAGGAGGAGACACGGACCCCGTGCTGAGGTCCGAGTAGGGGTCCGTGTAGACACTGTAAAAAGATATCGCAAAGGAGGGAAGGGCACGGACCCCGTGCATAGGTCCGTGTGGGGGTCCGTGTACCTACTGTAAAAAGGCACTACGGAAGAACAAAAGGCACGGACCCCGTGTAGAGGTCCGGGTGTGGGTCCGTGTACCTACGGTAACCGCGAACCAACGAAAATTTTGTACATGTTTCGCTTAACTTTCTAGACTCGATTGCACGGACTATGAATCGACACCACGAGCTCATCTTAGGCTACTAATTCAATGACCCAAGCCTAAACAATTGTCCCAAAACAACCCAAAATCACAATCAACCCAACAAACCCGTGAACGAGACTTTTTGACAACAAACGGTTCTATACGACATTCAATCTCCCAAGCGCCTAACGACAAGAAACGAAGCTTCATTATACATCCCAACATCATAATTAATATACCTATACGCAGCAATGATCACCCGTCGATTCCCAACGAAGCCTGCAACATAAAACTTCAAGAACATAATTTACGTAAAAGTCGCAGTTTGAGCAGTCCCACGAAAAACGCCATAACTCACTCAATATTTGTCCAAAAATTTCGAATCATATATCAAATCGAAGGTATCAAAAAGTTCTACGACTTCCTAGTTAAAAGTTTTCTCAAAATATGCATCGAAAATTCGCAGTTTACACGGGAACAGCAAAAACGAGTTTTCAGATCTAAAATTTATTCAAAACCGATCTAAATAAATTTCTGCTCAAACGACGAACGTCACACACAAAAATTTTACGCATAAAACAACGCAACACATAATATGACCTGATCGATACAGAAAGAACAGATTATACGTGCCTTTTTGATATTTAAAATACCGTACGACGACACCGAAGCGGAGATGGAGCGAGGTTTGATCCGGGACGATTGTGGCACTGAAATCTTGCAACAAAACCCACGAGAACTTGCTGGAAAAACCAAATGGAAGGGGGCGGCTGCTCTTAGATAGAGAACCCTAGGTTTGCACTCTCACAAGTAAAAGAAAATCTGATTTGAATTTGTGTGTGCGTGTTAGGCGTTATTAGTGTGTGTAAAAGTGTGTGTGTGTGTGTGTATGTGATTAATTAGGAGAAATTAGTGCTAATTTAATTAATTGAAAACACTAATTACTAGTTAACACCCACTAGTTTAGTCAAACTCTACAATTAAAATAATTACACACCAATTTTAAAAGTTTCAAACTCTTAAATCACTAAATACATAATAATACTTCAAAATATTAAAACTCGATAACTTAATAAAATGCCACATCCTCAACTTAAAATAGAATACCATATTTTAAATGGTCACAATCGTCACCGGTCTCTTCCTCGATCTCGCCTCGAATAATCGCCTGAAACATTAAGCTCGAAAAACTATTATAACGTGCATCACATAAACATAATTAATTTTAGAAAAATGCATTTAATTAAATCATGCACTGCTAAACTCAGATTAAAATAATTTAAATGCTTAAATAATTAAATGAATGCATGGGTTATACGTGTATTAATTTTGGGCACTACAGTTCCTCCCCCACTTATAAAAATTTCGTCCTCGAAATTAAGTATTACCGAACAACTCCGGGTAGCGAAGTCTCATATCTGCCTCTGACTCCCAAGTGGCCTCTTCTACTGATTGATTCAGCCACTGAACTTTGACTAGCTTAGTCACTTTGTTCCGGAGTCTGCGCTCCTGTCTGTCGAGGATTTGAGTCGGTCTTTCCTCATAAGATAAATCTGGAGCAAGCTGCAAGGGTTCATAACTCAGAATGTGCGAAGGATTAGCCAAATATTTCCTCAGCATCGAGACATGGAACACATTGTGCACCCCGGCCAGATTCGGCGGAAGGGCTACACGATAAGCTAGTGTCCCAACTCTGTCCAAAATCTCAAACGGTCCAATAAACCTTGGACTCAACTTGCCTCTCTTTCCAAATCTCATAACACCCTTCATAGGTGCTATCTTGATAAAAACGTGATCTCCTACGGCAAACTCGAGATCTCTTCTTCTTTTATCGGCATAGCTCTTCTGACGGCTTTGGGCAGTCTTCATTCTCTCACGAATCTTGACCACCACGTCTGCAGTCTGTTGAACTATCTCGGGACCAAGTTCTGTCCTCTCACCAACTTCATCCCAATGAACTGGTGATCTGCACTTCCTCCCGTACAACGCCTCTTAGGGAGCCATACCAATAGATGCTTGGAAGCTGTTGTTGTATGTGAACTCCACTAGAGGTAGTCTAGACTCCCAAGTTCCTTGAAAATCAATCATGCACGCTCTCAGCAAATCCTCTAAAATCTGAATCACTCGCTCAGACTGGCCATCTGTCTGCGGGTGAAAAGCTGTACTGAAAAGCAACTTCGTCCCCATGGCTGTATGTAAGCTCTTCCAAAAGGACGACGTAAACTTTGGGTCCCTGTCGGACACAATCGATAATGGAAATCCATGTAAACGAACTATCTCTCTGAGATAAAGCTCCGCATACCGCGTCATGGAGAAAGTCGTCTTCACCGGTAGGAAATGCGCTGATTTAGTGAGTCGGTCCACTATAACCCAAATAGAATTTGATCCTCTGACTGATCTCGGTAACCCAACCACGAAATCCATAGTAATGTTCTCCCACTTCCACTCGGGAATGGGAAGTGACTTAACCAACCCTGCTGGTCTCTGGTGTTCAGCTTTTACTTGCTGACAAGTGAGACATTCTGATACGAATCTACGGATGTCTCGCTTCATCCCTGGCCACCAATACAGAATCTGGAGATCCTTATACATCTTGGTACCTCCCGGATGGATAGAATACGGAGATGCGTGTGCCTCTGCCAGAATATCCTGTCTGATCGAACCAACACTAGGCACCCACATTCTACCTCTGTATCTCACAATGCCGTCTGAAACTGTGTACAGCACACTGCCCTTGACCTCGTCTTTCAGTCTCCATTTCTGTAACTGCTCATCTGAAGACTGACCTGCCCGGATGCGATCTAGCAAATTAGACTTGACCGTCAGATTAGACAGTCTAGGAGCTCTGCCCTCTCGATAAATCTCTAGACCAAATCTCTGAATCTCTGACTGTAGCGGTCTCCGAGCTGACAACTGAGCTATCACTGCCACTTTTCTGCTCAAGGCGTCTGCGACAACATTAGCTTTTCCCGGATGGTAGCTAATTTCGCAGTCGTAATCTTTCACAAGTTCTAACCACCGTCTCTGTCTCATATTCAACTCTTTCTGTGTGAACAAATATTTGAGACTCTTGTGGTCGGTGAAAATCTGACATTTCTCGCCGTATAGGTAGTGTCTCCAAATTTTCAGTGCGAAGACGACGGCGGCTAACTCAAGATCGTGCGTCGGGTAGTTCTTCTCATGCACCTTTAACTGTCTGGAAGCATAAGCTATCACCCGACCTTGCTGCATCAACACTGCGCCTAATCCGAGCTTAGATGCATCGGTATAAAGCACAAACTCGCCTTCTCCTGTCGGCATGGCTAGCACTGGCGCTGAAATAAGAGCTTGCTTCAGAGTATCAAAGCTCTTCTGACATTCCTCACTCCACACGAATTTAACATTTTTCTTGGTTAGTGAAGTGAGTGGCACTGCTATGGGCGAAAATCTCTTAATGAACTTACGGTAGTAACCGGCTAAACCCAAAAAGCTGCGGATTTCTGATGCGTTCTTTGGCTCAACCCAATCCTTAACGGCTGCCACCTTCGATGGGTCCACCTCAATACCACTGCTGGATACTATATGCCCCAAAAATGCAACTTTCTGCAGCCAAAATTCACACTTACTGAACTTCGCAAATAACTTGCGACTCTGCAAGATCTGCAAAACTGTCCTCAGATGCTGGTTGTGCTCCTCATGGCTCTTCGAGTATATAAGAATGTCGTCATGAATACTATGACGAATTGATCGAGGAACGACTGAAATACTCGGTTCATGAGATCCATGAAAATTGCTGGAGCATTCGTCAAACCGAATGGCATTACTAAGAACTCGAAATGCCCATACCTGGTCCTGAAGGCCGTCTTGTGAACATCCGCATCCTTAACCTTCAGCTGATTGTACCCTGATCGAAGATCTATCTTAGAGAACACGGTAGCTCCCTGCAACTGATCGAACAAGTCTTCGATTCTAGGCAACGGGTATTTGTTCTTGATCGTTACCTTGTTCAGTTCACGGTAATCGATGCACAGCCTCATGCTCCCATCCTTCTTCTTTACAAAAAGCACTGGTGCGCCCCACGGCGAGAAACTAGGGCGGATAAATCCTTTGTCGAGGAGCTCCTGAATCTGCTGCTTGAGCTCTAACATCTCCGCTAGAGCTAATCGGTACGGTGCCTTAGAGATTGGCGCTGTGCCTGGCACGAGATCGATTGCAAACTCCACCTCTCTCTCTGGTGGGAGGCCGGCGACGTCATCAGGAAAGACGTCTGGAAATTCTTTGACTACAGGTACCTCTGACAAAGATGGAGTGGGCACGTCAGGCGCTGAAATAATACTAGCCAAGAAGGCCTGACATCCCTTGGAGATCAAACCCCTCGCCTGCAAGCACGAAATCATGCGAGGAAAACTTCTCCATCTGGCTGTCTCAAAAAGAAATTGCTCCATGCCCGGCGGTCTAACTAAAACTGACCTCTTCTGAAAATCTATCAGAACTCTATTCTTAGTCAGCCAGTCCATGCCCAAGATAATGTCGAATTCTGGCATCGGCAATAGGATTAAATCTGCATATACCAGGTGACCATGCAGTTCCAGATCAATGTCTCTGATCACACTGGTAGCCAACAGCTCTTCCCCTGACGGGACTGTCACCGAAAAGTTCACGTCTAGGCCAATGGACTTGAGGTCTAAATGATTGGCAAACGTCTCTGATAGGAAGGAGTGAGTAGCTCCTGAGTCTATCAGTGCAGTTGTGGATAATCTCTTAATAAAAATGTTTCCTGAGATGCGTTAGCACAACACAAAACTTATATCCCCAAACTTACTAACATACCTCAAGTAAAATAGAACTCAATATCCCTAGGCACACAGAATTCCTAGCACGCTAATAGTCCCAAATAAAATTTCACATGCAAGGCGGCGAAATATCGAGCTTAGGTAGAAAGGTTACCTGTCAGTAAAGTAGTGTCTGGATCCGCCTCCTGAGCATGCATGGCGAATACCCTGCCCTGGGTTGGTTGCTTCCACTGTGGGCACTCTTTCAGCATGTGGTCCGTAGCTCCACATTTAAAACACTTGCCTGACCCATATAGACACTGTCCCGGATGCTGGCGGTTGCATTTTGGGCACACTGGAAAAACAACTGGTCTCTGCGGCGCTCCCTGCTGCTGAACGGGACCCTTGCCCTTCGGCGGTCCCTGAAAAAGTTTCTTTCCTGGCGGCCCCTGATACGGTTTCTTGAAGTGGGGTCGCTGGTTCTGCTGCTGATGGTGTGGCTGCGGTGGAGCCTGATAGGGCCTCTTGCCCTGCCTGTCCGCCTCAATATCCCGCTGGTCTTGCTCTGCAGCCAGAGCTCTAGAGACAGCAACTGCATAAGAAGTAGGGCCAGCTACCCTCACGTCACGGCGCAGAATCGGCCGCAGACCATTCAGAAAATGCCTCAACTTTGCCTGCACATCATTTGCAATGAGGGGCACGAAGTGACACCCTCTCTCAAACTTCCTCACAAATTCCGCCACGCTACTGTCCCCCTGCCGCAGAGTCATAAACTCGTTGGTGAGTCTGGTTCGTACTTCCTCAGTGAAGTACTTGGAGTAGAAAACCTCTTTAAAACCATTCCAAGGCAGCACTTGCAAGTTGACTGCCACAGATGCACTTTCCCACCATAACCTAGCGTCCCCTGTCAGAAGGAACGTGGCACATCTGACCCTATCTGCGTCGGTCAGTTCCATAGAGTCAAAGATTACCTCTATGGACTTAATCCATCCCTCGGCTGCCATCGGGTCAGTGGTACCCGAAAACTCCTTAGGACTCATCCTTCTAAACCTTTCATATACCGCCTCTGGTTGGGGCCTCGCCCCTGCACCTACTGCTGCTGCCTGGTTCTCCGTAAACTGTGCGAAGAACTGCGTCATACCAGCAAGCATATGAGCCTGCATATCTGGTGGTGGAGGTGGTGGGGAATTGGCCCTCTCCTCATCTCGATGTTCCCTGTCCTCAACTCGATGCTCTCTGTTCTCATCCCTGTCTTCTCGGTTAACCACTCGTCTAGAAGGCATACTGTTCCAACAATTATCCAACACGTAAACCCAACATGCATGAATATAATACCAATGTCATAAGATGCACGTAAATTGACTTTAAAACATAGACATGCTGAAATCCTGATTTAAAGCATAATACATAGCATAACTCAAAACTTTAAAACTTACAGACTTGAGGTGTGACTTCGTGAGCTTCTTGCGACTGGCGGTAGGCGTAACCCTTTACAAGAACACCGCTCTGATACCAACTGTAACGAACCGTATTCTTTACTACTTAAAATTTACGGAAAATTAAAAATTTTCTTTTAAACTAAATGAAATGCGGAAATGAAATCAATTACGGTCGTCACTACATCCTTCAACAATAAAAATATTTGAAATCGGCATCACAAATAAAGTTTGCTGAAAAGAACCACTGTTCCAAGAGTCTTGAAACGAAACATAACATCAGAGTATTTTAAACTTGCATAAAAAGAATCGTAAAATAACGTGGGCGGTCCTCGGGTTTAGCCTGCCGCTCAGTCCAAGCCTGCCCCTTGGTCACCACCTCCTGCCTCCTCTCCAACATACTCACCTGCATCGATCAAGTCTAGTGAGTCTACAGACTCAACACGTATAAACTGGGATAACTAGTACTACGTAATAAAATCGCATGCAACTTTAAAATAGGACATACATAACTTGAAACTTGAACATACGTACATGCGTAACTAGACGTGCCATCAACGTAAACTTTCATAACATACTGCATACGTAAACATACATAACATTATCATTTTGCGTAGAGGCATGTTTCAAAGCAAGTGACCCATAACGTAAAAGAGCCTGATCAGACTATACCACAGTACTGGGCTGACAGGGACGCATCCACTGCCACATACATAATATCCCCGTTCATAATTTAACGGGCTGGTTGGTCCCCGTTCATAATTTAACGCTTTCCAACCATGATCTAACCCGTTCATAATTTAACGGGCGGATTGGTCCCCGTTCATAATTTAACGCTTTCCAATCCTTAACTTTCTTTGGTCACGAGACAATTAGCATACCTCAAAAACTTAAAATACTATCTTTGCACGTCATACATACTTACTTGGCGTTGAAGGATTCATTGGACTTCGATCGGGGTCGTTGCTGCACATACCAACATGAATTCACATACTTAACTTGCCTAACTTAGACATAAATATCATACTTACTCTCAAGTTCAATCGATACTTAGGACGTTCTAACATTTCCCATAACACGACCCTGGATAATCCTTGCACTAAACCATAACATCAAACCTCAAACGTGTTATAATATTTTTCCCAAAATATGAAGGACACGGACCCCGTACCTACATCCGTGCATGGGTCCGTGTAGGTACTGGAAGTTGTGTGCACAGAAAGGAGGAGACACGGACCCCGTGCTGAGGTCCGGGTAGGGGTCCGTGTAGACACTGTAAAAAGACATCGCAAAGGAGGGAAGGGCACGGACCCCGTGCATAGGTCCGTGTGGGGGTCCGTGTACCTACTGTAAAAAGGCACTACGGAAGAACAAAAGACACGGACCCCGTGTAGAGGTCCGGGTGTGGGTCCGTGTACCTACGGTAACCGCGAACCAACGAAAATTTTGTACATGTTTCGCTTAACTTTCTAGACTCGATTGCACGGACTATGAATCGACACCACGAGCTCATCTTAGGCTACTAATTCAATGACCCAAGCCTAAACAATTGTCCCAAAACAACCCAAAATCACAATCAACCCAACAAACCCGTGAACGAGACTTTTTGACAACAAACGGTTCTATACGACATTCAATCTCCCAAGCGCCTAACGACAAGAAACGAAGCTTCATTATACATCCCAACATCATAATTAATATACCTATATGCAGCAATGATCACCCGTCGATTCCCAACGAAGCCTGCAACATAAAACTTCAAGAACATAATTTACGTAAAAGTCGCAGTTTGAGCAGTCCTACGAAAAACGCCATAACTCACTCAATATTTGTCCAAAAATTTCGAATCATATATCAAATCGAAGGTATCGAAAAGTTCTACGACTTCGTAGTTAAAAGTTTTCTCAAAATATGCATCGAAAATTCGCAGTTTACACGGGAACAACAAAAACGAGTTTTCAGATCTAAAATTTATTCAAAACCGATCTAAATAAATTTCTGCTCAAACGACGAACGTCACACACAAAAATTTTACGCATAAAACAACGCAACCCATAATATGACCTGATCGATACAGAAAGAACAGATTATACGTGCCTTTTTGATATTTAAAATACCGTACGACGACACCGAAGCGGAGATGGAGCGAGGTTTGATCCGGGACGATTGTGGCACTGAAATCTTGCAACAAAACCCACGAGAACTTGCTGGAAAAACCAAATGGAAGGGGGCGGCTGCTCTTAGATAGAGAACCCTAGGTTTGCACTCTCACAAGTAAAAGAAAATCTGATTTGAATTTGTGTGTGCGTGTTAGGCGTTATTAGTGTGTGTAAAAGTGTGTGTGTGTGTATGTGATTAATTAGGAGAAATTAGTGCTAATTTAATTAATTGAAAACACTAATTACTAGTTAACACCCACTAGTTTAGTCAAACTCTACAATTAAAATAATTACACACCAATTTTAAAAATTTCAAACTCTTAAATCACTAAATACATAATAATACTTCAAAATATTAAAACTCGATAACTTAATAAAATGCTCCATCCTCAACTTAAAATAGAATACTATATTTTAAATGGTCACAATCGTCACCGGTCTCTTCCTCGATCTCGCCTCGAATAATCGCCTGAAACATTAAGCTCGAAAAACTATTATAACGTGCATCACATAAACATAATTAATTTTAGAAAAATGCATTTAATTAAATCATGCACTGCTAAACTCAGATTAAAATAATTTAAATGCTTAAATAATTAAATGAATGCATGGGTTATACGTGTATTAATTTTGGGCACTACATTTTTGTTGGAATAAAAAACGATCATTTTGTTGGAAAGAGTCAAAAATAAGAACAAAATTATACATAATAGGGCTAAATGTGTAGATATTCTTGAAATCTATGGATTTCGAATTAGTTTTCTTTGTCGAATAACCTCAACAAAAGAAAATCAAATACATATCTTATTTATTTATATTATATTTATATCAATCACGATGCATTTCAAATTACTCTAATATTTTAAAGATTGGAAATTCATAGTTATTTGTTCAATTATATTGTAGTACACATAAGTATGAAGTTGAATTTCTTTTCTTTAATTATTAAACAAAGAAAATGCATTTGGATTTCAAATACCTCCATCCAAACACAACCACGATCAATTCGAAATACTTCTCGATATAAAATCATTTCAAATCATTAATTGAAATCCTCCATCCAAAGACAACCACGATAAATTCGAAATACATATCGATATAGAATCATTTCAGATCATTCATTTAAATACTTCTTCAAATCTTTACGCTACTTTAGTCATTAGTGTCATATCTAGATTGCTAAAGTAGATAAAATGATGATATGCAAAATAAGGAAAGTTGATGTTACACGTAAATTCATAGATTGTATTTAGGTGAGTTGTTTATATGTGAATTTAGTCATTTAATTTGTTTGTTTCCCCATAAAATCGTATCCATTTATTTTGCTTTCGGTGACTGCTTACTTTTAGTTTTCTAATTGAATAGGTTTTTTTGAGTGACGGATAGGACTACAATTTTGGTTGGAGACAAAGTTTTGGACGACCAAACTTTTCTTGACAATTGAATTCAATAATTTATGTTAGTTGGATAACTATAAGACTAATCTCTAAGCAAAGTGTTGATTGTTTCCCCCAAATAAAAAAGGCAATCCATATACTACTAGTTCGTTGACCAGAAAAAATATCGAAATTTCAGTTTACTGAGGTTACTGTATCAAAAAACATTGAATTTATCAAAGTTTTCAGTATACCAAAGATTTTGGTATGGTATGGTAACGATACCGAAATTTTTGATACGATAGATTTATGAAATTTGAAAATTTTAGGTATATACCGAAATTTTAAAATAATATATAGAAATTTAAAAATACGTAACATTTTTAAATAATAAAGTAATAAATTTAAAAAATATTTTATGATCTTTTTTCTATAAAACGATATATATTGATACCCTACCGAAATATCGGTGTACGCAAAATTTTGATATAATCAATATGCTAGTTATATATAACAAAAATTTTGGTATACCATTTTTATATATGATGGATTAAAATATGATGTGTGTTTAGTTCAAATTATTGTATGCTATGATAACAATTCCGAAAGTTTCGATACAGTATTGATATTTATTTTATTTTAATTTTTCAATACGATATGCTATATATAATTTTCGGTACTGTATGATATATCGATCCTTTTGTTGACTATTGGCATGACAAGAAATTTATGAAAATGGTCATTATTCTCGTTTTAAAAAACTAAGAAAAACATTAGTCAAACTAATATAACAAATAATATATGATGAAAAAAAAATTCATGTTCAAATAATTGGATTTAAGATTACTAAAAACAATATTTAGTGTTTGGTGCGAGCAATAATATTACACATCATATATTAAAAGTGGGTCTCATGTGAGACCGTCTCACAGATCTTAATCTGTGAGACGGGTCAACTCTACCCACATTCACAATAAAGAGTAATACTCTTAGCATAAAAAATAATAATTTTTCATAGATGATCCAAATAAGAGATATGTCTCACAAATATGACCCGTGAGACCGTCTCACACAAGTTTTTGTCATATATTAATTCATATACTGTTGGGCTCATGTAGTACAATAATTTGAATTAAAAATAAATATTTCATCAACATCTTTCAATTTATTATCCTCATATGATAATAAAAAAATATCATCCTATGTCATGAGTCGATCAGTGTTGGTCGGATCCAATTCAAATTTAGTCAGATTCAGATCAGTTGAGTAACTTAATATAAAAATACATGAACTTGAATCGAAATATCTAATATTTTGGTCAAATTGATAACAAAGTCTAAAAACAGATAAAATGTACGTGTATAACAAAAATGATCATGTAAAAACAGATAACACAATTTTTTTTTTTTTTTTTTTCATATTTGTAGTTCTCCCTTTCATATGCTTCTTTCAATGATCACAATTGATCTTTTCGAGAATTCATACCGTTTTCTAAACAAGTTGATGCACTTTGTCATTGACTGTAGTCACATTGAATGTTTTTGTCCTTTGTATTCAACAGGTGAATTGAATTGAATTGGTGCATGGTTCTTACTAGTTTGAACTCGTGACTTGAAACCGATGAATGTCCAGACTGATTTGAGATTTATAAGTTCTTTTTTTATATCAAAAATTAAAATCTGACCGTCTCCGAATGACCCAAGACTACCTCAAGTCAATGAACAAGATCACTCCTAGATTTTGAACAAATCTTGTCAATTTATCTGTGCTTGTTGTGTTAATTTAATATTCATGAAAAAGGTAAACATTAGCTTAAATTATTTTACATAAAGTATGGTCGACATGAATAACAAATTAATAGTACTTATCCTAGCAATGATGCTACATTATTGGGAAATGGGCACTAAAAAAATTAAAATGGAGCAACCGCAAACGGGCACGTATATGTAGACCAAACGACACTTAAAAGGAAGTCAACTCTACTATATTTCTACGTTCTTCTATGGGCCAAACGATTTATTTTTGCTTGCGTATGTTGTGTTAGTGGATTTTGTTTAAAAAAATCAAAATAATTGCTATAATAAATCATATGAAATGTTGGCTATGATATATAAAGAGATAAAAATGTATATCTTTTGTTATTGAGCATGTCTCTTGTGAGATGGTGTCACGAATCTTTATCTGTGAAACGGGTTAACCCTACCGATATTCACAATAAAAAGCAACACTCTTAGCATAAAAAATAAAAAAATTTCATAGATGACTCAAATAAGAGATCTGTCTCACAAAATACGACATGTGAGATCGTCTCACACAATTTTTTGCCAACATATAATAGACGTTACATATTGTAAATTTGAATCGATGAATAATTGTATTTGTATATGAGTGTTTTTTAATTTAAATGAATATTTGAAGAATGCTTTGACATGACTAAAATCGAAACAGACCATCGATCCAAATACGTCATGAGATTATCTAACCGAAGTCCAAAACGTGCACTTCTTGACTATGCTATTATTGGAGACTCTTTTCCCCGAAAAATTGAAGTGGGATCATAATGCACTTTAGTTGTTTGATTAAGATTATACAACTTTTAAGAAAGTTGTAGTAATGGGTTTGTGGGGTGGAATGATCTCAAATTAGTTACACGTACATACCTAAATGTGCAAAAACAAAAGATTAAATGTTAGGCATGGTATGATCATGGTACCACAAACTAAGTGGTGAGAAGTAAAAATAAATCATACATGAACAATTCATAATATTCATGTATTATATTACGCAGACGTGTCATGATCCTATTGTGATATAAAGTTCGTCCCAATCCAAATGGCGGGATATATTAAAATTAAAAATTTGAAAATAAGTCAGCCTCGTGAATATAATAATAATAAAAAAAATATCTGATATTTTCATTGTTCTTAAAATACATTATAAGTCAAAATTAAACATAATAGCTTGTTTTTAAGCAAAAATTAATCCTTTAGTATGATATATTACCCAAAAAACATACAAGGCAAACTAAAGATTATAGAATTTGCCGTTGACGTTGGGAATTATCTCGCATGAGGCAAAAATTTGTGTGAGACAGTTTCATGGGTCGTATTTTATGAGATGAATCTCTTATTTGGGTCATCTATAAAAAAGTATGACTTTTTATGCTAAGAGTATTACTTTTTATTGTCAATATCGGTAGAGTTGACTCATCTCACAGATAAGAATTCGTGAGACTGTCTCACAAGAGACCTACTCCTCGGTCATGAATATCCATCCAGACGTGAAGCAAACCAAGAATTTCCATCACGGTGAGAATGTATTTGTCCACTAAAGGATATTTTCCCTTCTTTTTTAACATGTTCCAACATTATCCTTAATTTAACCAAAGTTTCTACGACTTTCAAAAAAAAAAAACACTACTATGATATTTTATTGTAACTCAAAACACAATGCATCGAATTTCAAATGTTTTTTTTTCCGAAGCCAGAAAAAAAAAAGATTTATCCAGATTAGTTTCTCGCAAAATTTAAAACAGACCTGAATAATCCCACAATGATTTATTATATTTATCACGCCACATATTAGAAAATTTGTTATTAAAATTTCATCATCCAACCCATTTTTTCCCTTACTTCTTGGTAGCTAATAGTATATATTCCATGCACAGATAAATTGTAAAATTGAGTACATGTACAAGTAACGTGCAAGTTTGCGCAAGAGGGAAGCACGAGACAAGCTACACATGCTCGCAACAAGCCTTGGCTTCCCACACACTCTCGGCGCCAAGTTGGGCACGGGTCTCAAATCTATGGCAAATTTTGCGTACACATGGTTTGAAAATAACAACGCGAGCCCATCCCTTTTTGCCAACGAATATGTCAACACACCACTTGCTTCTGTCTCTTCTACATAGATTAATGCTTCTTCAAGGTTCTGAATATGGCCACTTACATTATTATATAAGCTAAATGTGGAAATATTTCGCGGAGTTTATAGATTGAATTATTTGAAATCACTTAAAATATTAGAATATTAAGATGAAAATAATATATGATTATATGTTAAAAGTAGTGATGATGTCTGGGTAGATTGAGTGAGCTTGGGTAAGCAATCTACTCGAGCAGAGAAGTATACTTTCTTTCTCTGTAAAGATTTTGGCATGATTAGATGAGTATCACCTGAACTGATGGGATGATTTCGGGTCGTCTAGCCTGGTATCTCGGGTGCTCTGTCCTGGTCTACCTGGGTGATCTGACAAGGTCTGCCCGGGCGCTCTGCACTGGTCGGCACGGGTGATCTGACAAGGTCTGCTCGGGTGCAGTGTCCTGGTCTGTCCGGGTGCTCTGTCCTGGTCTGCCCGAGTGGTCTGTCCTGGACTGCCCGGGTGCTAATGTCAGTGGGACGCCGGAATGGGTTTTCGGCGTAGCCACTCCGATGCTAAGTCAGTACAAGTTTCACCAAGTAGAAAGAGGATTTATTGAATGTAATAGATTGTAATGTCTGTTAAATGAGCAAACATGGCTATTTATAGGGGAGCAGATGACATCGATTATAGTGCGTAGACAATGTTCCTGATTAAACAGTTGCTCATGCCCTGTCCTCTGACAGGTGCACATGCTCCGTCATCTGACAACTGCCCATTCCATGTACTCTCACAACTGCCCATGCCATGTCATCTGTTAGTAAGCATGGCGACCCTTACTGTTCAGGTCTTGTCATGGGCACTGATTATCATGTTAATGATGCATGGTGATGCATACTGGTCGGGTGACCTGAACCTTGTCCGGACGAAAATACTCTGGTCGGGCAGAAGTACTCTGTCCGGGCTATAGGACCCTGGTCGGGCGAAAGTACCTTGTCCGGGCTGTAAGACCCTGTCTAAATTTTACTTACGCTCTACTCTTTGCAGCAAATTGGAATGTGACTCGTGTAAGTTTTCTCTTTCCACCCGAGTCCCAGAATGACCCGAGCCCTTCCTGCATATTAATCCTGATTTGGGCTATCTATATATTATCCCGAGTCATCCATGACCCGAGGTATCACCAAGTACCAACAATGTTAATGTACAATAATTGTAATTGATGAAAAAGTGATCGAATCATAACAATTGTGCTGCTGTACGGGTTATACATTAAAAAAAAGTGATACAACAAGAAAACATTCTCAATGATCCAAGATCATTCAATTGACCGGAGAAATCAAATGAACAAAATATTCAAAAAGATCGAGATATTGTATTTCTTTACAATTCACTTAATTTAATTTTTAGCACATCTTAATTTGAACGTTGGAAGATTTCTCAATTTTTACTCGATCGATTTACAATTTTAAAAGAAGAATGTATGCATCACTTGTCATATACACATGCTCTAAATTTTTTTATGGGGAGAAACTTTCTACGTCCTTTCGAAACGAAAGAAATTTCGAGATGCTCCGAGGTTGGAACATACATCACCATTATTGAACCCAACTACATTGTGGTTGTGAAAATTTAAAAAAACATGTGAAAAATGACGTTTGTAAGGTCGTTTATCACATAAGAAAACAAGATAAGCGACATAAAATATATATCATCTACTCCATAAAAATTTGACAAATAAATATGATAAAAACTTGTGTAAGACAGTCTCACGGGTAGTATTTTTTAGACGGATCTCTTATTTAAGTTATACATGAAAAAATATTACTTTTTATGCTAATAGTATTACTTTTTATTGTGAATATCGGTAAGATCGACCCGTCTCACAGATAAAGATTCTTGAGACCGTTTCACAAAAAACGTAATCAATAAATATTATCACATCTTAGAAATAATTTAAATCACAGTATTCCATGTATTAAAAAAACATTCAATCAATTTACAGTAACATCTATAACATTTTTCCTCTAAAACAAAATTTAATCACAAACTCTTCGATAATCTAATTCTCCGATTGATTTCTTTCTCTAACTCTTCAAGCCCTCCTACCTCTTCAAGTTCCTACACCCAAAAAATTAAAAATAAAAATAATTAAACCATTAAAACACACAAAAAAAATGATTTAAATAAAAAAAAATTTATCGAAACCGACCAAAAGAAAAAAGGAAAATCAAGGCCTAAGTGGACAACCTTAGGTCCGAGGAACAGCCCATACGGGACCCCGTTGAACTTCTCCGAATGATGGAGCTGAAATCAGCAAAAACATGTCAACCAACCCAACTTCGATCAAGAATATACATGCATGTATCACAATCAATCGAATGAAAAAGTCTCATTCGACACAAATATTAAATATGAATACATACACGCAACGCAAACATAGAACGTCAATACTTCCCATATGATATTTGTTTATCAAATGTGTGAATTTCCTAAGATACTCACAAAACAAATATGCATACATATATACCTGATGGGCAGAGGCTACTTTCCTAAAATAAGGCACATTTGCGATTGGCCCCACCGGAAATCTTTTGTGGACGAGACCATCGTGGACGAACATGTAAGCAATCCCGAACATGGTTATCCCAAGACCCTGCACCCAATCAGCGCCCTCCACACGTTGAATTTTGAATTGTTTGACTTCAAATAATAGTTTTTTTTTTTTGGGAAAGCAAAATGGAAAATAGTTGGCAAATATTTGTCAGCAAATTTTTTTTGACAAATAGTTGGTACTTTTCAATTGTGATCGTTGAAAAATTCCAGGCAGTGTGAATTCACTCGTGTATACCCAATAGCCACTACTTTAATAAAAAAAAACAAAAAATTGTGTGAGATGTTTTCACATGTCGTATTTTGTGATACAAATATCTTATTTAAGTCATTAATGAAAAAATATTACTGACACCGTCTCACAAAAGACCTAACAAAAGACCTAATCTTAATAAAAAGCTCCCGACCATCAAACTATGTTGGATGAGCTATGATTATTAGTTAATGGCAATCATTATTGGAAAGATTACTAACTAAAAATTTCATAATAATAATAATCAAATAAAGAGAATTGAGAATATATATATACGTACAGCACCAAAACAGAGGCCAGGAATTAGGCCTTTATTGAAGAAACCATACGCCATCAAGGCAATGGCCGGAACAGCATTAATGATAGCAAACACATCATTGAGCTCAAATGGCCCTTCCCTTGGTTTATGGTGCGACTGAAATCAACACAAGAAACAAGAACATCAACCTTAGTTTCGATAAACGTCATTTTATAGTATAAACAAAAAGAGCCCTTTTTGGCTATAAGCCTATGACTTTTAAGGAAAATGTAAAATTCGAAATTTTATGTGTAATCGATTTAAAACTTTAGTGATGAGCTAACCTCGTGCATGTGCCACAATGAAGCATGCCACAGGGCTTCATGTGCCCATCTTGCCCAGAATTCCATTCCCACCTGAATTCAATTTCAAGAAGAGAAATTAATTATCACTTGAAATATATTACTATATCGAAACAGTATAATTACATTTGTTAGGCAACAAATTGAATTGGAATGGACTTACAGCGGCACCAACAGAGAGAGCAAATGTACCAAACATTTCTGTATAAGGTATCTCTCCACCCTGCAGTAAAAAAAGAAGAAAAAAAAAAAGCTGCCCACATTATAATCTCCATTGTTGCTTGTTAAATCAAATTACCCTTTGATTGAATTTTTTCCCCTTTTTTTGATATATAGATTTTAGATGTAATCACGGAGTTGAAATTTTACCTCCATTTGCCAAGAAAATCTGTAGTAAACAGCCATCACGGCCATTGAAGTGATTCCGAAACTGGACATAACCGCCGCAACCAAATAAGTGAACCTCTCCGATCTCTTCCTCTCCATCTTCTCCGCAACCCGCCGGGCGGAGATTTCATTCTCACTCACTTCTCCGCTCTCCACGATTGAATCATCCTCCAAGCCGCCAACTAATCCCTCCGCCAATTTCTCCTCCTCCACCACGAAGCAAACCGTCAAATCGGGCCTGCTCCTCTTAAAACTCGAAATCAAGCGAAATTTCTCGAGAGGGGAGAAAAGCAAAGTGGGCGCAGTGGTCGAGGTGGGGAGACGTGGGGTTTGCTTGAAATGTACCACGGTTCTGCAGCTCGTGGAAAGGGACAATCCGGCGGCCATGGACGGTGGTTCCGGGGAGGTGGTGAAGGATTTTCGAGGGGAGGTCGGGTCAGACGGATGTAGACCACTGGCTGGGTTTGGAGAATTCGCTTTCGGGGTCTGGTTTTATACCGGAGACTGGAGGCTTCTGCATGTGCTGGAAAGGTTCGGTGTTTTCTGTTGGACATTTGACGCTTGTCTTTCTGTAAATTACCAAAATGCCACTCTGTGACGTCGCTGTGTTTCTCTACACAATTTGTTACCATTTAATTTGAATCTATGTCATTATCAATTATAAGTTGATTTGTTATAATTTGTAACTATAATTTATAAAAATATGTTGCTCTCATCTCCCTACAAATAAATTAAGGGTTTTTTTTTTTTGACAGAATTATATAATTTATTACGCTAAAGAGTCATTACAGTCTTCATGCAAAACATCAATAATATAATCTGGTGGTAAAGTCCAGATCATGGGACGAGCGTGGAAACAAGATGCCCTAGCAAGGTTATGGGCAACCTTATTTGCTTGTCGTCGTGTGAAACAGACCTTGTATGATGGTCGTTGACGAAGAGTTACTCGGCACGCAGAAATCAACATTCCAAATTCTGAATCATCTTCACCTCGGGAATTAATTGCGTCGATTACATTTTTTGAGCCTGATTCAAATATTACCTCATGTAGGTCCATGTTCTCTACCCAGCTAAGAGCCTCCTTAAAAGCCATTGCTTCAGCTTCTTTGATTCCCACTAGTCCTGGGAGGGCATTTGTTCTGGCTCTTATGAAGGATCCCGTGCAGTCTCGTAGCACCATTCCCAGTCCTGTCATTCTCCTGTCATTCTGTAGTGTTGCATCTACATTACATTTTAGATTTGGTGCTTGTGGTTTTTTCCAGAGGTGCAGCTGGTTTGCCAACTGCCCATTGGTTTCGGCTGATCTCACTATGCCTCGCACCCCTTTCCAGTCAGATAGCAATTTCATCGCTGCATCAACAACTTGATGGGCTGTAGTCGATATCCTGTTCCATAGTTTCTCATTTCGAGCTCTCCATATACCCCATAGCACCATTGCAATTTTTTCTACTGCTGTTTCAGGAGCCTTACTGAGGATTTGGAATAGCCATTGCACAAAGCCTTCTGCCTCGTTTGATAATGATAGCACTAGTTGCCACATATCGATTTCCTCCCAGCATTGTTTTGCTAGGGGGCAGAAAATGAAGAGGTGCCAGGAATTTTCCCATTCGCTTCCACAGGTAGCACATGAGATTGGTACTGTTATATGTTTCTTTTGAAGATTTCCTCTATTCGGTAAAACGTCCCTAGCTGTACGCCATAGAAAAGTTTTTACCTTGGGTGGGATTTTTAGATTCCAAATTTTCTGCCACTCACCTTCGATCCTATTATCTGCACCCGCCCCTAGGATCTCTTGAGCAATTTTGTACCCTGAGCGTACTGCGTATTGCCCATTATTCCCATGATGCCATATGTATTTGTCTCTTTCAGTGTCCAGGTGCATAGGGATGTTCAGTATTTCTGTAGTGACCCGTTCCAGAATCACCTACTAATCAGAACTTAAGCATGCAAAATTAACATTTAAAACTGAATCAGGTAAACAGCGGAAAAACAGTAATACAACCCAATCGAATCTGTAAGTACAAAATATTCAACAACCAGATCGAACTAAATACCAAGAACAAATACCAACAACTACAGGTCAACCTCTGCCAGCTCCCTGTCCACTCCCTCCTGGACCGTCTAACCTGAGACCTGCCCCATCGAATAGGGTGTCCAAAACAGAGATAAACCGAGGACGTGAGCATAAAACGCTCAGTACCGAAAGCATGAGTATACAAGACTATGACATGCATGTATGCAAAATGTACTGGATACCAGGATCTGGGTATATCGAAATACTGCTCAGACAAATGACGTCAAGGTATGTAGCACTCTGCGCCGTCGCACCAGGAGGTGGCTCCCATACCAAAATAAACCTGTGGATATACCGGTGACCTGACCACCGTCGGCCAACGGGGTCCAACCATCCACAACAAACGAGGGCTGAGCACCCTCTCAACAGGCTATCTCAAAGATAATCAGGCTCAACATGATTATGCAAATGCCGCATAATAAACCATGCATCATATGACAGATAATAATGCAACATATAAACATGCAACACATAGTAAAGCATACTCAATCCTGCTATCTCGGATAGTACTTTCGTACCTCAAACCAGTAGATCCTAGCAATCAGCCCTAGAATCAAGCCTACAATCCAAGTGATACCATATCACTAAACCACATCTAAAAGCCTTAGCTAGACTAATAGATACTCCCAAATCTCAAAGGGAACCCATAACTATACCTGCGTCCGTAGTCAGCCTACTGATGCCGCTAGCCCCCAACTAGAGCACAGCTCCGCTACAAAACCAGTAGCTCCCCGCTAGTGCCCGAACCTCGGGAAAAGACTAGAAACCCATCAGAAACGACTAAAACGCTCTGGAACTCTCGGAATTGGCGAGTGAAAAGTGAAGCCTCGCGCTTCTATTTATAGACAACGATCGGACGATCCGATCCACTTCGGACGCTCCGATCCGGTACACTTCGGACGATCCGATCCACTTCGGACGATCCGAACATTGCATGTCTTCCACGTGTCCAGCCACCTGTCTTCGGACGATCCGAACCCTGATCGGACGATCCGAACTCTGACATGACATGACTCGTCTGACTCCGAACAGAACGGACGATCCGAACCCACTTCGGACGATCCGAACCAACTTCGGACGATCCGAACCCGGTTCTGTCCTTCCGATCCCACCGAAATACAATTAATCCAATAATTAACTCAAATTAGGCATCGGGATACTACATTCTCCCCCTCTAAAAAGGATTTCGTCCGCGAAATCGAGTCTGAAGAATGACAATTCTGAACAACAATACATTCAACTTAAGAATGAATTACAACTGAAAGCACAACTGAAATTACAATCATAACTGAAAATACTACAACTAGAACAATTCTGGATGCTCTGACCGCATGCGACTCTCTAGTTCCCAAGTAGCTTCTTCAGTACCTCGGCGCTGCCACTGCACTAAGACAAGAGGAATAGTCTTATTCCGCAGTACCTTATCCTTCCGGTCTAAGATCGAAACCGGTCTTTCCACAAAAGACAAATCCGGATTCAGCTGAACTTCTGTTGGATGCAAAACATGAGACTCATCCGCTACGTATCGTCTCAGCAAGGACACATGAAACACATTGTGAACACTAGACAGATACGGTGGCAAAGCTAATCTGTAGGCCAAATCTCCCACACATTCTAAGATCTCAAAAGGACCAATGAATCTCGGAGATAGCTTACCCTTGAGTCCAAATCTCAGAATCCTCCGAAAAGGCGATACCTTGAGAAACACTTTCTCGCCTGCATCAAAATGAAGAGGTCTGCGCTTGGTGTTCGCATAACTTGCTTGTCGATCCTGAGCAGTCTTAATCCGCTGTTTGATCACAAGAACTTTGTCCATGGCCTGCTGAATCAATTCTGGACCCTCGACCTGTCGTTCTCCGACTTCTTCCCAGAACAGGGGAGTACGACAACGTCGACCATACAATGCTTCAAACGGAGACATACCAATACTCCTATGAAAACTGTTGTTGTATGCAAACTCTATTAGTGGCAGATGATCCTGCCAAGCTGGCCCGAAATCCATCACACAAGATCTCAACATATCCTCAAGAGTACGAATAGTCCTCTCTGACTGACCGTCAGTCTCTGGGTGATATGCAGTACTCAAACTCAAGGTAGTGCCCAAAGCTTGCTGAAAGCTGCCCCAAAATCTAGACGTAAATCGAGGATCTCTGTCACTAACGATACTCACGGACACACCATGAAACCGTACAATCTCCTGAATGTACAACCGTGCCATCCGATCGAAAGTGAAATCTCTGTTATACGGAAGAAAATGGGCAGACTTAGTAAGTCGATCCACTACCACCCAGATAGCATCTCTATTCCCCACAGACATAGGCAAGTGAGTCACGAAGTCCATCGTGATATGCTCCCACTTCCACTCTGGAATAGGAAGATTCTGCAACAAACCTCCAGGTCGTCGATACTCAGCCTTTACCTGCTGACAGACTAGGCACTTGGAGACATACTGATAAACATTACGTTTCATACCTTTCCACCAAAATCGAGTCCTCAAATCCTTATACATCTTGTTGCTCCCTGGATGAACACTCAACTTGCTACGATGAGCCTGGGACAAAATCTCCTCCCTCAAAGTGTCATCTTCCGGTACAACAACACGACCAGATAAGCACAAAAGACCCTCGGACTGATAGTGGAATCCAGAAGTATTATCTCCATCAGCCAACCGAGCTAATTTCTGAACCTTAGAATCAGACATCTGAGCATCTCTAATCCGAGAATACAAAACTGGCTCGGACAAAATAGTAGCTATACGGATACTCTCTGTTCCCTTCCGATGCTTACAATTGAATCCCATCGAACAGAAATCCTGAATAATCCCAGATACAGCACAAGTCTGAAGAGCAGATAACCTCACCTTGCGGCTAAGAGCATCGGCCGTGAGATTCGCAGATCCTGGATGATACTTGATCTCACAATCGTAATCTTTGAGTAGATCCATCCAACGACGCTGACGCATGTTCAACTCAGCCTGAGTGAACAGATACTTCAAACTCTTATGATCAGTGAAGATCTCAAATCGCTCACCATACAGATAATGGCGCCAGATTTTCAAAGCAAAAACGATCGCTGCTAATTCCAGATCATGAACAGGATAGTTTTCCTCATGAGGCTTTAATTGTCTCGACGCATAAGCAATCACATGCTCATTCTGCATCAGAACACACCCTAGTCCCTGCAAAGAGGCATCGGTGTAAACACTGAAACCACCAGATCCAGACGGTAAAGCCAAAACAGGCGCAGATGTCAAACGTCTGCGAAGTTCCCAGAAACTCTCTTCGCACTCTGATGTCCACTCAAATGAAACATCTTTCCGAGTGAGCTGAGTGAGTGGCTTAGCAATCTGAGAGAAGTTGGCAATGAAACGGCGATAATACCCAGCCAATCCCAGAAAACTGCGGATCTCGGCTACTGTCGTCGGACGCGACCAGTTCAATACCGCTTCCACCTTGCTCGGGTCAACTGAAACTCCCTCGCTAGAAATGACATGACCAAAGAATACAACCCTGTCAATCCAAAACTCACATTTACTCAACTTCGCATAAAGCTGATTCTCGCGAAGTGTCTGTAAAATAATCCTTAAGTGTTGTGCGTGTTCTTGCTGATCATGCGAATAGATTAAGATATCATCTATAAACACCACAACAAACTTATCCAAGAATTCCCGAAAAACCCGATTCATCAGATCCATAAAAACTGCTGGTGCATTCGTCACCCCAAAAGGCATAACCAGAAACTCATAATGCCCATACCGGGTCCTGAATGCAGTCTTCGATATATCTCCCTGATGAACTCGAAGCTGATGATAACCAGACCTTAAATCAATCTTGGAATACACAGAGGTACCTTGCAGTTGATCAAATAAATCATCAATCCGTGGCAACGGATACTTATTCTTTATCGTCGCACGATTCAACTGCCAATAATCTATGCAGAGCCGCATAGAACCATCCTTCTTTTTGACAAAAAGAACTGGTGCTCCCCACGGGGACACACTGGGTCAATGTACCCCTTGTCAAGAAGATCCTGCAACTGCTGTTTCAATTCTTGCATCTCCGATGGAGCTAAACGATAAGGAGCCCTAGAGATTGGTGCCGTGCCTGGCACTAAATCAATGCCGAAATCCACTTCCCGAACGGGAGGAAAACCAGGAATCTCCTCGGGAAAAACATCCGGAAAATCGCAAACCACTGGAATGTCACTGATACCGACACTAACTGCGGACGAATCAATAGCATAGATAAGGTAGCCTTCCCCGCCCGACTCTAAAGCACGACAGGCTTTCAGAGCAGAAACCACAGGCATCGGGGGTCGCGCTCCCTCTCCATAGAAAAACCAAATGTCGCCCTCAACTGGACGAAACTGCACAAACTTCTGATAACAGTCCACAGTAGCTCTAAACACAGTCAGCACATCTATTCCCAGAATGCAATCAAAATCCTCCATCGCAAGAATCATCAAATTAGCAGTTAAAATATTACCCTCAAACTCTAGAGGACAACCCAAAACTAGACGTTTAGCTAACACCGAATGACCCATCGGTGTGGAAACAGATACCACAACGTCCAAAGAAGTGAAGGGTAATGCATGACGCTTAGCAAACCTCGCAGATATGAATGAATGCGATGCACCAGTGTCAATGAGAACGTAAGCAGGTAATCCACATAATAAAAACACACCTGCGATAACTCTCTCGTTCTCCTCAGCCGCCTGATCCTGGTTAAGAGCAAAGACCTGCCCTTGAGTACGCGGTCGGAGGTTAGAACCCTGAGTAGACTGTCCCTGCTGTGGCCTCTGATGAACTGAAGCATGAGAACCAGATCCTGATCCTCCGCCCGTCTGTGGACAATCTCTCTTCATGTGGCCCATCTGACCGCACTTGTAACAAGCACCCGCAACCCTGCGACAACGCTCCGTCGGGTGATCCTTCCCGCAGTGCTGACACGGGCCCCTCTTCTTCCCAAAATGGTGAACTCCTCCAGATCCAGAGGAAGAAGAAGTAGATCCAGCCTTCTTAAATGCTTGGGCGCGGGGACCCAAAGAACTAGTAGGACGAGCAGACTGCATGGCTCGACTTCTCAACAAACTGCCCTCAGCCTGGCGACAACGATTTACAAGGCCCTCATACGATGTCGGATCATCGCAGACAACAACCCGATCATAAATCTCCTGATTGAGGCCCTGAAGAAAATGGTTATACTTGGCACTAGCATTGTCACTGACATGCGGAACATATGGAAGCAACTCAAAGAACTTCTGCTGATACTCATCAACAGACAAACTTCCCTGCTTCAGATTGATCAACTCAATCGCCTTGGTCTGCAGAAGAGCTGGCGGAAAGTAAAGCAACATGAAAGCGGCTCGGAAATCGGCCCAAAGAACTCGACCCTGTCGCTGAACTATCGGTGCAGAGGTAGACCTCCACCACTTGCGCGCACCACCCTCCAGCAAGAAATCAAGGGTATCAATCTGCTGCTCCGCCGAGCACTGAAAAGTCTTGAAGCAGCTCTCCATCCTCTCAAGCCAGTTCTCCGCAACATCCGGAGTCTCACCGCCCGAAAGAGGTTTCGGCCCCATCTGCAAGAACCGATGCATACTAAAACTCCGAGGCTCATCACGACGGTGTTGACGACGTTCTCGATGCTCTTGACGACGTTCCCGATCGTCGCGGTCTCCCCAGCGTCCAACGCTTCCATGACTACTAGCATCGTCGTCAAAACTAGACATCTCTTAGCTACAAAAGTTACCAGAGATTAAACTCAAAAGAACAGTTCTAAATCCCAAAATCTTAATGCATGCTCTGATACCATAAATGTAGTGACCCGTTCCAGAATCACCTACTAATCAGAACTTAAGCATGCAAAATTAACATTTAAAACTGAATCAGGTAAACAGCGGAAAAACAGTAATACAACCCAATCGAATCTGTAAGTACAAAATATTCAACAACCAGATCGAACTAAATACCAAGAACAAATACCAACAACTACAGGTCAACCTCTGCCAGCTCCCTGTCCACTCCCTCCTGGACCGTCTAACCTGAGACCTGCCCCATCGAATAGGGTGTCCAAAACAGAGATAAACCGAGGACGTGAGCATAAAACGCTCAGTACCGAAAGCATGAGTATACAAGACTATGACATGCATGTATGCAAAATGTACTGGATACCAGGATCTGGGTATATCGAAATACTGCTCAGACAAATGACGTCAAGGTATGTAGCACTCTGCGCCGTCGCACCAGGAGGTGGCTCCCATACCAAAATAAACCTGTGGATATACCGGTGACCTGACCACCGTCGGCCAACGGGGTCCAACCATCCACAACAAACGAGGGCTGAGCACCCTCTCAACAGGCTATCTCAAAGATAATCAGGCTCAACATGATTATGCAAATGCCGCATAATAAACCATGCATCATATGACAGATAATAATGCAACATATAAACATGCAACACATAGTAAAGCATACTCAATCCTGCTATCTCGGATAGTACTTTCGTACCTCAAACCAGTAGATCCTAGCAATCAGCCCTAGAATCAAGCCTACAATCCAAGTGATACCATATCACTAAACCACATCTAAAAGCCTTAGCTAGACTAATAGATACTCCCAAATCTCAAAGGGAACCCAGAACTATACCTGCGTCCGTAGTCAGCCTACTGATGCCGCTAGCCCCCAACTAGAGCACAGCTCCGCTACAAAACCAGTAGCTCCCCGCTAGTGCCCGAACCTCGGGAAAAGACTAGAAACCCATCAGAAACGACTAAAACGCTCTGGAACTCTCGGAATTGGCGAGTGAAAAGTGAAGCCTCGCGCTTCTATTTATAGACAACGATCGGACGATCCGATCCACTTCGGACGCTCCGATCCGGTACACTTCGGACGATCCGATCCACTTCGGACGATCCGAACATTGCATGTCTTCCACGTGTCCAGCCACCTGTCTTCGGACGATCCGAACCCTGATCGGACGATCCGAACTCTGACATGACATGACTCGTCTGACTCCGAACAGAACGGACGATCCGAACCCACTTCGGACGATCCGAACCAACTTCGGACGATCCGAACCCGGTTCTGTCCTTCCGATCCCACCGAAATACAATTAATCCAATAATTAACTCAAATTAGGCATCGGGATACTACAATTTCTCTAACGTCGCGATCGCCGAAGAGGACTTGTAGCTGTTCTTTATCCCATTGGTGAGTGAAGGGGTTGATGAGTTCATTTACAGTCATTGATTCCATGCCTATTACTGGGGGTGAATCAAGATAGAAGTTTTGTGAGTCTCGTAACCAAGGATCCTTCCACACACGAATATTATGTCCATCTCCCACTCGCCAGCGGATCCCTTTATTCATGATAAACTTGGAGTTCCACAGGCTCCGCCAGATATAACTGGGATTATGGCCAAGCGAGGCCTCCATGAAGCTTGAGATGGGGAAATATTTCGCTTTTAGTATCCTGGCCATAAGAGACAAGGGTTTAGAGATTAGATTCCATGCTTGTTTACCCAACATTGCTAGGTTGAATGATTTTAAGTTTCTAAAGCTCATTCCCCCATGGATCTTTCTAGTACAGAGACGCTCCCAGCTTAACCATTTTATTCCCCGATTACCATTTGGCCGAGCACCCCACCAGAACGAGTTCATGATTCGTTGGAGTTCGTCAATGGTAGATTTTGGTAGTAGGAATACATTCATACAATAAGAAGGGAGGGCTTGGGCAACCGATTTGATCAATATTTCTCTTCCTGCTTTGGATAGGTATTTACCCCTCCAGCTGTGGATTCGTTTCCAAAGTCTGTCCTTTATGTAATTGAATATTTCTCTTTTATTTTTTCCTATGAGCGAAGGTAGGCCGAGATATTTTCCAGCTCGCATATCTTTTGTAATGCCAAAGATGTCTGATAGAGTTTGTTGATCTTCTCGAGCTAGGTTGCTGCTGAACATGATACCAGACTTTGAGAAATTTATAGACTGTCCAGAGGCCTTTTCATAATCCCTCAATAGTTGCTTCAAGATTCCGCATTCTTCCTCATTCGCTTTACAAAATAGGAGACTATCATCGGCAAACAATAGATGAGAAATGGTTGGTCCACCTCTACTAATACAGCATCCGTGAATGGCTCCCCGTCATTCTGCGTCGGTGATCAGCGTGGATAATCCGTGTGCACAGAGAATAAAAAGGTAGGGTGATAACGGGCATCCTTGGCGTAATCCTCGATGGGGTTTGATAGGTCCGACCACTTTATCATTTATAAGAACCGAGTAGGAAACTGATGAGATGCAGAGCATGATAAGGTTCACCCATTTTCTGTCAAAGCCGAGCCTTATCAGTGTCTTTTCTAGAAAATCCCAGCTCAATCGATCATAAGCTTTGCTTACGTCTAGTTTTAGAGCCACAGTTCCTTCTTTTCCTCTCGTCTTTCTTTTGAGGTAGTGTATGATCTCAAATGCCACCACTATGTTGTCAGTGATTGATCTCCCTTTGATAAAAGCTTATTGGAATTCTGAGACAATTTTGTTGAGGAGAGGTTTCATCCGATTTGCCAAAACTTTAGCAAATAATTTGTATAGAACATTACAGAGGGAGATAGGCCGAAAGTCATTCATGCTGTTATGATTCTCTCCTTTGGGAATGAGTGCTATGTGAGTATCATTCAAGTGTTCTGGGAAGCAGCAGTTCATCCACCAGTTAGAGCATTCGTTGAATACATCTTGCTCGACCAAGTTCCAAAATTTTTGGAAGAATGCAGGGTTGTATCCATGGGGTCCAGGCGACTTATCACCATGCATTTGGAATAGTGCCTCTTTTACTTCATCAGTGCGAAGTGGCATAAGCAGGTCTCTTTTGTCTGATTCAGAAACCATTGGAGTAATTTTCGAAATGACCACTTCGCAATTTGCCATGATCGGAGAGTACACATCAGTATAATGCTGCTTGGCAATTCTGCATAAATCGTCAATGTGTTCAAAGGAATTACCTGTACCATCGGTGAGTTTTTTGATTTTGTTGGACTCTTTTCGGATTGTGGCTGTCTTGTGGAAGAATTTTGAGTTCAGATCTCCCTCCTTTAACCAGTAAGTTTTGGCGCGTTGCTTCCAGAAGTTCTCTTCTTGAATTAATAATCTTATGAGTTTTGAGTTTGTTTCCTGAAGATGGTTTACTGATTCCCTGTCATCTCTGGATCGAAGTTCTTCAATTTTCCTTTTACATTTTTCAATCTCATATCGGTATTTATGGGTGACTCGTCTTCCCCATTGTTGTAGAGAATCTGCAGTCATTGCTAATCTATCTGAGAGACGGGTAACATGAGATTTCTCCCAGCTTTGTTTTACAACTTCAGTGAAGCCTGGTTCGTTAAGCCATGTGTTCTCAAATCGAAAGCCCCGGCGTTTTGCAAACTGAGTCGGGGTTTCAGTTTGGAGAAGAATTGGGTTGTGGTCTGAGAGAGGTGCGCTTTGATTAAACAGTTTAGCCTGTGGAAAGATAGAAGACCAGCTTGGTATGGCTAGGGCCCGATCAATTCTTTCTTCAACTGCATTTGGGGTTCCTCGACTTCTACCCCAAGTGAAAGGGTAACCTATCAGTGGTAAATCAATCAATCCGCAAGCCGAGATGGTTTCTCGGAATCCATTTATGAGCCATTGGGGGTGTTCCACCCTTCTTTTTTTTTCTTCAAAGCTAAGGATATCATTAAAATCTCCAATGCAGCACCAAGGAAGATTTGATAGGCCAGACAGTCTTTGTAAAAGGTTCCATGAATCTCTTTTTCTTTGTCTTTCTGGGAGGCCATAGAAGCATGTGATTCTCCAGGTGGGTTTGTCGTCTTCTTTAATCTCAGCGTTTATATGGTTTCTTGAAAAGTCTTTGATAGTACAGAGGTCTTTGTGGCGCCATAACAGTGCTAGCCCTCCACTTCGACCAACTCGATCAACAGATAGTGCTCCAGCGAATCCAAGTTTAACTCTAATTTCTTCAATGCGGGATGAATAAACCAGTGTTTCAGAGAGAAACACAACATCAGCCTTGTGAGTTCGGATCAACTCACATAGGACAGGAACTGCTCGAGGCTGGCCGAGTCCTCGGCAGTTCCAACTTATAATAATCATAATTCTCGGCAGGCCTGGGGACCAGGCCCTGCCGTTAAAAAATGCAGTCTTGGATTGGCTTGCATTGGTTGTTGGGCCTCTATATCCTCGTTCTTACTCATGTGGTTGGTATGTGTCTCAATAAGGTGACTTTCTCGTGTGCGTTTCCTGTTACTCATTAGTTCTGTCTCAGTTTCCTCATTTTCCATCGCATGATTTGCTGTGGTTGTGTCCCAATATAAATTTCCTCCAATGATCAAGATGCGGGAATCTGAGGTTTTTAATTTGATTGGGGTATTTTTGGTAGTTTCTTTTCCCCTCCCTGAAGATCCGCTATTTCCTTTTTGCCATTCCTGATTTTTTGCTTCTGTTCGCTGGCTTCCGGTTGCTTTTCCCCCAGGCATCGCCGGAGTTCGTTGAGGACCTTCTTCTCGTAGCCACTTGTTTTCTCCTAGGCCAACGTTCCTCCTGTCAGTAGCTCGAAGCCAGGGTCCCCACATATGGGTACCATCATCTGAGTCCATAGAAAATAGTAGCTCGCAAAATTTTTCGATATGTCCAAGTCGTCCGCATAAGAAACAGTAAGAGCCGAGTTTCTCATATTTAAAGCTTGCTGAGAAACATGTACCGTCAGATTTCCGTATTTTCTTGTAGCGCTTGAGGGGGTTGCGAACGTCAATAGCAATTCTAATACGCATATAAGTCTTCCAAGGTCCTGAGTTGTTATTGTTGTCGTACTGTAGAAATTTACCTATGAATGAACCCAGTTGCTTCCCAACACCCTCTGTCATATATCCAATTGGTAGATCATGGATTTGCACCCAAATATTTATATGGTTGAGGGGGACTTGTAGTGGTTGTTCTTCGTGTTTCAGGTGATGGAGCAGTAGGAGATTGTTATCAAAGGTCCATGGCCCACCGTCCAAGATCCGCCGCAAGTCGATTTCATGGTAGAGTTGGAAGATGAATCTTTTGGATCCGATTTCCCGAATAGTGATTCCCTTTCCCGGCCTCCAGATATTAGATAGGCATTGCTTCATAATGTTGCTGTTGATCTGTCTATCTGTCAAAAATGTTCCAACTAATTGGAACTCGACGTATTCCTCTGTTGTGTTGAGTATGTCAGAGGCGAAAGATATTTCTTCTCCTTCATCGTCGTCCAGTGATAATTCTTCCAGTCTTGTTTCCATCATTGGAATGTGTTAATACGAAGCTCTCAACAGGGAGAGAAAAAGCTCTCAATAGGGAGAGTAAAAGCTCTCAACAGGGAGAGATGAAGCAGACAACTTAAGCATCTAAAAGCACCAAAGTTCAAATTTTCTTAAGATACAAAATCTTGAGTTTAAATTTTCTAAGTTTATACGCTTATTTCGAACTTTGGAATTCAATTCCAAAATTAAGGGTTCAAATCTATAAATGGATATATAATTATTTTATACCACAATGACATCAATTCGGCTCGATTTCGAATCAAAATCTAGATTCAATGTACACTTGAATACTATTACGATCATGCATTTAAAGAAAAACATTTAATTATACATGTTGGGTAATTTGAAACTTTTCAGTTACGGAAATAAGATGTTAGCTTCAGGTACTACCCTATCTTGAATATTTATTAATATATCTGATATATTTGAGCATTTGATCAATAATCATACTTCGAATTCTGTTTATCAATATTTTTTCGGTCGAGTTTGTGCTTGTAGCACGAGATAAATCAACATAATAAATATTACATATTTAATAAAAATAAATAAAATTATCGTTGAAAATAATAAAAAAAGGCCCTGACAATTGGTTAAATATCAACACAAGTTTAATTTTAGAAAGAATCAAATAACTTGATTTCAACCACCGCTATTTAATGTGATACTAGTCACTTACTAAGCGTGTCATGTAGAATGAAGTAAGTCATACATTTGGCAATTCCTTCGAGTAATGTTAACATATTTTGGTGACCTTCACCAATTTTCTGGTGAAAACATCAGCTTGAATTTATACAAAAATTCTTGTAAAATTGTCTCACGGATCAATTTCGTGGGTCGAATTTCTTATTTGGGTCATCTATGAAAAAATATAACTTTTTATGTTAAGAATATTGCTTTTTATTGTGATTATCGGTAGGGTTAACCCGTCTCACAGATAAAGATTCGTGAGATTGTCTCACAAGAGACTTACTCTAGAATTTATCATAATGAAAATGTTTTATTGAGTCTAATATCACTTATGAAAACAAATATATGCAATCTTATCTCGAATTTATAGCTATTGGTTTTTAACGACACAAGTTTTGTTTTTATTTTTTCTTTCTTCGAATGAATAATCTACAAAGTAATTAAAAATGGTCAAGGGGTAAGAAAGGGAAATTGAGTTAAATAAGGTAGGTAAAGGATGGCCAATTTCGGGAACAAATGCACAAAAATAACGTGACGGTTATGACACGTGTCATCATATGAGAGCGGTATCGGAGAAATGTGAGGTGGATCTGGCACCGTCGGATTACGGAGGAGTGGACACCCAATCTCCCAATTGACATCATTTGAATATTTTATTTAATATAAATATAAACATAAATATAAATATAAAATAATAATTAATTTTCAAATTTTAAAATCATAAAGAAGATCCTACAAAATCTACCAATATATATATATAATATAATATATGTGTGTAATGAATCTCTTATTTGGATCATATATGAAAAAATATTATTTTTTATGCTAAAAATATTATTTTTATTGTGAATATCGGTAGGATTGACTCATTTCACATATTACCATTCGTGAAATCGTTGACAAAAAACCTACCTATCTCTAAATTCACCTTTCGCAATCGCTCGGCTTTGAAAGCGTACGATCAGTCAAAATTTCCGTAAGGTTAATTCTGTCGACTTTGAAGTTATTTAATATGTCATGCTAAACAGGGACTAGATATTATAATTATTTCAAAATCCAATGAGATTTATATTTATAATTTTGTATGTGTTGGAAAATGGTATATATATTTTTTAGTAATTATGTGTTATGAGTAATAATTTTTATAATTAATTAGAGTAATTATTTAAAAAAATAGATTGAAATCGAGACATAATTATAACAAATTCTTTCATCCTTAAAAAAAAAATCATACGTAATCATTAAAAAAAAATTTATATATCGAATTTTGTGTTTCTACAAACGTTTTAAGTCACTAATATGAAAGAAAAGCGGCCTGAAAATCCGTGGCGTGACATTTGGATATTATGGGCGGCTTTATAAAATATCGGGACGAAAATTCAAAATTTATGTAAGACGATTTCAAATATCGTATTTTGTGAAACAAATATTTTATTGAATTATCCATTAAAAATATTATTTTTTATGCTAACAATATTATTTTTTATTGTGAATATCGGTAGAGTTGGCTCGTCCTACAGATAAAGATTCGTGAGATCGTCTCACAAAAGACCTACTCTGAGATTTATCTCGTGGACGGAAGAACCACCCAAAATTAAATATTTATTTTAATTAATTGTACAATCGCTTATTAAGATTGAAAAGAATATGAGATTAAATAAAAGAATCGATGGCAATGCATTTTTGTAATTTTATTTTCACAAATATTTACGTAAGATCATTTCACAAGTCAATTTTTTAGATGAATCACTGACTAAATCTGACACATGAAAATTTTTATTTTTAAAATATCATTTTTCACTGTAAAAATATCAAATTTTTATTAGTTATAAAGAAATATTGTAGAATATATAATATTATTTTTTATGTTAAAAATATTTTATGTTATATATGATGATCTGTGCTACAGATTTAGATTGAGTCAGAAATAATTTTTACTACAGATATGAACGGAGTCGAGATCGTGGAATAAAATACCTTATTTTTTTTTCAATTACAATTTGGCTACAATCCTTGTCTATAGTAGTTTCATTTCACACTACATATTTTTAGGGGTGATCATCGTGCGGTTTTGCGGTTTTTTTTAAAAAATTCAAACCGAATTATCATATGCGGTCGGTTAGTATTTTGAAAAATTAATCGCGGTTTTATGTAAAAAAATCAGCCTTGCGATTTTGAGCAGTTTTGAGCGGTTGCGAACGATTTTACGATTTTTTTAATGAAAAATATTAGAACATATATTCTAATTTATTTGAAAATAACAACAATATATTGTTTTCAAATATAAAATATAGTTCAAAGCATATAAATATCAAAATAGATTAAACAATAATCAAAACTCAAAACTAAATTAATAATTTAACAACACAACACATTCACAACAAAATGGCATTTACACTATTTTTTTCGTTTTTTTTAATTTCAGACTACAAAAAAAATGTTGTAGCAAAAAATAAATACTTTAATAAAAGACTAATATGAAGAATAATTAATAAAAAGATAATTTTTATTTGTAAGAATAATAATTTTAAAGAGAGTTAGGATATAATGAATGATGACTTCTTTATTTGAATATGTTGTTTGCAAATTATTATAATTCTAGGCCCAATATTATGGCAAGCGGTTTAGGCGATGCATTTTGGTGCGGTTCTTAGAAAAAAAATAACCGAACCGCCTATGCGGTGCGGTTTATGATCAATATTTTTAATCGCGGTTTTTATAAAATATTATGAAAAACGGTGCGGTGCATTTCGGTTCGAACGGTTCGGACGGTTAATAAAAAAATTTGATCACCCCTACACATTTTGATTGAAATTCCCTTATAGTGATATACTTATATAAAGACATGAATTGAGAAATTAATTTTGAGATAAGATGTATCCAGCGGAACTAATTCGGGAAATTAATAATAGCGAATTTATAGAATTTAGATATTTTTAAAATATAGAATACTACCCATATTAGTATATAATTAATTAGTGAATTGAGTAATTAATTTAGAGATAAATGTGCGGATATTTTACTTAGCAATTGAACATTAATTTCGACTATTTTCGAGACATCAAGTAGTTTCCCTTAGATTATTTCCATAATCCAAACTTGTTACCAAACATTTTTTTGAAAACAACTTGTTACCAAACTTATTATTACCGAAACAGTGAGTGCAAAAATTTGTATGAGACGTGTTGAGGATCGAAGTTGAGTTTAGAGGGGGGGTGAATAAAATCTACTCGTTTTTCGTTCTGATGAGGTACTAAAATCCTGTTAAGGATAGTAGTTGATCTTGTGCGAATACTTTCACCTGATTACAATAAAAACGTGCGGAAACAATCTGATGAAGTAGTTGAAAAACAATAAAGCAGTAGGCAGCAGTTGTTTATGGAAGTTCGAAGATAAACTCTTCTACGTCTCCCCTTCTTCTGTTTCCAGAAGGTATAACTAAAAGACTTTGGATTTTACGGTACAACTTTGTACACACCCACTTCAGAAGGACTTACACCTCAGCCTACTAAAACTCTTAGTTTCTCAACTCACAAAAATGCGAAACACAAAGTTCTGAAAAGACTCTTTTCAGATTACAGACTCTTCTTGATAAAGTATAAGTGATGTAAAGATCGTGAAGAGTGTAAGAATTAGTAGCACAAGATGATCTTTTAAAATATCAGATACAAGCTATGAAGCGTGTGCTACTTTTCTTTGTGTTGAACTTTTTAAATGCTCAAGGAATTTTTGATATTCGTCTGATAAGAGAGTATCTTTGTTCCTTGAAAATGATATTATGCGAAGTGTCGTGTCGAACAAAGATTTGATCCAAGTATATATAATCGACTGAGTTCAACGTTCACAAACAGAGAAGTCTTCAGATAACTGATACAATCAGCTTTATTACCGAAACAAGTTCCTGCAGAAAAGCTATAAAACAATCAGTCTTGTTTTATACTTAATTGGGTAATATGCATTAAATGACTCCGTGTAGTATTTAATGCTGCAATTAATACTAGTACTAGGAACTCTTTAACGGTAACAATTAAGATAGCAACGTTAGAAAACGTTCTCTACTGGTTTTGTATTGTTATCCCTTTTCTACTGGTTTAGTTTTACTAGAACAACAGCTACTGATAAGTTATTCTGTTGTTCGGGTCTGCTGGTCTACTGGTTTTAGTTATCATCGCCACAATAAAATTCATGTCTAACAATTTCCCCCTTTGTGGTGATGCCAAAACCTAAACAGTAGAAAGTCATTAAGTAAAAACAGATAATCATTTAAACAAAAAAAAAATGTTAATAAAGCATCAAAGTAAACAAATCAATAGGTTCCAATATCCCTGTAAATGATTTCTTCATTCTGAGGTTCTTGATCTCTTCTGTTAGAAGGTTCAGCCTCATCTTCTGTTTGCCTAACTCCTGCTTGATCTCCTCTAGCTGCTCTCTCTTCCCCCTTTTTGGCATCAGCGGCAACCACATGGGTAAAGAGATCATTCAGTCTGCCGGAAATATTTTGAATGACATCGGTCAACATCTCCATATACGAGGTCTGAGAAGAGATGAGATTATCTAATGCAGTGATAGATTGATTTTGAGAGTCAATCTTGGCATCCAAAAGTTCCACAGAAGTAGACAGTGATCGAAAGAGATCATCATGCTCAGTGATTCGAGTGAGTATATCATTTTGAGCAAGCATGATGATGCCGTGAGTTCTCGAGATAGCTTGTCTGAAAACGACGGTTTCAGCATACATCTTGTCCACGGTCTCCTTAGTGGTATAGATGTGTTTGCCCATTCGTTCTCTGAAAGATTGAGCACCACTGAATTCCGAAATGTTTTCACAAGATATACGTTTCACTAAATCAGAGATGTTGTTGAGTTCGGTTTGTAGAGACTCAATCTGATGTTCCAGGTTAAATGCATCTGATTCCGGGGAGGGAGTTCGCGCAAGAATGTGTTGTTTTAATCTCAGAAAGACGAGAGTTCGTCTCAGTCAAAACCGGAAGAGAGACAGTCAACGCAGTAGAAACAAGATGAGCATCCATCAAGGCAGTAGAAGGAGCAGGGTCTGCTGTGCTTTCTGCTGGAATTGCAGAAACAGTAGGTTCAACAGTAATCATGGGAAGAGCGATTTCTCCAGTAGGAATGGCCAAGTCAGAGGCCAAAGCGTCTTCTGTTGGTGCAATAACAGCCTGTGAATCTGAAGGTGCTTCAGTAAAAGGTGCAGAAGGCTGTTCCAGAAGAATGTTCATTTCTGCTTGATGAGCAGCAGAAAACATCTCTAAATTCGGCAGTAAAGAAGTGGCATCTGGTTCTGCTATTTGTTGTCCTGGGATAGGAGAACCAGAAGGGGGCAATGAAGTAGCCGGTGCTGCTTCCAGAGTAGTAGAGACAAAGGGACAATCGATTCAATGACTTCCTCAACTGAAGCCAGTTCATGCACGGACAATAGTGATGAGGACTGAATGGGCCTTGTTGGGGATGCAGGAGTACTAAGAGCAGAAGCCTTTGGGGAGGCTGTAGTCCTTTCCTCAACCGGCTGAGTCTGTTGAAAATTTGGGACAAGGCCAACATGATAGACAGTAGGCTCTCCAAAGCCTTGTTCTTGAGTAAGAAGTTGCTCACTCATCTGCTTTAATCTGTCAGAGAGAATCATAATAAAATTTTGATCCTGAACAGCAGTAGGAACAGCAGGATCAAAATTTGATTGAAGAACTTTCAGAACCGATTCTAATTTCTGGCATTTCAGTTGATCGAGGACAAAATTCCTTCTTCGCAAGGCCTCGATGACATTTTCTGTTTTTGCCAGCTGAAAAATCTTCCTTTCTGCATTCATCATCTTGCTATAATTCCCTTTTGTTTTGAAGTAATCAAAAGAGTAGAATAGTCGGACAGTATGCCATTCATCAAAGAAACACATGTCATAGTTTGCAGAGGTCTCAATCTCGGCTAGATGAAGATCAACGCCGGTGGTGACAGTGGTCCTGTGACCAAAAATAGGTGGTTCTTCAACCATTTTTCCTTTGCCTTTGTCAGAAGATGAAATAGGCACGATGGGTCGAAAAGCAGAAGACCTGCTTGCTAATTCTCGAATAACTATTCCAGATGTTGGCTTAAAAACAATAGCAGTAGAAGGTGCTGAAATAGACGCAGTAGCGTGTGCAGTCGAAGAAGCAGTTGATCGAGCAGAAGGAACCGCTTCTGGAAAGACCTGACGAATAGGTACTTTCTCAATTTCAGACAGTGCTGCTGTCTTTTTAATCTTAAGAATGGTGCGCGGTTTCTTCTTGGCTGGGGTTGGCACTGCTGGTCGAACAGCAGCAGCAGACTCTTCTGATGCTGTTTTGTCTGAATCCGTTGAAATAATCACTCGTTTCTTTGAAATTTTCTTTTGAGGTTTTGCAGCCTCAGAATAAGTTTCCCCAATTTCATTTTTCAACGCAACAAACTCCGCCACGGTTGGCTTAGGCCTTAAAGCCAGTACATTTGCAGCATCGATCATGGTGACTGAAGTAACATCTAGATCACTGGTAGAGGCAAAACCAGCATCCTTGAGCATAATGCTGATCTGAACAGCGAAACCAGAACTCTTTCTGATAACCATATCCTTCATAATTCTGAAAATAAAATGACTCCAGTCCACCTTAATCCCCTTAGTGATGGCAGTCATTACTTGAACCTTCTCTTTCTTCAACTTGTCGAAGGTGCCAGCTTTGATCAAAATAGCTTTAGCCACAATATCGGCCAGAATCTGATATTCTATTTTGAGCAATTTCTTGTGACAAGAAGGAGACACTTCTTCTCCAGATGCTGAGAAAGAGCTGAGTGCAACAGACATATCTGTCTTGGAAATATCATAGAGTTCAGATGTACCTGAAAGTGGAAAGAGGAAGGTTGCTCCTAAGTGTGCGGCATCAATAGAGATAGATGCATCTCCTTGAGTATGAACAATCCTTCCTTCATGCAATGTTGCTTTAGCGTAAAATTCCAGGAGAGCATTTTTGTAAATAACTGCTGGCGCTTCCAGGAATTTCCTAAGTCCGGATATTTCAATATCCTGAAACATTTTCACGAGATTCTCATCCTTGATGTTGAGAACGGAAGCAAAGTTAACTTGATAAGCGTTAAGAGTGTATGCTCCAGCCATTTCTGTATGCAGATGAGATCAGACAAATTTTGCAGTAGTTAGTTGAAGATATAGAGAAAGAAGTAGCTGAGTAGCGATAGTTATGAAACAGTAAAGGTGAAAAGGTGAAATTTGAAATAGATATACAGCCGTCAAATAAACATAAAGACACGTGTCAGTATGTTCTTGGTTGAGTGTTTGAAAAGTTTTGCAGAAACTGTCAGAAAGACGAATGATTTTGAAAATTTTGAAAAAGAGCGGGCTGTCCAGACGGTTACTAAAAGAAATCAGAAAATGATTTGTCATTTTATGATAACGTCAGCTCGAAGTTTCAGGGTGCTGAAATATGTGAGCACTTTGTCAAAACCAGCAGACTTGTAGTTTTATCGAAAAGACAAACATCCTATCTGTTTTCTGAAAAGGTGTCAAACTCTTAGTCTGACTAAGATAATGTTCCCCCTCGGTAAATGCAATTAATAAGTGGTCATAATTGCGACAAGTGACTCTTGACCATCTCTCAATCTGAGCCGTTGAAAATGAACAGTCGCAATCGTGCGATTCACAAGAGTCTTTGTTCCCTCTATAAATACCTGCATATCTTGAACGAAGTTAAACTAAAAAAAAAATGAAAACTCAAGTAAAAAGAGAGTTAGAGTTTGATTCAGGAGATGAAGCAACATTGTCCAGAGAGAAGTTTGAGGATATCATTATTTTCGTAATGATCCTTGAAATACACTCCTGGAGTTATAGTTTCCACAGTCAAGCAGGTCTGTTGTTTCGATTGATTTTGAAATGTAGCATCAATTTCTTCCAGAAGCATGCTAATGCAATAAGAGAGTGCTGGTGGATTGATGATGCTGAAATCCTCTCTGATTTCCTGTAAGGCATCTAAAAATTACATTAGTGCTGACAAGACCTAAGCTTGCTAGATTCTTTCTAGGCCTTTCTCTTCGAAGAAGACCATCTTTTTCCTGTTGAAGTACTTTGCAAGCAAAAATCAGAGAGCTCCTATTACAGAAGATAAACGCTAAATGTAACGCTACTGGTTAAATAGCATAGAAGATCTACTGTTTTTACTTTTGCATCGTGTAATGTACTGAAATGGTTTCTAATAAAATTCCAGTTTGCGTATCTGACTTTTCTCTTCTGCTTTTCTGCAAATATCTTACTGTTAGTTCAATGCGATAACAATCAAGTAATAATAGAAGTTTAACTAAGATATCAGAAAATAATCAAGTTAAATCTATCAAACCAAGAGAATTACGAAAGTAAGAAAACTTATTTTCTAGTAAAGGTTTCGTGAAGATATCTGCTGTTTGTTGATCAGTAGAAACATATTCCAGACGAATGTTCTTCTTCTGCACATGATCTCTAATAAAGTGATGTCTGATGTCTATGTGCTTCGTTCTGGAATGTAGTACTGGATTTTGTGTGATTGCAATTGTACTGGTATTGTCACAGAATATAGGTGATTCGGAGGCTTGAATCCCATAGTCTCTTAACTGTTGTTGAATCCACAGTATCTGAGAGCAGCAGCTTCCAGCAGCCAGATATTCTGCTTCTGCAGTAGATGTGGCTATGGAAGTCTGTTTCTTGCTAAACCAGGATATCAGCCTATCACCAAGAAATTGACAAAACCCACTTGTGCTTTTTCGGTCTAGTTTGCAACCTGCATAATCAGCATCTGAATATCCAATAAGATTTAACGATGAATCATTGGGATACCATAAGCCGACATTTTGAGTTCCTTTCAAGTACTTCAAAATACGTTTAGCAGCAATATAATGAGATTGTTTGTGGTTAGATTGAAATCTAGCACAAATGCAAACAGCAAACATGATATCTGGTCTACTGGCAGTTAAATATAATAAAGAACCAATAAGACCTCGATACTGAGTTACTTCTACTGGAATACCACTTTCATCTTTATCAAGCTTAATAGATGAGCTCATTGGAGTAGAAGCAGCAGAGCATGCTTCCATTCCAAACTTTTTCAGAAGCTCCTTGGTGTACTTGGCTTGATTTATAAAGATTCCAGTCTCTGATTGCTTAATCTGTAATCCTAGGAAGAATGTTAATTCTCCCATCATACTCATTTCAAATTTATTCTGCATCAATTTTCCAAACTTTGCACATAATTTGGGGTTAGTTGACCCAAAAATAATATCATCAACATAGATCTGTACTAAAAGAATGTGCTTATTCTTGACTAAAGTAAATAAAGTTTTATCTACTGCTCCGATGGTAAAATCATGATCAATAAGAAATTGTGATAGAGTGTCATACCAAGCTCTGGGTGCCTGTTTTAGACCATATAATTCTTTGTGTAATTTAAATACATGATGTGGAGAGAAATGATCGATAAAACCTGGAGGTTTTTCGGCGTATACTTCTTCTTGTAAAAGACCATTTAGAAAGACACTTTTCACATCCATTTGATATACTTTGAAATTCTTGAAAGCAGCAAAGGCTAAGAATATTCTGATTGCTTCGAGCCTTGCTACTGGTGCATAAGTCTCATCAAAGTCTATGCCTTTTTCTTTTCTGAATCCTTGAGCCACCAGTCTAGCTTTATTTCTCACCACTGTGCCTTCTTCATTGAGTTTGTTTCTAAATACCCACCGATTTCCAATGACAGCTTGGTGAGATGGTCTAGGTACTAGAAACCAAACTTCATTACGTTTGAATTGATCCAGCTCTTCTTACATGGCTTCAATCCAACTAGGATCCAGAAGTGCTTCTTCAATCTTCTTTGGTTCATCCTGAGATATAAAAGCAGCCTGCATGTATTCATTAAGCATTTGCCTTCTGGTTCTCAACGGCGCTGCTGGATTACCAATAACCAATGATGGAAGATGAGATTTTCTCCAGATAAACGAATTTGAATGGACATCTTCCTGATTTGATATGTTAAGATTGTCTTCTACAGAACCAGTAGTAGGTTCTTGAACATCTTCTGCTGGTATTGGTAGATCCAAATTCTGTACTTCTGGTTCCACTATTGGTGTGTCTGGTTCTGGATTTTGAAGATCCTTGGTATTTGCTTCTACATCATCTTCACTGTCAATTTCCAAGTGAATCCTGTCTAACCTGTTACTTAAATCAGATATATTAGAAATTTCAGCACTGCTGCCTTCATCGAAGACAACATGAATCGATTTTTCGACATTAAGTGTCACGTCCCGAAACTCGGGAATGACACCGGCGTTGTTTGACAATCACATAATCGCAACAATAAGCCTTTTGTAGCACAGTATATACCAAACCAGTTTAATATCATAATCTCAAATTAAATAACCATTGTCTTTACAATTGCCAAAATAAATAAGACGACAGAGTTTTCAAATGCGGAAACGTAAGACTGAAACAAATTAACTTAAACTAGATTCCTTTAGCATTCACCATCCCCAGAACTGTTCGGACTCCTCATCCTCGAGTTCTTCTTCGGGCGTATCTGGGAAGGGTTGTAAGGGGGTGAGTATTTTGGGAATACTCAGTAAATGGGGGAAAATCGAGCACAATAAAGACAACATGCATAATTTCGAAACATAAATCATGAGTTTCATACGTACTTAATAAACATGCATAACATTGACACAGCATTGCGACTCATCTACTTTCTACGGTTTACTGACGTCAGTCCCTAATTTTTACTCCTCTAAGGGGGCGAGGCCGTATAGCGGTTATGTCCCCCACCGCGTAAGGGTACGTCGTGGTTGGGATTCCCTCCCGTATACAGTCGACTCCTCACAGTGCTTTTAAAATCGTATGACAATACACGAAAAGAGTAGAAGGAAGATTGTACTCGACTATTTATTTTTCTTGCAAAAATCGAAAACATGCATACCTCATATCCGAAATTTTAAAGTTTAAAATAAGCCCACTTGCTGTATTTTAATCGCTAGAAACGTAGGTTGCTTGCTTCGGGAATGGATCGTTCCGTGCTCCTCACTCGGGCAGCGCTTCGGCTTGGTTCCTTGGACGGTTTTTTTGTGCAGTATTTCGGCTAGAGAGGAGTGCTGGAATTTCGAGATTGGTGGTGGTAGAATGGCTAGGGTTGAGGCACTATTTATAGGTGGAGGGAGAGGGGTTAATTATGGCACTCAATCATACTCCAAATTAGCATAAATCTCTCAATATTTGACTCTCATTTCCTTGCCATTGATGTTGATTCATCTTCCAATTTCGAAAATTTATCTACCTAAGTTAGGAGATTCATATTCTAATCCAATGCTCTAGATCAATTCGAAAATTAGGTGGCTAGATCTAATGGTTTTGGTACAAGGTTGAGGATTTCCTTCCAACTTGCATGGTATGCTTCCCTTGTAACCATGCCTTTCAATACTTAGGCAAGAATCTAGTAAGAATTTCGAAAATAGGGAATGTTTATGCCTTAATCTTCTAGGTTTAGCATAAAATCTCCAATCTTTGGCTCAATCTTGCATGATATCAAATATCTAGGCACCATCATATTTAAGCAAATTAATATAGGGGGATTTTCGAATTTATCTAGTAATATTCATGCTTTAATTCTCCAAAAATTATATGATATCTAAATCTTCTTCCCAAATTTCGAATTTAAGCATGCCTCCAGTAAAATATTGTTGACTTGGTCAAAAAAATATATCTAACAATTAATCTCCAAGGTGCACAACTTATTATCTTATTTACACAAAAATCAACCCTACAATTTCCTTACAATTGCTAATTTTATCTTTGAAGAAAATTTCGGTTCTCACATTAAGAGTTCTATTGTTGAAGATTCTAAAAGCTCTTCTTACAGCAGAGTAACCAAGAAATATTTCAGCATCTGATTTTGAGTCAAACGTCGTCAAATGGTTTTTGCCATTATTTAGTACAAAACATTTGCAAGCAAACACATGAAAATAAGATACGTTAGGCTTCTTCCCTTTCCATATTTCATTCGGAGTCTGGTTGTGTCTCTTGTTGACTATAGATCTGTTTTGCGTGTAACAAGCAGTATTGATAGCTTCAGCCCAGAAGCGCTGAGAAATGTATGCATCTGCTAGCATTGTTCTAGCTGCTTCTTTTAGAGTTCTATTTCTCCTCTCAGCTACTCCGTTTTGTTGAGGAGTTCTGGCAGCTGAATATTCATGATGAATCCCCTGCTCATTCAAATATAATTCAAGATACTTGTTAGTGAACTCAGTGCCCCGATCACTTCTGATTTTGATGATGGTAGTAGATTTTTCATTTTGAATCCTTTTCAGAAGCTTGATCAAGAGACTACTGGTTTGATCTTTTCCTGCGAGAAAGATTACCCAAGTGAATCTAGAAAAATCATCAATAACAACAAGAGTATATTTCATTCCCCCTAAGCTCATGATGGGGATAGGACCAAATAGATCCATATGCAGTAGTTCCAGACATCTTGAAGTTGATTTGCTATCTTTGGTCTTGAAACTGGATCTTATCTGTTTCCCGAGCTGACAAGCAGAACAAACATGATTTTTAACGAAATTAAAGTCAGGTAATCCATCAACTATATTCTGCTTCTTGAGATAATTGATTGACTTGAAATTCAGATGATTCAATTTCTTGTGCCATAGCCAGTGTTTATTGCTAAGAGAAGCAACTAAGCATATAGGAGTATTGACATGATTTGAGTTCCAAGAGACTCTGTAAGTATTGCCTTCTCTCTTTCCGGTTAACACAGTAGTTTCAGCAGAATCTCTAACTATACATGAATGCTTCTGAAAAGCTACAGAATAACCATTATCATATAGTTGACTAATGCTGATTAGATTGTAACAAAGATTGTCAACTAATAACACATCATTAATAGTTATGTTACCATGGATAATCTTACCCTTACCCATGGTTTTACCTTTTGAGTTGTCTCCAAAAGTTATCTTTGGTCCAGTACAGCTCACTATCTCGGAAAGTAGGTTTCTTTGTCCAGTCATGTGTTTGGAACATCCATTGTCCAGATACCATGTAGAGTTACTGATTTCTGCTTCCTTCTGCTGTTCCTGCAAACACAAATTTTAGTAACTGGTACCCAAATCTATTTGGGTCCAAGCCTTATCAGTCCTTTGGGAACCCACATTTGTACAATTCTTGGTGACTTTGTACTTCGGGTATCCAAAGATGTGTGTGCAACAGAAGGTCTGTTATTTCTAACAGTATGCATACCAAAATGTTGTTCTTCCCTTCTGTTTCTGCTTTCCAGTCTGTATCTCTTCTGAACAGGTTTAGAGTTGTAGTACTGGTAGTTTTTAACCTTCATAGGACGTTGTCTTCCAAAGTTGAATTCTTTTCTGAATCTAGAACTCTGGTCAACTTTTTCCTTAGGTTTAACGTAACCCAGACCATAGTGCATTCTTCTGTTCGTCAGATTTACATTCCTTTCAACTGAAGCAGTAGGTACTTCTGGTTCCTGTACCACACTGGATTTCACAAAGTGAATGTATTTCCCTTTGCACATATCCAGTGTTGGCTTAGTATTCGTTTCAGAAGTGCCTTCATTATTACAAAAACCGAGACCACTCCTATCTCCTGACTGTTTTTGTAATTCTTGCATCTTTTCCAATGAAACAGAAGACTTGTTCCAAGCATTTACTAGTAGCGACAACTTCTGGTTTTCAGAAAGCACCTTCTGGTAATCTGCTTTGGCTCTTTCATTCTCAGTTATTACTTTACTCATCTTAACTTGTAAATCATTGCAGCTGTCTACTTGCAAGCAAGTTAACTTACTGTTCTGATTCTTTAAGTTCTGATTTTCAATCTTAACTTCTTCAAATGATTGAGAAAGTCTGGAATACTCTTTTACCATTTCATGCAGTGCATCAATCAAGTCATTTCGTGTAAATTCATTAGAGTCAAAATCAAATACCTCTCCAGATGTCGAGGTTGAGTCATTGTCTGCCATTAGACATTTGACTTCTTCTGCATCACTATCACTGGAATGACTTTCTGAGTCAGATGACTCAGAACTAGAGTCCGCCCACTTAGATTTGCTTTCTTCGGCAATCATCGCTTTTCGATCTCTTCTGAACTTTTTGTCATTCCTCTTGTGATCCTTTCTATTTTGGTCATCCTTCTTTGGTTTAGGACAATCAGCAATGAAGTGACCTATCTTTCCACAGTTGAAGCATCCCATATCACCAGTTGGTGAATCTTTCTTGAAGTTGCGATTGGGACCCTGATAGGTTCGATGGTTTTTCTTCATGAACCTGGAGAATTTCTTTACAAATAAGGACATAACATCACTACTGATTTGTTCAGGAGTCTTCTCCATTGTATTATCAATGATCACAGTCGGTAATGCCTGAGGTACAACTGCAGCAGCAGTAGAAGAGGTAGAGGCAGTAGCAGTAAAAGCAGTAGCAGTAGCAGCAAGAGCCTTGGTGGGTAGGCTTGAAGGCTCTTCTCCAGTTCTCACTTCCAATTCAAACTCGTAGGCCTTCAGATATGCAAATAAGTCGCGCAGTTCCAACTTGTTTAAGTCTTTGGATACTCTCATAGCCATTGTTTTAACATCCCATTCTCTGGGTAAGGCTCTCATCACCTTGAGGGCTATTTCTCTGTTGCTATGCTCTTTACCCAGAGCAGCTAGCTCATTGACCAAGCTACTGAATCTTTCATCAAACTCATTTAGAGTTTCACCAGCTCTCATTTTCAGATTTTCAAACTTCTGCAGTGCTACAGACAGTTTGTTTTCTTTCGTTTGCTCATTTCCTTCACATATTTGGATGAGCTTCTTCCAAATATCCTTTGCAGTAGAACACATTTTGATCTTGCTGAAGGTGTTCTTGTCGAGAGTTTTATACAATATGTCCTTCGCCACATTATCAAGATTGGCTTTCTTCTTATCTTCACTGGTCTATTCACTTCTTGATTTCTCGACCATCTGTGGTGCACCGTCAGTAACAGCAACAGCTGTGTTAGGCTTTAATATTTTCAGTGGACCATCTGTGATGACATACCACATGTCATCATCTTGTGCTGCAAGATGAGCTTGCATCCTTATTTTCCAGTCGTCAAAATCTTCCTTAGAGAACATAGGGATTTTGCTGAAGTGTGCCATTTGTTGTAGTTTTTCACAAACAAGAATAACCTGCTCTGATACCAATTGTTGAGGATCGAAGTTGAGTTTAGAGGGGGGGTGTATAAACTCTACTCGTTTTTCGTTCTGATGAGGTACTAAAATCCTGTTAAGGATAGTAGTTGATCTTGTGCGAATACTTTCACCTGATTACAATAAAAACGTGCGGAAACAATCTGATGAAGTAGTTGAAAAACAATAAAGCAGTAGGCAGCAGTTGTTTATGGAAGTTCGAAGATAAACTCTTCTACGTCTCCCCTTCTTCTGTTTCCAGAAGGTATAACTAAAAGATTTTGGATTTTACAGTACAACTCTTGTTCACACCCACTTCAGAAGGACTTACACCTCAGCCTACTGAAACTCTTAGTTTCTCAACTCACAAAAATGCGAAACACAAAGTTCTGAAAAGACTCTTTTCAGATTACAGACTCTTCTTGATAAAGTATAAGTGATGTAAAGATCGTGACGAGTGTAAGAATTAGTAGCACAAGATGATCTTTTAAAAGATCAGATACAAGCTATGAAGCGTGTGCTACTTTTCTTTGTGTTGAACTTTTTAAATGCTCAAGGAATTTTTGATATTCGTCTGATAAGAGAGTAGTTTTGTTCCTTGAAAACGATATTATGCGAAGTGTCGTGTCGAACAAGGATTTGATCCAAGTATATATAATCGACTGAGTTCAACGTTCACAAACAGAGAAGTCTTCAGATAACTGATACAATCAGCTTTATTACCGAAACAAGTTCATGCAGAAAAGCTATAAAACAATCAGTCTTGTTTTATACTTAATTGGGTAATATGCATTAAATGACTCCGTGTAGTATTTAATGCTGCAATTAATACTAGTACTAGGAACTCTTTAACGGTAACAATTAAGATAGCAGCGTTAGAAAACGTTCTCTACTGGTTTTGTATTGTTATCCCTTTTCTACTGGTTTAGTTTTACTAGAACAGCAGCTACTGATAAGTTATTCTGTTGTTCTGGTCTGCTGGTCTACTGGTTTTAGTTATCATCGCCACAATAAAATTCATGTCTAACAAGACGCTTTTACCGGTCGTATTTTGTGAGACAGATCTTTTATTTGGGTACTCCATAAAAAAATATTACTTTTTGAGCAGGTCTCTTGTGAGACGGTCTCACGAATCTTTATCTGTGACACAAGTCAACTCTATCGATATTCACAATAAAAAGTAATACTCTTACGCTGCGTTTGGTTGGGGGATTAGGTGGCTTTATGAAATTTTAACCTACATAATCTCATGTTTGATATGATTTTTATTTAACCAAGTCAATCCCTCCTATAAATAATTATGTTATATGAACTGAAATAAAATAATAACTCATCACTCTTAGGATTATTTACACAACTCTTAATTCAACCTATTTTTTCAACTTTACCCTTCTTCTATATCCAAACTAGGGATGGTCATAAAACTCGAAAAACCGAAAAAACCGACCGAACCGAATAATTCGGTTTAAATGGTTCGGTTTTATCGGTTTTTCGGTCGGTTATGATTTTAAAATTTATGAAATTCGATTTTTTGGTTCGGTTATCGTTTTAATCTCTCAAAAAAACCGAATAACCGAACCGACCATATTATTGTTAAGTATATGGTTTTTATGTATAATGGGGCATATTATTGTTAAGTATAAGACTTTTTATATATAATGAGCCTATTAAGATTTAGAAACTTTGTATTATTGACCATCAATTTTCAATTCGATCGTTTTTTCTTCTTTCTCACCACTCACAAGTCGACGTTTTCTTTTCTTTTATGTATTTATTTCTTTAATTTTTTCGTAAGATGATTGGTGTCCTATTCGAGCTGATGGACACCTTGTTATCATTCATATTACTGAATATTTCATTGGATTCATGCATTTTCCGTGTTTACATGGTTAATTAGTTATATATTGTTATTATATTCGTATGACATGTTTGTACACAACACAATTTACACACACGCACACGCACACACACACACACACAGATATATATATATATATAAAATATTAAGTCTCATAAATTAAATGTTTGAAAAATACTATGATTTAGATTTTAAAGACATAAAGTGGCGTATAATTTTATTTCTTAACAAATTTTAGCTAACCGTATATAACCGGCCGTATAAACCGAACCGTATTACAAAAACCGATCCGAACCGTAATAAAATGGTTTGGTTTTGTATTAGAGGTATTCAAAACCGAAAATCGAAAAAACCGAACCGTTGTAGAGTAAAACCGGACCAAACCGACCGTTGCCCACCCCTAATCCAAACTCATCAACACTTCCCGCCACCAACCGCCGCCGCCGCAGTCGCCCGCCGACTGCCAGCCGATCTCCAAAATTGCCGCCGTCGCCCCCGCCGAAGTGGAGGGCAATTTTGTCAATTTATCAAAATATTCTTAATTATCTCATTCTTAACAATCATACCAAACATAATATTATTTTATCATTATCTACTTCACTCATTCTTTTTATCATTTATCTCTTAATCATTTCATAATTTTATCCTCCAACCAAAAGCTACCCTTAGCATAAAGAGTGAGTCTCATGTGAGACCGTCTCACGGATCTTATTCTGTGAGACGGATCAACTCTACCCATATTCACAATAAAAAGTAATACTCTTAGCATAAAAAGTAATACTTTTTCATGGATGACCCAAATAAGAGATCCGTCTCACAAATACGACCCGTGAGACCGTCTCACACAAGTTTTTGCCTAGCATAAAAAGTAATGATTTTTCATTGATGACCCAAATAAGATATATGTCTCACAAATTACGATCCGTGAAACTATCTCACACAAGTTTTTGTTTTACTTTTTATGGTAAGAGTATTACTTTTTATTGTGAATATCGGTAGGTTTGACATGTCACACAGATAAAGATTCGTGAGATCGTCTCACATGATATCTATTATTTGATAAGATGGTTTTATTTATAATATTATTTTATTTGAAATCCGCAACTGCTATTTCGTGACGTGCATTTAGTAAATTTTAGACTGTTACAATAACAACGTATATTGTTATTATAAAATACCAAATTAATTGGTTCAAAGCATAACTTATAGAGATTATATTTGATCTTTTACGTGTACGTACATATACATGGCACAAAATAAAATTATGATTTCGATCCTAAAAGGCGATAATGAATTTCATGAAATGAATTTAATCGTAATGGAATAAGATTTATATTTTGGACCGAAGAACAAGCCAAACTTAAATATCAATTTCATTAATTCACAATCGAGTCATCGAGATTGGACAAATAAAATGGGTCGGGTCGAACAAATGTCTCAAAATTACGCCATGAATTGCATGAAACGAGCCGTGTCGAAACCAAATTTAGCTTGGGTATTTGACTCAGTTCTCCGGTCTATAATTTTGTAATTTTTTAAAATCTATAAATTCACATGAACTGGAAATTACGACATTTTTATGTATACATAACCCATAAATTATTATTTTTATTAAAAAATGCAGAATTTTAAAAATAGAATTAAAAGATTTTAAAAATAGAATTAAAAAGATTGAAAGTAATTTAGCCATATGAATGACCATTGACTTTGAGATGTTTGCGAATAAAGATTATGTGTTTTTGGAGATTTTTCAAAATGTTAAATTTTATTTATATATGTGTTTTTAAGAGCTTTAAATGAAATTCATAAAATTCAAACTTATATTTTATTAAAAAAATTTATATTTTAATTAATTTTTTATAATTTTTCATTTTCAGATTTATTATTTTTTTCATATTTTTGTGCATTTATACATATTTTTTCATTTGTTTTTTTGCATTTTTTATTAAATCTTTTATAAATTTTCAATATAATAAGATTAAAAAAATTTGATGCAAAATATTCAAAATTTAATAATAATTATATAAATACATTGTTGATGGAATTTATATAATTAAAAATGACAAATATTGCAAAAAAAAAATTTAAAATAAGTTTGGAAGCAATTTTTCTCCAAACACTCGAACTTTAGCTTACATTAGTTTTACGATTTTATTTCCAAACATTCATATTTTTGCTTCTCACCTACTTTCAAAATATTTCTAGAAGAATCATACTTTTATATGAAGATTTTGGGAAAAAATAACTTAATTCTCCATCCATAAAAAAATCCCATAAAATTTGTCACGAAATGGTCAAAGGATCACGTAGTAAATAATTATTTAAATAACCCAAAATTCATTATTAGATTTCAAAAACGAAAAAATCTAAATTTAGAAATTATCCGTTTTCAAAGAATGGGCATTAAAAATCGAGGAATGATGCATACAATTAGTTTTCTTAGACGCAATTAAATTCGAATTTTCCATTATATTATGTGATTGGCTGTTAAAGGTAATGCATTGTATGCATAAAATTTGCCAATTAATTGTAAACATATCAAGATTTCAAAATTTTCTAAGATTTTCTTGGATTCACATTTATTGCATATTACATGCAAAGTTTGCTATATATAAATCAATGATGCCCTCCACCTTACAATAGAAACTCATCCTTTTTTCCACATAAATCTCATTGTAAGTATATGCAATGGCTTGATTATATATATACATATATATATATGTGTGTGTGTGTGTGTGTGTGTGTTCTTGATATTTTTTTATCCTCTGATATGGTTTTTTGCAGGTCATGGAGAGATCTTTGATCTGTTTCATTCTAGGGTTGCTGTGTATCAATGCAGCATCTGCAAAATCCAGTGGCATCACAAAGCATAAAGGCACAGTTGATTATCAGGCCATAAACTGTCGAAAACACACCGCAAGTTTGGCGGATTTTGGAGGTAAAGGAGATGGGAAGACGTCGAACACGGCGGTCTTTAAAGCTGCCATTGCTAATCTCAGCAAGGTTGCGTCTGATGGCGGCGCTCAGCTGGTCGTGCCGCCGGGGAAATGGCTGACCTGGGTCGTTCAGCCTCATTAGTCATTTCACTCTTTATTTGCACAAAGACGCAGTCCTTCTTGCATCTCAGGTTTTACTCTACTCTCTTGCATACATTTTATTAGTCCATGTAACTTGTGATGCAAAAATCGATTTCTACGTACCTTGAAATTTAAATTTTTTATACCGTTTCCGATTTGATGACGGATTCTATACATTTCTTGAATATTAGGAAGAGTCGGACTACCCGTTGATCGATCCATTGCCTTCGTATGGACGAGGAAGAGATGCGGTGGGGAAGAGGTTTCAAAGTCTTATATTCGGAACTAATCTTACCGATGTCGTTGTTACAGGTCTGTATTATTTCATAATCTAAAGCTGCCTTTGGATATAATGATTTCAAATCCAGCATCCAATAAAGGATGTAATTGGATTGACTATTTAAACAAAATTCTCCATTATTTAAAAGGGAAAAATACGTGGTTGCAGGAGGGAATGGAACAATAGACGGGCAAGGAGCAATATGGTGGAAAAAATTCAAGAGCATGGAACTTAATAACACAAGGCCATACCTCATTGAAATCCTTTACTCGAACAAAGTCCAAATCTCAGATTTAACATTGATCAATTCTCCATCATGGAATGTTCATCCTACATACTGCAGGTACACATGACTTCTTTCCTTGATTGATCTAATTCTCAAAATGTCATAAAATCGCGTTTTCTAACTCGCATGTTCGACATCAAAACAATTTGTAGGGATGTCATCATCGAGAGGCTAACGATCCTTGCACCAATTGATTCTCCAAACACCGATGGGATCAATCCAGGTTGATTAATTCAAACCCGGCCATTTGAGAATTCTGAGTTATAACATCTCATCTGTAATGATCCGCATGGCTAATATTAAGCTATTTTTGTTTCAGATTCTTGCACCAACACTCGTATAAGAGAGAGCTATGTCGTGTCTGGAGACGACTGCATAGCTGTCAAGAGTGGTTGGGACCAATACGGTATAAAATTCGGGATGCCAACAAAACACTTGAGCATAAGAAAATTTACGTGCATTTCACCGGATAGTGCTGTCATCGCACTTGGGAGCGAAATGTCTGGTGGGATCCAGGACGTTCGGGCAGAAGATATCTACGCCATTAACTCGCAGTCCGGGGTTAGGATCAAAACTGCCCCTGGAAGGGGAGCCTATGTGAAAGATATCTATGTCAGGAACATGAACATGAAAACAATGAAGTATGTTTTCTGGATGACTGGTTCATATGGTTCGCACCCTGACGAAGGATACGATCCTAAGGCGATTCCGGTGATAAAGAACATAAATTACATCAATATGGTAGGAAAGAACGTAACTATAGCTGGAAATCTTGCCGGGATCGAGGGGCATCCATTTACGGACATCTGCATTTCAAATGTGACAATTGAGATGGCTAAGAAGAAGAACTCCACTTCTTTTGATGAGAAACCGAAGAAATTGCCCTGGAACTGCACAGATATCAGCGGGACGTCTAATCGTGTGAGCCCGAAGCCCTGTGATTTGTTGGAAGATAAGAAGGTTGAGTGTAGTTTCCCTGCAGATACGCTGGATATCGATAATGTTGAGTTGAAGACATGTTATTTTAGCGTATGATCGAATCCAATACTTAGCAGAGTTTCTGTGTTTCGACAGATAGTATTTCTTGGCTTCTTCTTTTACATCTCCTGAAAGAATATGATTTTTTTTACAATTATATTCAAATAATAAAATCATTTTATATATAACTTATATATCCGAGTTGTCCCATACTTCAATCTCTTATAATTTTCACATCAAGACAATGCGATATTAGGTTCGTTGCACGTGTGGAACATACAGAAGTGAAATGAGGAGAACAATTCTCACTTTACTTTCATTATCTTTTATTTTTGAACTGCTAATTCGTATTGTATTTAAATAACGAGAAAATTAGTTATAATAATAATATATTTTTACACGAGTACATAAAAATATCTGTGTTGTTGAGTATACTTTTGGTCTATAAGTTTAACACTTAAATTTTGGTGGTCCTCAATATTTTTTGTCTCTAATCTTTGAAATTAATACACAATTAGTCATTGTTATTAATTTGATGTTTAAAATTAACAATTTAATTTATTTTTTGGGTTTCCTTAAAAGGTTTGAATAGCTCATGTGAGACCGTTCACGAATTATAATCTGTGAGACGGGTCAACCTATTCATATTCACAATAAAAATAATACTCTTACAAAAAAGTATCTTTTCATGGTGACGAAATAAAATATCAGTCGTCCAATGAAACGACCCGTGGAAAACGTTCACACAAGTTTTTTGCCAATTTTAATCAAACATAAGCTAAAAAATTATGGAGATATGGTGGAATAAGTCAAAAATAGATTAATTTTTATTATTTTTATAATCACATATTAATTTAATACATTTTTAAATTTAGATAATATATTTGTATATCAAATATAAAAACATGTCTATACATAATTTTTACTTAACAAAACATATTGAACAAGCAAAGGAATAATCATATGACAATTATAAATAAAATGGTTAGATAAAATGTATGTAAGTTACTTGACAAAGATAATATGGCCAAGAGATACAAGAAATTATATATTCAAAGTTTATGTGACAAACAACCAAAAAAATTAAAATAGTAAGCCGAAAATAAATACATGCAATATAACTTTATTACATAAACATTTGAGGAAGATTTTGGTTTTAATTTTGGATGAACAAAAATTATCTTTTCAGTAAACAAAATATGTGAATCCGAGGCTGAAAAGACAGAGGGAAGTGATCGTCAGTGTCAAGAGGTTGCACGGACAAAGAGCGACTCATGTCATACTTCTAAGCAAAAGAGAACATGAATTAACCGATTTCACACTAGAATGAGAGGGATTATGAGAATACGGAGGTTTGGACTGTACATTTGAGGGGGACATAAAAGATTTGATATGTATTACTCATCGACAAAATACATCTTCTATTCGGAAAGATCGTCACATAAGAACTTCAAAATTAAGTGTGCTTGAGTTGAGACAATTATGAGATTGGTGAACCTTTGAGAAGTTCCTCAAGTGAGGACATAAATACGCTGAAAAGATCTGTGTGTTGGTAAAGTGGGGACATTCATCAAATATGAGGCATTATAAAATCTTTAAAAAGAGATATCTATTTAAATAATGAGATTGATATTTACACTCAATTTTATGTTATATATACTTTCGCCAAATATGGGGCGTTACAAATATTTAAAAATCGATATGTATTGGAATTGATATTTATACTCTATTTTATATTATCTACACTCTATTTCTTATGTAAAATATGTGTCAATTTTTTTACAAATGAAGTGTAAACATGAAGTCCCTTAATTAATTTATTCATTTATTATAAAGTTTTATTTGATTGATTATATTTCAAAATTTTTGTATCAGAATAAAAGAATCGATTATAAAAGTTAATTCGATAAATATTTCAAAATGTTATTCGTCATAAGAATAATGAAATCTATTATAAAATTATACATGTTTGGATCGCTGATGAGACATTGGTTCCTTTGCTTGCGCAATGGCACCAGTGTTGTCGCAGTACGACGGGACTTGATCAACTCCATTAGGAATACGCCCCACACTTGGACAAAATTCCTCATCCAAACTGCCTCCTTTGCTGCAGCTGATGCAGCAATGTATTCTGTCTCAATGGTAGAATCCTCAGTACTATTCGATTATGAATTTGTTAGAAATTTGATACGACGGAGTTATAGTTTTATGAATTCATTACTAATTATAACAATATTATAAGATAAAACATTAAAGAGTTGACTAAAATTATAATTATTGACTATATAAAAAAATTGTTTATTCAATTTTATATGTTTTGGTTATAATGTAAATTATAATGACTATTATGTAATGTATTTTTAGTATTTTATTTTATGATTTAATGAATTAATAATGATTGTCTTATCTATTTTTGATTTGATAGCTACATTTTGTTTTTCTTCAATTAATTTGTAAATTTTATTTCAAAAAATAAAGTTTTATTTTTACAAATAAAGAGACATATATTTATTATTATTATTTAATTAAGATAATTTCATATATATAAACTCACAATTCAAAATTTTATATATATATAAATATAACATACACAGGGCTAATCATAGGTAAAATTCGCAATCTTCGAAAAAACACAACTTGATAGTGTTACTGATCCAAAGTAAACAAAATTGTAGACAACACCGCAGTACATTAAGGTTTTCTTAATGAAAAAAATTCGCTCAAGTCCTAATGGATAGTGACATCTGAATTCCAACGAGCAAAAACTATGAAACAATGGAAAACCTAGCAGACAAGTTAACTGGGAGGCGCCCCGCCAAAGCCACCGGAACCTCGGCCAAAACCAGGACGACTACCGGCACCCTGCATTGTGATAGAAACTCAATTTTTAAACTGTTGATATTCAGAAACTTATGTCGCGTTTCTTATTTTGTGTATTCATACAAGACATGCTGAAGGATCCAAGAACAAAGATGAAATGCTAAAACTTGTACATTGAAGAAATAAGGGAACCCAAAATAGAGATGTTATGATACAAAGGAAGAAAGTTTCAAGGGAAAATCAACCAGAAATCTAATAGGAACAGAGCCCCTTTCCAAAGGAAGAATATTTGACGCATTCTAAAGAAATCTAAATCGGTTGAACTAGAAAAAAATGCTGAAAAAATAGATTTTCACATAAATCTACAACCCTGAACAGCTCACAAACATTACAAAAATCAAAGTTTTTAAACAACATAGCACACAGTCAACAAAGGCTTGACCAATACTCTAATGGTTTCACCACATCAAGCTTTGTTTTTAACCAAACATGATCAATGCTATTTCTCATTGTAGAATGTTGCTTAATTCTCAAGGCCTTGGAAAATAAAAATTAAAATCAGTTTCTCGTGTGTCGATTCATTCATAGTTTGCACAAGGGCTGTATCAAAATGATGATAATACAAGAATATTTTTTAGACACGTCATTTTATAATCTCACGAACAAACGTGCTAAACTCAAAAGGCATGGTCATGAATTCATGAATCTCTAAAGAGTACATCATGCTCTCAAACAGATAGTACAACACAGATTACACACTCTTATCAAAAAAATGGTAAGGGAAAATGCAAATGAAACTCGATCCTGATTGAGAAATAAATTTAGCAACAGAAAAATTGAAATTACCCTGAAGGCAGGTTGGTAATCAGCTGGTGCACCACCCTTATCACCACCAAATTCACCTGGTGGCCCCCTTGGACCGCCACGGTAGCCATCTCTATCACCATACCTAGGTCTGTCACCCTCAAATCTTGGAGGTCCACTATGCCATTAAAGACAAACAGCACATAATCACTATATATAATAGGATGAATAACGAAAGATGTGCTGATCATAACTTAACAAAGCGCATCAAAAGTAAAAACAAAATGACTCGCAATTCCTTTAACATCCTTGAGACAAAAAGAGCTTAACAATTTTTGACAGCCCAAATCATACCAAAGTTACAATAAAAGCCAAAACACACACACCAGATACAGGTTTTTATCATTGATGTAAAAACTAGATCTCATTGAAAAGCAGACACAAATATACAGCAAAATTCTATTTCAGTATCATTAATTTACAACACGATCAATCCTCACGAAAAAAAAAAAACACATATCCCAGTAACATAGACATGCAGAATCTATAGCCGACAAACTATCGGATGCATGAAAACAATTACCAATTGGATGTCATAGAGTAAGGCAAGTACCTGAATTCTAAACAGGCTTTCACAAAGGATTCAGGGTGGAGATTGAACTAGAGTGGCTGATTCAATATATTAAGGTGGCGAAAACTTAAATTGTATGAAAAACACATGTAAAAGTTGAACTTTTTTCGAGAGGTGCGACCACCTCTCTTCCCCCGTTCTATAAAAACAATTTACAATTAACTATTCAAACTGATATTCTATTATCAACCCTAACATGGTCGGAATTACCTAACTAAGCAAAACATATAGATCCACTAACCCATTAATAAACAAGTACATGATCAACTTTGTATATCCTTACCGAGGTCGATCTCCTGGGGGACCACCCGTCGGACGGCCGAGTGGCTTGGCAGACTTCTTCAGCGTAGCAGGCACAATCTCTAATGGCAGGTTGAGGTATGTGCGCAAGAACTCAATTCCATCATTTGTAAGATACCAATAATAATGCATCCATGCGAAAGTCTCGCGCACATATTCCTTCGACTTGAAGCTCTGCATAAGCTTAATCACCTGGAGATTGGGAACATCGATTTCTGGATGCTTCGCCAGATTAAAATCCTTCTTCGCATAGCACACACCCTCTGTAAACATACCAAAAAAGCATCACAAACTGTACGAACAAAGAAATTAATAATTGCATTCATGAATCTCTATACACATGCAAGAACCCAGAACAGCACAACAATAATCCGACCTTGAAAAAGATACTTTGAGATCTCTCTCCGGTTCTTCTCTGGGATAATCTGAACAAGGAATTTAATCAAAATAACAAATACATCAAAAGAGATGGAATATTAAACAATTAAAGTAACGTAAAAATAATTTTGAAAGATTAACAGCCTTACCATTGCTACTGAGCAAATCGACAGGAGCAGCTGAATTCTTAGTATGTTCAGTATAATGAAACCCTAGTATACAGATTGTTTTTTGTAGTTGGGCTTTAATGTTGGGCTTGTTATAATACGCATTGGGCTAAGCCCATAATATCTTTATTTAAAGGGTCAATGTATTAAAAATATGACAAAAACTTGTGTGGACGGTCTCACGGATCGTATTTGTGAGACAGATCTCTTATTTGGGTCACCCATGAAAAAGTATTACTTTTTATACTATGATTATTATTTTTTATTGTGAATATGGGGTACGAATGGTTTCTTTTAAATTTTCAGGAAGGACAAAAAACGACTCTCGAAATGCATTCAATCATCAAAAAAAAGGTAGGCTCGACCCGTCTCACAGATTATGACCGTCTTCCGTGAGACGATCTCACATGAGACCACTCTAAAAATATTTATATATTCCTGTTATAAAATGAGAGTTGTTTACACTCTATTATAAAGTGAATAAATTTGACATATGGAGTATAGTGTATATAACGTAAAATTGAGTGTAAATATCAATTCTCGGTAGATATTTAATAAAGGTAAAAAGCTAAATTTAGTCATGTATGTATTGAAGTTTGAAGTTTTTAGTCGTGTATATTTCATTGAATCAAGTATGGTCATGTTACTATGTATAATAATCAATTTTAGTAATTTTTGTTAAAAACATGTAATTAAATGACTAACTTTATTGTTAAATTTTTATAATCACATGGTTAAAACAATTTCTTGAGACATTGAATATATTTAACAATGTAATTATACAAATTTAGCAATGATATTAGTCATTCAATTACATGATTTTGAGGAAAATGACTAAAATTGATTATTAAAATATAGTTACACGATCATAATTGATTCAATAAAAGATACCGATTAAAAACATCACACCTCAATACATCGTTCCTAGCCGCTCTCTCATTTTTATTCAAAATATTCGACTCGAGCGTCGGAGGGGTTACGCCGAGACACCTTGCCGACTCCCTTCTAACGGTCTCCTTTGTGATTTCAGGCCTAGAGTAATTCGAGGTCTGTATTCGAGCTAGTCTCACAAACTGAAACAGAACCTATATTTTTAGTGAGTATCAATATACAATTAACCCTTGCATCCCAAATTTCTTTTATTTTTCTCCTTTCTGTGTTGATATCAAGAATAAAAGTAAAATTTTCTAATGCAAAATCAATTATATGCTTCTGAAATTGAACTAAAATAATTTATCGACTGAATAAACTGGAATAAATCAACAAGAAATCGTTGCAAAATCCCCAAACTAGGAAAAACAACATAAAAATTATGATAAATTGAACATAAATATCAAATCTTGGATAAACTCATTTCTTCGGCTGGTTGCCTCGTCCATTTCCTTCCCATTATTTAAATGTTGACCGGATAGAAAACAAGTCTTCTCTATTATTATTTTTGGGTCCACGGAAAAATAGTAATACAGAAGACTCGTTTTCATAATTAGACTTCGTACAAAATATAATTACTAAAATTCTAAGATTAAAATAATATTTTTTCTTTGTAATTTTATATTTTGTTTAGATAAGATAAAAAACTGATAATTTTTTAAAATTTTGTGGGATTATTTATTTTAAATGAAAAAAAAAAATATTTGGCGTGACCATTTGCGGTTGTAAAGTAAAGTTTTGGGAATTGAAGTTCATTTCCACACGTTTTTGGGAATATATGTATATATATATATATATATATAGCAGGGATTGGCAGTTTGCTGTTCTTGAGTTTTAACCCAAACCAACTATGGAAAACATGATGGCCACAACGAACAAAATCTTCAATCTTCATGTTTTCTCAAGTATTCTTATAGCGAGCTTAGTAGCTGTTCTTGGGCAGCAGAATTCAAGTAACATCAGGTGTCTTGAGAGGGAGAGACAAGCTCTTCTTAAGTTCAAAGACGAGCTTGTCGATGAACATGGCCGACTCTCCTCTTGGGGATCTGAAAATAGTCAAAGAGAGTGCTGCAAATGGAGAGGTGTTCGTTGCCATAACCGAACTAATCACGTCACACAAGTTGAATTTGAGGGGTCCATCAGAGTTTCATTATGATTTACCCAGTTTTGTTCCTCGGAGTATTGCTCCTCTGGAAGGTAAGATTAGCTCTTCATTGCTTGAATTGAAGCACTTGACTTACCTAGACCTCAGTCACAATTATTTTGGTTCTTCAAATATCCCAGAGTTCATTGGTTCATTTGAGGAATTACTTTATCTCAATCTTTCCAATGCTCATTTTAGTAAATCAATACCGCCAAGTCTTGGAAACCTTTCCAAGTTGATATATCTTGATTTTAGTCAGAACTATGATCTCTACAGTGACAATCTTGATTGGGTCTCTCATCTAGATTCATTGAAATATCTTGACCTTAGTTATGTTGTACTCCGCAATGCATCCAATTGGTTGGAAGCAATTGGCAAGTTAACTACCATCGAAGAATTACACTTTAGATACTGTGTACTTCAAGAAATCCACCTTTCTTCCCTCCCCTTGATCAATTCTTCTGCTCCTCTTGCTATCCTCGACCTGTCAGGGAATGATATCTCATCTTCCATGTTTCAATGGTTCTTAAACTTTAGCAAAAGCCTGACTTTCATTGATATCTCAGGTAACAATATAACAGATCCCATTTCTGCTTATACTTTTGATGACCAGATCTTTCTTGCACATCTTGACCTCTCTTATAATAACCATGAGGGCGGGATTCCTAAATCCTTGGGAAATATGAGTAGTTTGATATACTTGAATTTGCAAAGGAACCATTTAACTGCTCAACTTTCGGAATTAACGATGAACTTGTCTGAGAAATTGCAGTATCTAGATTTAAGTGGTAATAGGATAAGTGGTTTGTTACCTAATTTTTCAAGGTTTTCATTCTTGAACCATCTAGGCCTTGGTAGGAATAAACTCGATGGCTCCATTGCAAATGGTTTTCTGAATATTCCATATCTGATTCATCTAGATTTGTCATCTAATAATTTCACTGGTGCAATACCAGATCTTACAACTTCTCCGTTCCTTAAGAGATTGTATCTCAACAACAATACGTTCAATGGATATCTCAGAGAAAGCATTGGATGCATGTCAATGATGGAATCTTTGGTTCTAGCTTCAAATAACTTAGAAGGCATAGTTACAGAGTCACATTTGTTCAATCTATCTTGTCTGCAAATACTTGACTTGTCCTCTAACTCACTGTTAACAGTAAATTGTAGCCCACATTGGGTTCCTCCGTTTCAACTAAAAGTCATAAATCTCTCCGGGTGTAAAATAGGACAGCGTTTTCCGCAATGGCTTCAATTCCAAAGAAAGTTAGAATTTCTTGATATCTCGAGTTCTCAAATTGCAGACACCGTTCCCCATTGGTTTGGTAAATTAACTTCTAGACCAATGTATCTGAATGCATCAAATAACAATATACATGGCATCCTTCCTGAATCTTTTTTCAAGCTTACAAGATCTGTAGGCACAATAGTGTTGGAACTATCAAGAAACAAAATTAGAGGTCAAGTGACTTTTTTGTGCCATAACGAGAATGTGGGAACTTGTTGATCCTCTCGGATAACCTATTTTTCGGGCATCTTCCGAATTGTGTCGCCAACTCTACCCTGTTGAGATTTCTCAATTTGGCCAACAATCATTTCGTTGGGGAGATCCCGAACTCATTTGGCTCGTTAGAATCGCTGGTTTCATTGAATTTAAGGAACAATAGTTTATCAGGTGGATTCCCTACTTCTGTGAGGAACTGCAAGAGGTTGGAATCAATTGAACTCGGAGACAATAAGCTAACTGGAAATATACCAACCTGGATAGGAGATACGTTATCAGGGTTGATTGTTCTAAGCCTAAATTTGAATGATTTGTATGGGACAATACCTTCGAGCATGTGTAGTCTACAAAACATCCAAGTCTTAGACCTGTCTTCAAACATAATTTCAGGACCAATACCAAAATGTTTGTATAATCTTAGTGCAATGACTAGAGAAGCAGCTGCTGCTTCTACATCGTATGGATACCGCATCTCATTTTCTACAAGAAATAATTTTGTGTATGTACCGTATAATAGCTTACGCGATGGTGCATACATTATGTGGAAAGGAAAAAAAGTAGAATATGTAAAAGGTTTGCAACTTATGAAACTTATTGATCTGTCCAACAATCTTTTAGATGGTGATATTCCTTCAGAAATCACAAAACTTGATGGCCTAGTAACGTTAAATCTTTCAAGAAACCATTTATATGGACAAATTCCTCAAAACATCGGTCACTTGAAAGGCTTGAATTCCCTCGATCTTTCCAGAAACCACCTCTCTGGGAGCATTCCAATTGGAATTTTTGAATTAAGTTCTCTAGGCGTCTTGGACTTGTCCTACAACAACTTGTCAGGTAGAATCCTGCCTCAATATACACGTTTCGATAAATCTGCCTACGCGGGAAATTCTGGGCTTTGTGCACGTCTTATACTGAATAAATCTTGCCCCGGAGAAGATGAAATCAATCATCGAGATCCAAACTTCTATAACGACAAGAATGCAATGAACAATTGGGAACATGAAGATGACAAGTTGATTACTAAAGGATTTTATCTCTGCCTGGCATTTGGTTTTCTCATTGGATTTTGGGGGATCTTCGGGACAATACTACTCAACAATTCTGCAAGATTCGCATACTTCAAATTGTTGAACACCATGGAGGACTTTGTATACGTGACAGTAGAGCTGAGCAAAGCCCGTTTTAGGAGTCGCTTTCGAAACTAACAAGTATTGCTTGTAATTGTTTTTCTAATGATAATTTTTGTTTTTTTATAATTAATGTAAGACTAATTTGTGTAGCTTCTTTGCATGTGTCTTCTAGGCTTAGATTGGAGATTGTCTTAAGGTACTCGTCCCAAATTGGAGTTCAGCATATATGGTTTTTATGCTTGGCTTTTTTGCTCCAGTCTAGCTCTTTTTCTGAAGTGAATAATTAATAGTCTGGAATCTGTTAAAACTTAATGTACATCTATAAAGTAGTGAATAAAAAATACATGTAAAAAACAACATAAACAATGATTAATTTATTATAATTCAGTTAGTAATAAAATATAGATATAAAATCAATATATTTATTAAATTTTTAATCATTTTAAATTGTCGTCGACATTTGGACAATCAATTTTTCAATATAATTAAATATTTTCATCAGATGGAAATTCAAAATCGTGTCCCAGAGACAACAAAAAAAAAAAAACAGAAATGTTGTTAATATATCTCTTACATTATAATTTTTCTCAATTAATTCAATTCACGCACTCTTTCATTCCAATCATAACATAAAGTCTAATGTTATATTGTTACACACGTACGGCTGCAAGAAGGAAAATTATTATTAAAGACTTTAGCTAATGGATGGAGTTCTTGCATTTTATCTAACTGTATTATCTTCCGATATAGCACAGATATCATGTTTTTGGGTAAATATAGTAGCAACCTGAGGACACAGACAACACACAATTTTTGTATATTTGTTTTCTTAAAAATTATGACTAATCGTAGCGTTCTGTTTCAAACAGAGTAATCGTTGCTGCAAACGTGTAGTACGTGAATATTTGACCAAGGCACACGTAATTATATGACAGGCAGCAGTGTCATGTAGTTATTCTGGAGCTGTTGCTATTGCAACTATCTTATATCAAGATAGTTGCACTCCTAGTTTCTTAGCCAATCATGCTGCAAATATGGTATAGTAAACAAAACAGTATTTGAGCTTTGAGAGTCCTTGAAAAATTCAAAAAGGTTAGTTGATTACGTTGATAAGAAAAGTCAACAAAGGAGGTGGCAGCATTCAATGGGCAGTTAAAATTTTTAAAAGAAAAAACGCGGGCTGCACCTGTTGAACAAAATGAAAGTTCTAGAAAATTTATCAGACGCGTTTTTAATACGTATTCACACTGACAGAGGCTCTGTAAATAGAGTTTCCCGTTCATTCTGAAATAATATCTTCTTCGAGTTTTCTCTCATTCTATAGCATTTGAGTGCTTAGTTCTATAATATTTGTGAGGTGTTTGTTTTCATGTATTAAGAGAGTGTATGTTCTCATTGGAAACACAGTGAGTAAGTTGTATACCACAAAATATTATAGTGGAATTCTTTTCATGTTGCCCGTGGTCTTTTACCCTAATAATTTTTAGGGATTTTCCACGTAAATCTCGGTGTCCAGTTTATTCTTTATTTTCGGATTCATTATCTCAAATTACCGCACGTGAGACCAACATTTTAGATCCATCAGACAAAACAACAAAGGTAGGAAACCAAGCATTAGCATGTCGAAGATGCCTCGACTGCACTGTTTCTATCAATTCTTCCCGACCCACAATCAGTCTGCCAAATCCCATTAAGACTCTCTCCTCGTGAACAGTTAGCAAGGCCGCCTGATGAACCTTGACCTTACTTACCTAGATCAAATTAAAAACTCACTCTTTTCCATTATTGAAAGGGATTCTTGATAAATAATTGTTGTTTACAATGAGTTCTATTTTTATGTGTAGATATTTTTGAATTAAATGTGCAGAGTTTGAATGATTATTTGTGACCGTACAAGTAAATTTTTGGGAAACATGATATTCACATGTTGGGTAAGATAATAGTTCCCGACCTGTTTAGATTTAAACATATCCATTTATTTTATCCACTCCACTTTGAAGTTTGTCTTTTATAAAACGCATATTGTTAGCATCCAATAGCATTCCATACTAATGTTAGTTTTGATATTTGATTGTTGTTCCGTACAAGTTACAAATTTAAAATGTCAAAAAATATTGGATACCCTCTTTACTTTCTTTTAGACATGTCAAAACGGGCTGACGACGCGAGTCAGCCCGCCATCCTCCGCAACCCACCATTAGGCTAGGCAGGTGGGGCGGGACTCTAAATGGCCAACCCAGACCAACCGACCTTGGGCCGCGGGTTAGACGGGCCGACCCGCTTGATTTTTTAAGGAAAAAAATGCGACACAGTATCACAATAAACATAGAAGAAAAATATATTTCAGTTAAATATTTTCATAAAATACTTAAAAACATTTAAATAAGAAATTAAGAAAGCATACAACATAATCCATAAAAGGTAAAATGCTTAAACCAAACATGAAGAAATTAAACAAATATTATAAAGTCAATTATCATTAAATCCTATTCAATTTCGATCTTCTACATTATCACAGAGATTCAGGTTTTAACAGGTGAGTGATGGAAGCGAGGCGCATAAGAAAAATAAGATAAGAGATTGATGGAGACGCATGAGACTCATTCCAATTTTTATATAAAACTTAAAAATATAAAATTCTACCATAATTTGACGGGCCACCCTTGGCCCGCAATCCAAACGGGCTCAACCAATTTGACTTCCCTCCAAACGGTATGCTATTTTATCAACTCAATCCGCTCAATTTTTATAACGGGACATGCCGGTCCGACGAACCTGACCCAATTTGACAAGTCTACTTTCTTCAACCAAATAATAGTCGATACACGCTAACTTGAACGTCTTTGTTTGGTGGCATGAAACTTCACAAACTCAAGTTATTCAGACCACCATGTTGATGAATAAAGAAAAGAAAAGAAAAGAAAAGAAAATAAATTCAAGGGTTGTTTTGTTTTATATTTTATACCGAAAATTAAGGCAAATCGGAAAATATGATCTCTTCTCAGGTACAATTAAGCAAAACTTTGTGAAAATATTCAATCATCAACACCTATGTTTAAAGGGAAATCTTTTGTGGATTTCAAAATAAAGATCTAGCATGAAACTATAGCATTTCACTCCTCATCTGAACCTGAAGTCTCCGAACCAGACTCTTTGCCTTTTCCATTTACTTTTCCTTTCGAATAACCTTTACCTTTTGATTTCTGTTTCTCATCTTCGTCTTCGCTATACTCGCTATCGATATCCTCCTCTTCCTCTTCTTCGGACTCCTCTTCCTCTTCAATCCCATCTTCTGGAACAGCCCCTCCATCGATCAGCCCACCCCTCGTCCCAGCTCGTGTCCGTCTCAGAACTTTCAGCTTCAAGGGCACTTTTTTGTCGCATCCAATCCAAGAATCGCACAACAAATAGCACATCAAGTTATAGTTCCCTTCTGCCGTGGCAAGAAACTTACCCATTGCAAGCCGAGACCCACTCTTAACTCGCTGAACCGCTTCCTTTATAGCAGCACTTGTTTCCCTTGGATTCGCCGCAAGAACCTCCATTCTTTCTTCGATTGCCGTTGAAGCAGTGCTAACAGCAGCAACTTCATCCATAAAACTGACCTTCTGGGAGAACCACACGGTATTTGTATTGGGATCAGCGAGTAAAAACCAGAAATTTTCTTCTTTGTGGAATGGATAACGGGGGCTGTGTGGAAGGGCACCGATCAAGCCATTCGAACGTTTCAGGGTGATCCAAGCTTGAACAGTAACTATGTCACCCTCTTGTACGCCTTCCTCTCCTTCAGTGCAGCAGGTAACGTCTACTGTAACCGAAGGAATCAGTTCCATTACCTTTTCAACATCTTGCACTTCGGGAAGCGACATTTCGGCCACTTGAGTCAGAAGTTCAGCTCGTTCTTGAACATTCATTTCTTGGAAATCTTGAAAATTACGCACCTTCTGCGAACAAGTGGAAGGGAAAGAACAAGATTTACAAAAATGTAGTAGGTAAAAGAACTAAAAAATTACACTCGCAACGAAATGACAGGGAGTATTTATAGAAGATATTATGTCTGTGCCGTCTATAATGGCCCCTAATTTAAGAATATACAACATGGAATTCTTCTGTGGGGAAGAAAAGGGGTGAGGGAGACATATTAACCTTTCGGGTGATTTTCTTGATTATATCCTCATTAAAATGTGGAAGCTGTAAAAAAGGTGCAATTCCATCAGCTGACCCTCCTGCAGCCTTTCTTGCACTAAGAGGAATAGCCTACATCATAGACCCATCAACTAGTTGATATTATTTGAGGTAGAATGTTAGTCGAATTGAATGGACTCGTTTAAACGGCAAAATTTCATATTTTTGGAAATAATATTTCAGCCCTTACCTGAACGATACACTGGGAAAGTTCAACAACTCCAATGGTAGGCCTGAGCCAGCCTTGCCCTTTGGAAGTTCGTGGGATGATCGCCATCTGCATGACCAAAATTATGACAATAGTCAAGAGGCTGTTCATACACATGATGAAGAAATATGACCAAATTGAATCATCATCATCATAGCACATTCTCTCTGGTTGTGGGTCATTTATATGGATATTAATTCTCCAAACCAAGCAATTTTCAAACATGTCATTTTTAAACAAGATCTAAGGTATCTTTCTTAACCACATTTATCCAATTTTTTGATAGACTACCCTTCCTTTTGCTCATACTGTAAACTACCAATCTTAGATATGTCGGATCAGGCCCGTCTTTCGTCTCCTCTTCACATGACCAAACCACGTTAGACGTCTCTCCCTAATCTTATCTTGTATAGGAGCTACACTTAAATAGCTCATGATCCTTTCAATCCTAATTTTGCGCGTTTTGTCACATATCCATCTTAACATATGCATCTCTGCTACCTCCACCTTATGCATATGTAGTCTTGTACTCAGGCTTCCGTCTAAGAAAAGGAGGTGGGTTCCTAATACGCCGAGCCATAAAGCAGAGTTGGTTGAACAATAGTCTTGTAACATTTTCTTTTCAATCTCGCAGGCATCCTTTTATCGCATAAGACTCCTGATGTCATCCTCATTTTATCAACACTGCTTCAATCTTATGGTCTATCCTTTCTAAGGTTCTGAGTCTTTTGGAAAATAAGGCCAAATGGAATAATACAACAAAATAAAAAAAAACAAAATGTTCAATATCCCAAAGGAAACAAAGCTCAATTTTCCAGTAGTTAGGCTAATGATTTCGTAAATGATAACGATAGTACAATAGAGGACCGGCACTTTCATAGAATTTTCAAGGAGAGTTAGGATACCAAAACACCAAACTTAAATCAGTACTTTGTAAGTTTTTTTTCTGACCCAAAAAAAACTTAAATAATTTCGTATTTGAATATAATAGTAAAAAAAACATAGGTTTTTATCAAAGAAGTTGAAGTACAGGCCCTAAAACCGACATATATAAGCTTCTTAATTTCAGCTGTTTTAGGCATTAATTTTCGAATTAGAAGTCCTACCAACTAGCATTTATCTTAAAAAAAACATTTCTCAAATGGTTAATTTGTCCAAATGCCCTATCAATTTTGAAGACAATTCTGACACCACAGACGAACTGTGGGAGAAAATAAAGTTCAGGGTCGCCAGCTGGACAATCTTTATTAAAGAATTTCAACATTTGACGATTTCTGAATTAATTAGGGATTGGAATTATGTATGGGCATGATATTACTATGATAGTGCTTAATACGTTGTCCTCTTAGTCTTCGTGCGGATTACTCATCCGCTTTCCTTGTAACAAATTCAATTATTATATTCAATTATTAATAATATCTATTTTCTTATCAAAAACAAATTGAAGTATTAATTGCAAATCTGTTAATTTTTAACGAGTTCCACTTTTTAAGCAAACAACAAGAATGGAAAATTGTCAGGAACCCAATATAATGCAAGATGTCTTCTTTTGTAAACGGTACAAAAACGTTAAAACTGCAGGGATAACCAAATATTATAATAAAAATATTTTTAAAGTGGTGACCTTGATCAGCTCCTCAAGAAGACGAGGTGCGAATTCCAGAATCTTTTTGCAATCACGTTCCAAATCTGGGGATAAAGATGTCGTTTCACGAGTCAAGTGTGCTTGAATCAACAGTTCTGTCTGAAGAATAGTGAAGGAAAAGGTAAATCCCATAGTTCAAAGACATATTTCTTTGGTTGAATTATAAGCCAAAACAAAATTCTCCCCGTTAGGACATTTGCTTTAGGTTCTCGTTCACCTTAACAAGTGACGGATGCTGCTTCAAGAACTTTGCTTGTTCCTTCTTTATATTTTTGAGATCTAAGTTCAACTCGCTTCTTACAGTCATAAAGAGTTTGTGAAGAGGTTCATCATCGGTTCTTCGCACCGGGATCTCAAAAAATTCAGCAGCTTTAATGAAGACTTCCATGATTTTGCTGAAAATTACAATCATCATATCCCACGACTGAGATTTTATTTATAGATATGTATTTATAAGTCAAATCAAGTATAATTAAACACAATAGCTATAAGTGAAATTCTTTACCTATGAATAGGGATATGTTAATTATGATATATTAAAAACTACCCTTCCAAATTTTCACATGCAATAAGAATCGTAGTTCGAGAAATTAATGCAACAGAGAAAATATATACCTAGGGGCCAATGAAGGCTTCATCAAGTGAAAATAGGCACCCAGTGTGTCATTCTTGACATAATTTCCGGTATATTTTGAAGATCTCGAAAGATATATAACAGCCATCACAAGTGGCAACAATATACAGACTCCAACTATCCCTATCAATAGTACACCACTTGATGCACTGTCAATATTAAGAAGAAACTGAGGAAGAGCGATTCCCATTTGAAATCCCTGCCTCATAAATAATATAGTGTCAGGTTTGTTTCATTCAGTTTTATTAATATGAGTGAGATAAGCTTTTCTTTCTCGCTACAATACCTGCCTACCATCAGGATGTCCATATTTTTCGAAATTCTCGCGGGAAATGGGATCTGTCAGAGCCTGGTAAGCTTTGGAAATGGACTCAATAAAATATTTGTGAGCAGCTGCAAAATTGAAAATTGTTAGTATTAACATGTCAAAGAAGGTCTCATTTTGTCATCAATTAAGCTCTAGATAGCACGCTAAATTACAAATTTTAAATAACCTGGATCAGGGTTCTTATCAGGGTGGTACTGAATGGAGAGTTTCCTATATGCTTTCTTAATCTCAGATTCTTTAGCTCCGGGCTCTAATCCAAGGATACTGAATGGTTCAAATACTTGAACCTAAGTTGCCACATGGTGGCATTGTTACCCAGAGAACATTAACCTCATGTGAACATAAACTAAAAACACATACGAAAAAGAAGTTTATAATAATAGAAAAATAAGAGCAGTTTAAATATTATTTATAGGACTAACCGTTTGCAGTTAAGCCATAAATTATAGCAGTTAATGATTGTGCACTATAAAACTTCCAATTATACAATGATCCAAATACTACGTTCGGTTATTGCAAATAGGCGACCAGACAGGGCAATAGTGGCAATTGGTACAATCCAACAATTGCTCCAACTTGCAATTCATGAAACATGAATACATTATCTTGGCTTTGTAAAAAATGTAAAATCAAGTGATTGGTACTTCCAGGAATAATGGTACAATAGTTGCAACTCAACAACTATGTAAAATCACTTTTACGTAATGGGATACCTCACGACTAATGTTCTTTATGTAATAAACGAGAATTCCCACAACGATCCATAGCAGCACGAGAGTGAAGTTACTGCATGTTGATGCATTTGCAATCTGGGGAAAGAAAAAGGTGAATCTGATGGAAAAATACTATTAAATACAACAATAGTTAAAATAGAGATACAGGTTGAGTAACAAACCACAGACCCGTTTAAATATTGATTTGTGATATTTCCCTGATCGAGCGCAGTCAGAACAATCACAGTGGATGCTCTTCGTTTTCTTTGAGGCAGCACGGAATAACTTCAGTACCGTATAAGGCACCAAAGGTATAGCGATCATTGACAAAATAAAAATTGGAAATAGAGCATTATTTTCTTCTGAATCAGCCATGAGAATGCTCAATGATTGTGTTGTATACCAAAACTACACCTACAAATGAAATTTTAGAGTGAATGCTCCAAGTTAAGATGCCAAGAACAAGAAACATCAAGTCAAACCTCAAAAGGAGATTAAAAGTTTTTGGAACAAATGTTATATGATGACCCGAATTTTATTACGTCTGGCTTGAAAAGACTACGTCACTCTGAAAAGACTACGTCACCACAGGCCGACCAATGAAGTGAAAAGATAATAATCGAATTTTCTAGATGTTTGTGGTGGTATCGGAGGGATTGAGCCGGCAGTACCTATTCAAGTCTGCCCTTTGTTAATTCTCTAGTATGGCTATTACCTTAATGTTCTTTTAGCAGTTATTCTGTTTCTGTTGTTATTTCTCAACATGCATGGCATAGCACTTCGTTCATCAATTTCAGACAATATCATACAAAATTCGTACAAAATATTACAAACAAAATAAAAAGAAAACCTCGATCCAGAAATATAATTGCATTAACAATTCTCGAAACATATCAAAACCAACACTAAAAAACCTTCAAAAAGACAGGATCTTTTAGCATTAGAATCCAAAATCAAACCCAAACAAACAAAATATATTAAACTTCACACAGCACCCCCCACCCAACCCAGAAAAAGGAAAAACAAAACCCTCCGTAAAACCCATAAAAGTAAAGACCAATCTCAAACCCAACTCAAAATCACGAATAAAATTCAAAACCCACAAAAAAATCCGCAAGCAAAATCAGTCATAAATACCCATAAAAAACAGTGAGCAGGGCACGCAATTTAAGATGTAAATTACCTCGAATTGGAAATCTAATCAGAGATCCGATCGTTTCAGCCTGCAGCAAGCAAAAAAAAACCCGTACTCTGTTAGATGGGTCGAAGATTTAAGAGAGGTCTGGAGTCACTGCTACCTCAATTCTTCATTCTTGGTGGAAAAGCCGAAATCGTTCGTTTAATGTCTCTGAATTTGTAACGGAAATCTTATTGGAAATTTTCCCAATTTAGCCTTTTTATTATTTTTATTTTTATTAGGACACTACAGAGTGCATAGAATTTAAAACAAAATCTGAGCTACAATTTTAGTCAAAGATGAATAATATAAAATCTTGTTTATTAAAAATATGGTTTTTTTTTTATTTGTTTCAATTTAATAACATAATTGAGATTATTATATAATAATGATGAAATGAAATTTTAAATTAGTGAGCTTAAAAAAATCAATTTCGCCATGATAAAATAAATCAATTTATTACGTATAACTTTTAATATATATATATATATATATATATATATATATATATATTAATTTTAATTTTAGAAGTCAATACTTTTAGTTGAATTATTTTGCTAGCACCGGTTTCTAAATTAATGCACCTTGAGGCCTTTAGCTAAACGCTATTAATTTTTCAATACAAAAATAACTTTATACTATATATTAAAGTTAAACTCTTATTAATTTTTCTATATTTCTCTCTTTATCATTTATTTATATCTATGAATGTAAATGAATCGAATCGAGTCGAACATTAGTAAAAATTTATGGTCTGAATCCGGCTCAAATTAGGTATATTTGAGTTTTAGTTTGATTCGAAGCTCGAAATTTTTAAATATTTTGTTTGAGTTCGAGTTCGCTCGAAATATTCAAAACTCATTCTTGAGCTATTCGAACTATTGTTCTGATAATAAAGTTCGAGAATGAAAGTTTGAAATCTCGAAGCGTTCGAATGCTCAAAATGTATATATATTTATTATATTAATAAAATATTAATGTTTGCGACTGTCTCAAGAACTATCAAATAAAATCATTTGGCCTCGAGTTCGGCTCGAAAACAATTTAAACATATTCGAGTTCGATAAATTCGAATACAAATCAAATATTTATCGAGTCGTCTCAAAAATTTGTGAATCGCTTGATTCATTTACAACCCTATTTCTATCTCTAGTTTTTCAATTAACAAAACATAATGCAAAAATAACTTTATAATATCTATTAAAGTTTTAAAAAAAAATCATGTGAGACGGTCTCACGTGTCAATTTTGTTAGACAAATATTTTATTTGAGTTATCCATGCAAAAGTATTACATTTTATGAAAAAATATATTATTTTTTATTGTAAATACATGCATGATTGACTCGTTTCACGAATAAAGATCCGTGAAATCATTTATAAGAGACAACGTTAAAGTTAAACCTTTATTAATTTCTCCATATTTCTCTCTTTAACATTATATTTCTATTAAGATATTGTTATTACCCTTAAGTTTTTTTATCAATAAAATCAAAACAGCACCTAACTATTTCAGGATACAGCCGCAATTTCTATTGTACAACAGAAATGCTTCAACCACTTGCAGCATCTCAGCAACTTGAAGAGTTTCAACCATTAGATGTTTTCGAACCGGCTGTTTAAAAACTTCAACCTTTTCATTTAAAGAGCTATTTATTGAACACTTAATGAAAAACATTATCTGACCGGCTCAGGACATTCAATGAATTGCACCGCTACAAGTAAACCGTGTCTTGCTCCAGTCCCGATAAAGATTTCTATCCTTACTATCCCAAAAATGAAAAGTTATTCAAATATCCTACTAGTTCTGATAGAGCTAACAGTTACCATAAACATGACATTAGCAGCAACTTTTCAGAGGTACGAGACTCAAAATTGCACAAGCAAAAAGACATCAAATGTTTGTACATCAGCTGATAATGACATATCATTTTAACGTTACAAAGTTTACGTTACATGTCCTATGTCGACCGTTGGTATGTTAGCTTATATTAATGAAGAGTTGAAGAATTCAAGAACAGAGCTCGCTGACTTTTATACTATCTGACATACAAGCTGTTCAACCGTTTGATTGCTATATCACTAAGATTGCGCATCTGAAGATTTTGAGCGCACTTAAAGTATCATCTTTCATCACGCATTCAAGCACGTACTCATCAGAAATTTATCTGATCATTCAAAGATCAACCTCGTGTTACCGAAGTCTATTGTTTCTCTGTATCAGTGACATTTGGGTTATTTGACTTATTGTGTGGTGTGGGAACTTAGGGCTCTTAAATATCAAAAAACGTAAAGTGATCACTAAGAGTTCTAACACAGACAGTGTGATAAGTCCTGGTTTTAGTGACGTGTTGCAAAAGTTCGTAAAGGCAAAGTCTTTAGTAGAATCCTTCTTGAAAAGAAAGAAAGGATGACATAGGAGTTTTATCTTTGAACATTCGTAAAACCTTTTGTTTTTACCTTCTGCAACCTCTTATATTTTGAACCGTTTCTTGTTAACCAACTAGCCAACCGGTTGTAGCTATCATTAGAAATTTTGAACCGTCTACTGCGCTTTTTAAGTTGTTCACATTTCTAACCGTTCGAGAAAAGTTTCAACCGCCTAAAAACGGTTTAAACAATATTAAAAAAAATCATTTTTAAAAGAGTTTATTCAGCTCTCTATATTCTTTTCTGATCCCAACGATTTCTCTCTCTAGTTTTTAGATTAACCAACCAAATAATATAAATTATCTTATGATTAACGTAGTTATAAATATTTATATATTTACAAACTTTTCTTCCATTCAAATTAAATTAATTACTTATAATATAAAAATTATAATAATAATAATAATAATAATAATAATATATATATACATACATATATATATATATATATATATATATATATATATATATATATATATATATACGAAATTGATACGCTGCTCACCCTTTGGTGAGCAACCCGTGAGCGACAGCCCATGTGGCATTTCAACCTGGATTTTTTATTTTTTTATTTTAGTTTTTAACTTTTTTGTGGATATTTATATTAATATTCGTGTATCCCCCTTCTCAGAAAAAGCCCTTCTCAGAAAAAGCCTTTCCCAACCCAAACACATCGCCGCCTTAATCTTTGTGGCCGATTCACCAACCCTGTTCGGGTCACTCCACCGGAAATCCGAGGCCAACGCCGAACGTGAGAGCTCCACCATTTGCCGACGCCAGAAAAGGGGAACGCCGAACGCGACAGCCCATGGTATTCTGCATTTTTTCGAATTCTTTTTTCAAACATTATACAACTATTGAAATTTGGAATGAGTTTGTTAGTTTGTAATTGATGTTCGGATGGCAACAATTTGAATGTAATTCTGTGGTTTCATATTTCTGTTATGAGTTTGAATGTAATTCTGTGATTTCAACAATTTGCAGCAGAAGTAAAATCGAGATTTCTCTTAAAATCGAGTTTGTATAATCGAGATTTCTCTTAAAGCTTGAATATTGGGATTTGTACTAACCTAACTATTTCATTCATTGAAGCAACATTGCTCTTGTCGAGACTATGCAGGGATTCTTGAGCATTTTTCCACTGTTGGGCACCCAATTTTGCTTGTTCTATATTGTGTATTTTTTTAGTTGTTCAGAATGAGCAACCCCCAGTGGTGGAGGACCATGAAAAAATCCAACTAGTCTTTATTGTCATTGTCTACTTTGATTCTTGGTCAAGAATTGAATAATATAATTTTTGGTTTAGTTTATTTGTATTCACATTCTCCGTTTTTGAAACATTTTGCGTTACAATGTAGGGCAAAACATACGTCGTATTTGTTGGGCGTAAATCTGGCATTTATGACACGTGGGCAGAAGCAAGCTCTAATGTTATCGGGTATAAGGGTGCTGTCCACCAATCATTCAGAACCAGAGAGGAGGCCGAGAAAGCTTACAATGCCGCATCGGTGAAACAATCTACGTCGACGTCCTCCCAAAATACAATAAACGAAAGTTCAAGTGCAGGTTCAAGTTCAAGAGGCGAAGTATCCCAGACTGAAAAATTAGATGAAATATTGAAGTGCTTGGAGGTGATACAAGAAAATTTGAAAGCACTAAAATTGAATAAAGATGATTAGATAAATAATTGTAATTTATTGACAGTAGTTGCAACCGTTGTAATGTTTTGGTGAAGATATTATATGACAGATGATTGTTTTGCAATTCAAAAACTTTATTGTGTCAAGCTTTATGAGATTGTATTTCTACGACATTCTCTTGTTTTATTGTGTCAAGCTTTATGAGATTGTATTTCAAAAACGTTCTCTTTATTGCAATTTACTCTTTTCAATATACACAAGGGAAAACCAATTTTAAAAACAAAGCACAATGAAATCAGGCAATGCTTGTGGGCAGAGTATATACATAGCCTCCTCCATCTAGTTCATAATGCTTCTGCTGATTCACATTAAACCAATATGGCAGCAGGAAAATTAAAACATCAAGATTTCTTGACAGAGAATGGTTATCATATTGAATTTGAAAATTCTACAATGCAAATTCTTGAATTAAGCAGAGGATCTTTCTCATGGTGACAGAGACCTCAAAGCTCGAATCCACGACAGAGGTTTGACGTGTTCTTAGAAGTCTCATGAATCCTGCCAAGAACAAGAACAAATTTCAGGTGTTTTGTTACATTAACACTATCAACATAAATATTTGATAAAGCACTATAAAATGGTTACCCCATCGCACATATTCAACTTGATAAAATAATAACCTTTATCAAATCCAGTTGTTAGAACCTATAAAATTCGAAACAGTTATTAATAAAAAAAAATGTTGATGATTAACAACATATATTTAGAGATTTAAATTACCATGTATCGATCCAAAATCTTCGTCATCTGAGCTTTCTTCTTCGTTTTTATTATTAATGTTTGACCTGAAGAACGTTGAGTATGCCACCATATATTAATTTTGATGATTAACCACATATATACAAAAATAATAAAATATACATTGGTGATAAACACATACCCGTCTTGCAAATTTGGACAGTTACGCTTGTCATGCTGCACACCTCGGCGTCCACACCCACGACATTTTCTTCCCTGTGTGGTTGCCTTCTCCTTTGATGACTTTAATCTCTTCCCACATCCCTTTGTTCTAATTTTTTTAGGATCAACGATACCAATAGCCCTATCTGTGGCTCTTCTACATTGACTTCCACCGCTTACTGTTGTAGTCATATTCAAATCTTTCATTTTGTTGCCAATATAATCAAACTGTGCATTCAAGAAATTTGTTCCCCCAACAGTCAATGATGCAATATCAACTAATGCAGAAGCTTTATAGGATAACCTCAAATGTCTTGACATCATACATCTTTCTGGAGCTTCAACCACATTTTGCTCATCTGTAGGAAAAAATTCTACATTCTTTGCAGCTTGCGTCCAACGTTTCAGTATATATTTATCAGGCAAATGAAAGACTTGGTTTATACGAAAATATGCTAACATATGCCTGCATGGAATGCCCTCAAACTGAAATTTCATACAACTGCACAATATATCATCCCCTTGTATGACATGTGTAAGCACTCTTGGTTTCGAAGACGAAGAAGCTTGAAAATTCATCACCTTGTAAATCCCAAACTCATTTCCCACAGATTCTGTTTGCACGTAATAACCATGACTCTGACTCATTTCTTCTTGAAACTCTAACCATTTCTTTTTCGTGTAAACCGTCACCATCTGAGATTCCATTGGCCATTTGGACTGTAGATTGGGACGCTCATTCATATCGATATGATCTGCAACTAACTCATTGTGTCTTTGTTGCCGAAGTGCCTTATTGAAACGAATGATAAAATCCATCAATGAGTTCTTGCTAGATATATATCTCTTGAAAAGAGCATGTGAACTTTCGGACCGCTGGCTACTTGACATACCCGCAGAAAATACATGATTAAAATATGCTGGTACCCATTTATGTCGCAACTCAAACATCAACGACAGCCAATCATGTTGTTCCAAGTTAGCATTATACATAGCAGCTTCCCAGGAACTCTCAAATTCCTCATCTGTGGAGGAATGTAGAATGGCTTTCCTTATGCTTTCGTAGTGATCACGGAAAGTCACTGGGTTTAATTTCTCAGAGAATTTGTTCAGTATATGCCACAAACAATATCGGTGTGTTGTTTGAGGAAAAACTTGTGATATGGCTTTCGTCAGAGCAGGATCTTGGTCAGTGATAATCAAGTTTGGGGCACCTTGACACATGGCTTCTAGGAATTTATTAAGCAACCAAACAAAAGAATCTGTTTTTTCGTCACTCAACAATCCACAACCAAAAAGAATGGTCTGATGATGATGATTAACTCCAACAAATGGTGCGAAAATCATCCCATATTTGTTGGTGTTGTATGTAGTATCAAACACAACTACGTCACCAAAAGCAGTGTATGCCCTTCTTGACACATGATCAGTCCAAAAACACCTGGTAAATCTGTTGTCCGAGTCAGTCTCATAAACAAAAAAGAACAATGAATTCTCCGCTTTCTCAGATTCGAAGAAATCGACCAATGTTTCTGCATCAATACCCTTATGCTCATCCCTAACACTTTGCTCGTAGTTTCTCATATCTCTTTCTATGAAACCTACATTTTCAGGCCCTCCAGACTCTATCTCAAATAATCTCATTTGTTGACAAGTTGGCACATTGGCTTCTGCAAATTGTTGACTCAACATTTTTTTTGATGCAGAAATACCACGATGCGAGCGTAACAAATGCACCTTTGACGGAGTCGATAATGGATGATTATGACTTTCAATGAAGGTACTGACAACCTGTAGTGACCCGTTCCAGAATCACCTACTAATCAAGAACTAAGCATGCAATTAACTTAATTAATAATAATCAGAGATAACAGCGGAAATATGGCCAACGACAAAAGTTATACAACCCAATCGAAATCAGAACAACTCAAAATATATTCGGTACAACCAAATCGAATAGAATAGTACTGAAAACTAAACCAACCAGCTACTCACTGTCCTCCTCCTGCTCTTCCTGAGCCATCCAACCTGAGGCCTGCCCCGTGGGAAATGGGGTGTCCAAGATAAACAAAACCGAGGACGTGAGCGATAAGAACGCCCAGTACAAAAGCATGAGTATACAAGCCTATATGAAATGCACATGCTATGATATGATACCAGGGTAGTCAAGAAACAGGAGTAACAAAGGATCTCAAAATGCTCAGTCTAGAGGCGCCAAGTGGATAGTGCCGCGCGGTACTCCTCTGGGTCACTGCATCCACTACAAGAACAGACGTGGACCTAAAATGTCCCGGATCACCGAAGCCCTCCGGACCCGTCGGCCACTGTGTACTCTCGGTGTCCATGCGTCCACAAGACAAGACAGGGCTGAGCGGCCCCACAAGATATAGCTTATCTCGAAAGAGATACAGCTCAACAGTAAAGGCTATCTCGAAGGAGATACGGCTCAACATGAAATGCAACATGCATCATAAAACGTGACATAATAGCATGCATTATATGACATATATCAATGCACCACATAATCATGCAACACATATAAGGATGTATACTCGACCAGGATATCTCGGATAGTACTTTCGTACCTCTATCACGGCAAGCCTAGCCTTACGCAACACCGCTAATCAGGTCTAGAACAAGCCTACGCATCAAAAGCATACTCAATGAACAATACTACCATGCTCGACTAGCAAAACCAGTACTACCAAAGGTTTAGGGTTTACCTTCGTCCGTCGACAGCCCTTTGATGTCGATTGACTCGTAACTCAGGCGTCGCTACGCTACCAATCCTGGCAGCTCTTGGCTATCGCTCGACCGACAACTAACCCTAGAAACCTTCCAAACCTCTCAAATATGAGACACAACTCAAGAATTTGCAATGCAAAATGAGGAAATCCGAGCACTATTTATAGGCTATGTTCGGATCCACCGAACCCGCTTCGGAACGTCCGAACTCCTACGTGTCCATCTGCTCTTGACACCTCATGATCGGATCCACCGAACCTACACTTCGGATCATCCGAACTTGCATGTAAACTGACGTGTCGATCAACTCTTGACACCTCATGATCGGATCCACCGAACCCACTTCGGATCGTCCGAACTCTTCGGTGCTACCGAACCATCTTCGGTCCGTCCGATCATGACCACAGTCAAAATTACACATTAAACCTTCTTAATCACCCTTAATCCGTTAATTACCCAATTTGGAATTCGGGCTACTACACAACCCAACCTGGATCTGTTTGTTCCTTGACAACTGAAATCTTGGACAAACATCCGGTTCTAGTCTCACCACGGGCTCTTTCTTTTCTTGGTTGATCATTTTTTGTCTGTTTGCTCCATCGAATATCATCTGTATGCCCTTCTTTAAAGCATACAAATTTCTTCCATATAATTTCGTTCGTTTTCTTACTTTTCTTGCTATTACTCATTCTCGCGCTAAAACCGGATTCTCGGGCATATTGGTTGTAGAATGAGAATGCATCCTCTAACGAATCGAATCTCATACCAATCTGGGGTTTCTGATCATCACCGACTTGGGGGATGTACGATTGTTCATCTCCACTATATTGATCCATTTCCAAAAGGACTTAGTTAAATTTTCCAACTCTAAAGCCTAAACGGGGCGTCTCAAATATACAATGCTATCTCAACAGCAGCTTTGCAAACAAGACCATGCGCTTCAAAATAACCTGCAAAGATAAGCAAAAATAATATCAATATACCGGAAACCTTAAAACAGTGGCACAATTGTATTAATAGGTGGGTTATGTTTGGGCGTAGGTGGGTTATGTGAATGTAGCTACTCTTTACAGTAGCTTGCAATTGGTAAACACAAAAGTTTACAGAGTAGATACTCTCATTCACACATTACACATTTACTCAATTAGCACAAGTAGATGGGCTCATTCACACATTACAAAATGATAACAAAGTAGCTAATGTCATTCACACAATTCCAGCAATGTTATTTATCAAAAATTCATAATATCACAAAATTCCAGCAATCCAGCTATACTTGGGTTTCAAAATTCCAGAGAAACCCAAATAACAGAAACCAATGGACCGTCGCTATAGCTGTTCAGGCAGAAAATAGTTTCTTAAAAAGCATCGAATCAATTAATTCAAGCTCAAAATAAATCAAGAAAAAAGACAACACGTTGGAGAACAAACCGAAACATCATCCCAGAAAGAAAATGTACATCATAAGGTAAATAAACAGGAGGCTTAAACCCTGACAAAATTCAACTACGATTGATCTTAGTAAATAAACAGTAGGATATTAATCATACAATCACCTCAAACTTTCACCGAAAAGCTAATTCATCTTGTAAGCGACCAAATCACCTCATTCCGTAAATTAACCGAAAAATAGAAGAGATCTCCAATTTTGCGCTCAATTGAAGCTTCCGAGCGTGAGTTGTGATTCTGAGCGTGGATAATGGCTTCTGAGCCTGGTTGTGATTCTATTAATTAAATAAATTATTTAATTTTTTTTTAAAAAAATTAAAATTAAAAGAGTGCACAGGTGGGCACTTTTTTAAAAAAAAAAATTAAAAGCTAGTACAGGTGGCCGCCAGCTGTGCAGGCGCCCAAGAAGACCCTGCACCCCTTGGGTGCAGGCTATCAACTCTCTCTCTCTCTCTATATATATATATATATATATATATATATATATATATATATATATATATATATATATATATATATATATATATATATGCTTGCTTATTGCGTATACGTTGAAGATTAGAACAATAAAGATTGACATAGCTTGTACCAATGGCGTAACGGAATTGACGACGAATAGAAGTCGTTTGGCTATAAACATAAGTTGTACCAGCTACATAACGGAATTGATGACGAGTAGAAGTTGTTTGGCTATAAACATATATAAGTTGTACCAGCGGCATAACGGAATTGATGACGAGTAGAAGTTGTTTGGCTATAAACATAAGTTGTACCAACGGAGTAACGGAATTGATAACGAATAGAAGTTGTTTGGCTACAAAAAATAAAAATAAAATAAAACAAAAAAAACAAAATTAATTTTATACTTCTTGTGAAATCTCGTAGAAAAATAGTGTTTTATATGTCATCGTAAAAATGCAACAACAACAACAAAAACAACAATAATGATGATGATGATGATGATGATGATGTGATTTTATATATAAAATTAATAGGGCAGTGTCACACTCCCACTTTTTCAAAATCATACACTTTTAACGTATTTGTTTCTTAAATTCAAGCATATTTATCTCATTCACAATGAGTTTTACGCTTAATTTTTTTTTTTAAAAAAGGAAAACACACCGCAATGTCTTTTGCTACAACTTTAGATAATTGCTACAACTTCAGACAACCAAATAGGTAAATTATCACTAGACCATACAAAACTCAACTTCGATAAGAGAGCTTTGCAAGCTATAAGAGCAACTCCAATCCTTGCTCCACAATGGAGTTGTGGAGCAAGGATTTTCACTCCAATCCAGCACCAAAAATGGTGCTGGACTAGAGTTGCTCTAAAAGCAACTCTACATGTGGCGCATCACTTTATTTTTTTTTAATTTTTTTTGTTTTTTAATAATTATAAATATTTAATATTCTATTATATATTAATTATATAATTAATATTTTTATTTTTAAATTTTTAAAATAATTTATTCTTGAAACATAAATAATAATTTAAATTTTTTTAAAATTTTTTTAAAAATTAAATAGATTGTATAATTCTATTTTTTTTAATCGATTTTCTAATAAATAATGAAATAATATAATTACATTTATTATGTATAATTGTGTAATGAAATTATAAATAGTTATTATTGAATTAAAATTAATATTATAAGAATATTCTGAGAATATTCTTTTTTAGTGTAGAATGTAGTGTAGATAGGTTGGAGATGAATTTAGTGTTACACTATTGTAGTGCAGAATATAGTGCAGAATGTAGTGCAGTGGGTTGGAGATGGTCTAAGATGTGCAACATTATTTACAAATCTTCGCATATGATATAAGAATCGATGTATGTAGTTGTTTATTTTTAGGCGTGAATTTGAACAATCTTTCCTCTTGAGCAGTCGAAAGCTTGCCTTCTTCAAATGTTGGTTTTGAGTTCCCTATTAAAGTTCGAATTTTAGCTGGATGAGGCGGCATACCTGCTTTCGTTGGGCAAGTTTCAGCATGTGTGACTGATAAGCCCAAATCTTATAGACATTTAGGGATTTTATTTGTCCTTATCTATAATTTTTATCCTTAATTATGTGTTTTTTTGAATTAATAATTGTAGATTTGAACAAAAGAGGAAAAATACTTAATTGGGAGATAAAATAAATTTACAAGAATTCAAAGGAAACAAAATACCAAAATAAAGGAAATAAAATATTCTTATATATTATTGCTTGATAATATTAAAGTTTTGGAAGAAAATCTTTGTAGATATTTTGATAGCGATGAAACATCACAAATTTGAAAATAAAATCTTTACATCTCTACAATCTTATCTAGAAGTAGATAAAAGGAGAAGTGAGAGACGGAGAAGAGAGGAGATGAGAGGAGAAAGATAAAAGGAGGCAGAGGAAGGAAGTAAAGACACCAACATTGCAGAACAGAAGGCTACAGTGAAGCAGAAACATAGCGGAAGAAGAATTGAAAGGAGGAAGATAGAAAGCAGAAGCAGGAGGAATTCCTCAACACAAATCACTGGGAATTCATTTAATTCTTTCTTAATTGTGTTTTCTCATCGGATATAAACATGAGTTTCCGTTTTTGTTTTGAATTTATGGAGTATATTTTTATACTAAGGCAACGATAGGGCCGATAAAAATTATTTTTGATTTTTTGAATTTGATTCAATTTTATTCATTGATTAATGTTGTTTATCATGTATTCTTTTAATCTGGCCAATTAAATTGAATATTTTTTGGTTAATCTAAAATCGGAAGGCGATAGATTAATATTTACTTTACTACATCAATCAACACCTGTTAAATTGACTAGAAATAGTATTCGGTTTTAGTTTGCAACTTTAGGTTGAAAAACTAAAATTTCACAGCGATTTAATGCGGTTGAATCTAATTAAATTCAGTTAGAAATAATTAGACTGTTAGATTTAATCAGGTTTATTAAATCGATAAATCGTTTAATACATAATTTTGAAAATTTCGTCCTTAATTAAATAATTAATTTATTGAATATGAATTTGACACGTGGATTATAAGTTTGTCTCGATACCATTGTTTGCCTTAATCGTTTTAAATAGTTTGAATTTTCGTCTAAATTAATAGTTAGGATTATTTGTTTTAGTTAATTTATTTAAATTTTTTAATTTAATTTTAGCCTAAATTAGGAGAAAAGAATTCATAATCTAGTATTTAAACATCGATCTATTTGGGTACTATAACTAGACTCATCATCCAATTACTATTAATTGACTTAGTCCGCTTGCTAGATTTATTCCTAGCCAAAATCGTCGATAAGTGGCATTTCCGACACCGGTTTTAATTGTTGTCTCCACTAATTTTGACATCTCTTTTATCCAGGAGGTGTAAGTTTGGACTTATCATAATTTACAAAGCCTTAAAAATCTTTTTTTTTAAAAAATTTCATTATGAATTCATGTGCATTCAAGGAAATTGTTTCTGAAGTTTCTGTAGAAGAAAATTGCTTCGAAAGCTCACAGATGAGCCTTTTCCTTTTTTTGCTTTAGTAGTTACCGAGTCTAGTCTGTGCAGAACAAGAGTGTTTCTCCCATATTCCAATATCATCAAATCATGCAAGTCCTATAAAAAACATATAAGTTGATGATTCAAAGAATAAAATATTCGTATTTACCTGTGTGACCATAGTTCGCTCTCACGGTCGGAGAGAACGTCAAGTTCCATTGTCATTTCACGAAACTCTCGTACATTGTTTTTATAATAAAAGTAGAAATAATTATATAATTTGGAAAAATTTTAATGGAAAAAGGTTAGGAAAAATTAGATCTTTTTTACAGAAAACGTGCTTGTAACACTGCGAAATCGTCGTTCCGTCCCGCCACGACGACGAAATCACCAAAATTCAAAAGAAAAAAAAAACAGCTTTCAGTTACACAACCCATTTAGCTGCCTGGAATTTTATCGCGACAGCTGCCGTTCTCGTTTCACGACCCCGATGGCGAACCATGTTCAGACAATGTCAGAATGCTTTCGTTCTCCCTTCAAATTATCGCGAGTTTTTTGGGTTTGACGTCTAATTTGTATTCGGAATTCCAGTTCTCCACGGTGCTTTAATTTGGAAATAACGAGATTACAATCTGTCTTCTAGGAAAGTTTTGAGTTAGCATGTTGGTTTGAATAAAGCTTTTTTTTCTTTCAATTTTTTTTGAGATTTATGTGACCCGGGCAATATTGACTCTTGTTTGTTCTCATGTAGCTGCGACAATCACAAATCAGCACCCTAATTCGTCAGAACTGGTTGATTCTTTAACTTTGTTTGTCACCTACATTGCTATCTTGGCCTGATTTCCCATCATTCGCTTCCTTCAGGTCAACGAAGCAAGTCAGCTGCTAAATTTTGATTTCTATTTGAAGATTGAATTTTGTTATTGCATATTATTGAATTAGTTTTGTAAGGATTATTTTGTCCGACAGATGATCGAAATAATGAAAATATCAGTATAGGATTAAAAATAGTAAATTCGTGTTTGTCAGAATTAAATGTTGTGCCAAATGTTACAACATCTCGGACAACATCTAATGCAGCGGAAAATTAACTTTTATAACACAAATTGACTTGAAATAAATAGATGGACAAGATTAAATATGCACTTTATACTTGTGCGGTGCCTTATGGCAAAAATTAATCACTAGAAAAACCAAATCGTTTACACAAAAACCTATCACTAGTGATTGTAACTAAAATCAATTTCCTCAACAAGTTGAGAAACAAATGTTTTCTAAAACAAATAACCAGAATAAAACTAAAACAAGAAAGCCAAAAATGTGTTGCCAAACAGTAGATCCAAGAGAAGCAATATTCGGCCAACTTCTTCCCAGATGTTGTCTGAAGATTCTTCCAACATTCACGGCAACACTTGCTATCGACAGTCTTTAATGCAGCAGCAACGTTGACAGTGATTTTCTCTGAAATTCTGGACGTGCAAAGTGCGTGTGTTATGTTGAATTAAAACCGGCGAACCCTACAAAGTTCTTAACCTTCCTTTTATAGATGAGAGTCTTATCACATAAGGAAACATATTAAACAAGGGAAGATAAGAGTTTAATTAGAAATAAACTCTATTTTACACATTGATATCATATCTCATCAACATAAATATCGATCCTAGAAAACTCTAATTATTCTAAATTATTGTGTTAGAAAAAATTCGTCCTACTACCATGAGCTATCATTTAATGTTCAAAACTCCTTTTGGGAAATGTATGAATTCTACGTGGTTAAATCAATTAGACGCTTTGGCAAGTAGTACTTTTCGTAATGTAGCATCTTTACAACCGTTGGTTCTCCTATTTGGATACGTGGAAGTCATAGTTGCGACTTGAAGTACCATAATTGTGTTGCTCAACACCATTTAACATATGGCAAAAACTTGCGTGAGATGGTCTGACGGGCCGTATTTTGTGAGACAGATATCTTTGAGTCATTCATGAAAAACTATTATTTTTTATGCTAATATATTACTTTTTATTGTGAATATCGGTAGGGTAAACCCATCTCACAAATAAAAATTTTTGAAACCATCTCACAAGAGACTTACTCTTAATCTACTTGGTGGGGGCAATCTTTTCCCTTCAAAACAAAAGGGAATTAAGGTTGCAGTTTAATAGATTTTATGTAAATGATGTCGAATATCTGAAACAACTAGACTCAACTAATCTAGTAGTTCTTGAATATATGAATTGTGTTGAAATGCAATAGTTATCTTTGTTATGAGAGCGATCGACATACATCGCTTGGGTTGTTGTGCAGTTTATAATATCGAAGTTGAACAATTGATAGAAACCATAACTTTTGAAAAGAACAACCGATCAACTCTGCAAAATACAATTTGTTATTGTTATCTTCAATTATTTATTATACTCTAGTAATTAATATCAAATTTTTTTTAATTTCCCTTCAAGAATCAAAATTCAATGTAACAAATTTACTACTAAAATCAAATCATACCATCTCAACAAATCTTTCAATTCAAGAATGCCCACGATCGAGTCACTAACTAATTGGTCTCCTCCTACAAGTTGATTCATGTCTCATCAGCTACAACAACAACAACAAAAAAACAACCAATGCACTATTTCTCAGCGTCCAATTAAAGGACAACCTAGAATTTTCACATAATTTGCTGTATTAAATTTCAAAATCTTTGAATAAATCCAACGTAAGCATCACCTTTTTTTAGTTTCGCAAAAATTGAGTCTCGAATATGAGATATCGTCTCAAACTTCAGATATTAGTATGATATGTCATATGTGTTATAAGTCATCGATAGTGTAATCATCATTTTTAATCAAACAATTAATTAATTTTCGAAACCATCTTTATATCATGTTCTAACCCAAAATAAACTTTTAAAACTATTTTATCTAACCATTTTCATATTATTTAAATACAAAATTCATTTTCCACTACAAAATAAAAAAAAAATCATTTTATCTAACTATTGAGACATGACATATATTTGTCACTAAAAAAAACTCATCGTGTGAAGTCCAACAACCTAAGTAGTGCATGCCTACCGTCCTTAATCCACACAATACTTTCTGATTCTAATCATTGCATACATTTTTTTTTTCATTTCATTATTAATTAAAATTATGGTCACTTAATGGAGAAGATCATATGTTAATAGAGCCTCGATCTATCGTCGATCGATGAAGAGAGTGCGTTAAGTCAAGACAACATAAAAAGTGTATGTATATATATATATAAATTTTGGGTACGATAATTAATCATGATAGGTGAACAAGTCAACGAGGGAATCGTGAACATTTGAAATGTTTGTATGATTTAAAATATAGAGTTCCACCTTAACTACCTGCTAAAAATTTTGGTACAACGGAAAAAAATATTTGATCATACAATTGATATTAAAGTTAATGTCATATATTCGTTCGGTCATCATATATTGCAAATAGTGCAATATTGCAAGATGAGTGGTTGGGTGCAATAATAGTTTATGATTAAAGAGCGATCAACATGTAATGGTTGGCCAATATATGGTTTAAAATATCAAAGTTGTATCATTATCATCGATTGTAACTTTCGATACATGATTTAATAATACATTATTATTATTATTATTATTATTATTATTATTATTAAATATTGAATTCGTCGGACAAAATCCTCTGAATATATCTTTTTTTTTAATTAGATTTCCACCCATAAAGATGCCTTAGACCATAGTGATTATTGTACGCTCCATATTAAGTGGTGGATCGATTCTTACACTCCTTAACTTTATTCTTAATTCATACACGTCTATTTATGCTACAATTGCTCCAACTCCTACATGAAATTAGAACCCCTTCTCTGTTTAAATTTTTGCGTCATAGCCACAAAAATTACAATATTTTCGATACGGAATAATCGTTGTAACGTCTTGAATACATCAAGAAACGACTCGAATACAAGTCTTGAAATAATGTGGCATTCTTGTTAAAATATTTGAATATAAAGAAATATATATATATATATATATATATATATATATATGATAAAGATATTTAAGAATGGAACTAAATTTAACCATCAAAACTGGGCATCCAAATCGAGTTCAGTTGGCCAAAATGAATTGTGTCACGTTGTGAAAAGATGGGCACCTTCCACAGAAAAGAAAGGACATATTATTGCCAGGAAAAATATTCCGTTGACTTTGACTTTTTTTTCCTTCCACAAAGTCAATGTTAAAGGTGCAACCAAACCAATTAACATAGAACCTAACTGCTTTTCACCATGGAGAGTGTTGGTTGATATGGTCCACCCAAATAGTCCCCACTAGCAAGATTTTATTGAAAATATGTTTTTGAAAAAATTATCTTCAAAATTTAATTTCTGTAAATTTTTGTGATGAGATTCAAAAAGTTATTATCTTATCACATACGTGAGACACTCAGTCCCAAATCGAATAAAAAAATTTGTTTCGGCCAAATTATAGGGATACTCGGGGAATAACTTTAGTCAAATTTCATTTTAAAAAAAGAGTGAGTCTCATGTGAGACCGTTTCACGGATCTTAATATGTGATACGGGTCAACCGTACTGATATTCACAATAAAAAGTAATACTATTAGTAAAAAAAATAATATTTTTTCATGGATGATCCAAATAAGAGATCCGTCTCACAAATACGACCCGTGAGACCGTCTCATACAAGTTTTTTGTCTTAAAAAAATGACAATCTTAAAGTGTATTTGAGGATTTTCAAATACACATGAAAATGTCATTTTTGTTTAAAAACGTTTGACCAATGTTATTTTGCTAAATTTATCCAAATTATATATGAGATAAGGTCGATTAAAATACTATACACTTCCCATACAATTCAAGAATTTTCACAATTGGACGACATCCAGACTCAGCCGTTTTATATATATATATATATATATATATATATATATATATATATATATATATATATATATATATATATATATATATATATCTGTGTGTGTGTGTGTTAAAATTCAATTAATTATTTACAATCACGGTAAATCTTCAATTTATTTATTAAACGATTCATCGAGTTAATAAACCTATTAAAATCTAATATTCAATCAGTCTTAATTGATTTTAATTAGATCTAAATGCATTAAATCTTTATGGAAATTAAGTTTTCACCAAAACCGCACACTGAAACCGAATACTATTTCTAATATGTTTAACCATGTATTGGTGACGTTTTTGTTGCTATATTTAACCAATCATCTTTCGATTCGTGATTAATCAACAAACATGTAAATCGTTGATCAAACTATTAACAAGAAATATTAAATCAACTTCAATCAATAATTAAAATTAAGAAAAATAATAAATAAAACCAAATATCAAACAAATTATTATTTGACCATATCGTGGTCTTAGCCTAAAAAAAATTATTTCTTAAAATCAAAATAAAAAAAAAACACACAATGTTTGAATTCATAAGAATAAAATATAAGACAAAATAAGAATATTTTCGACGTGGTTGGCGTAATTCTCTCTTTGAAGTTGTCTCTCTCATCTCTCTAAAACCCCAACCTTCTTCCTCCAAGTTCTTAAGAGAAGGTTGTTGTGTTCCTTCAAAGTCTTTTTATGCTCGCTATTGTTGTTCATGTGATGTTGTGTTCTATCTTCTTTCTCTCTTTCAAACTGTAGCAACTTCCTTCTTCCTCCAAGTCATGTCTTCTTCTTTCTCTATCTTGTCCTTTGTTCAAGTGTAGTGTTATACGTTCTCCTTTACTGTTATGTGATATCTTCTACAGCTTTAATCTTTTTTAATGAGCCGAGTTTTTAAAAAGCTCAAAACTCTCTTTTGGAAATGTGCCTTAGTTACGTTTAGTTAAAGATTTGCTAAATAATTGGTCAATTGACCAAGTCTTTAGGAAATAATTTTTGAATTATTTTGAATTGATATTAGGAAGATATTTTGGTTTCTGTTTTGTTTTTTTAACTCTATATAAAGAGTATTGCAATGAATAATAAAATATGCATTACAAATACATTCTTTTGTTGCTTTCTACCATAAACTTTTATACACCTTTTTTGTTGCTATAAAACAACAAAATGATATCAGAGCTTTCTTCTTGAGGGACCTTTGAGTGGAGTGAATCCAAACACATAACCCAGATTCAAGAATGGAAACCGAAACAAGTTTCTCCCATATAGCACCACCAATTTTTTATGGCGATAACTATCAAGTCTGGGCTATTAAGATGACAACATATCTGGAAGCATTAGATCTTTGGGAAGCTATAGAGGAAGACTATGATGTACAACCACTGCCAAAAAATCCTACGATGATTCAGCTTAGGATCCACAAAGAGAGGAAGACTAAGAAGTCCAAAGCTAAAGCCTGCTTATTTTCTGCTATTTCGAGCACTATCTTTACAAGAATAATGAGCTTGGAGTCAGCAAAGAATATTTGGGATTACCTCAAAAAAGAATACCAAGGAAATGAAAGAACCAAAAATATGCAAGTACTCAATCTAATCAGGGAGTTTGAAATGTTGAAAATGAAGGAGACAGATACCATCAAAGAATACTCCAACAAGTTGCTGGGTATAGTAAATAAGGTGAGGCTGCTTGGTAAGGATTTTTCTGATGAACGAATTGTGCAAAAAATTCTCGTATCTCTGCCTGAAAAATACAAGTCCAAAATTTCTTCGCTAGAAGAATATAAAGATCTGTCAAGCATTTCCTTGGTAGAATTGGTGAATGCATTACAAGCTCAAGAGCAAAGGAGAATGATGAGAAGAGAAGAATTAATGGAGGGTGATCATCAAGCAAAGGCAGAAAGTTTATGAGGAGGTAAAGATGGCAAAAACAAAAATTGGACCTATCCAACATGCCCATATTGCAAAAGAACAAACCATCCTCAAAGGAGTTGTTGGTGGAGGCCTGATGTCAAGTGCAGAAAATGTGGTATTATGAGACAAATGGAGAGGGTTTGCAAGTCCCAACAATCTGAAGAGGCAAAGGCTTCTATTGAGCAACATGAAGATGAGCAACTCTTTGTTGCAACATGCTTCTCATCAAGTAGCTATTCTAACGATTCATGGTTGATCGACAGTGGTTGCACAAATCACATGACTAGTGACCGAGAGCTCTTCAAAGAGCTTGATAAAACAATTACCTCCAAAGTAAAAATTGGAAATGGTGAATTTCTTCCAGTCAAAGGGAAAGGAACTGTGGCTATAGAAAGTCTAACAGGTTTGAAATAAATTACTTCCAGTCAAAGGGAAAGGAACTGTGGCTATAGAAAGTCTAACAGGTTTGAAATAAATTACTGATGTTTTATATATGCCTAATATTGATCAAAATTTGCTTAGTGTTGGTCAGTTAATCGAAAAAGGCTTCAAAGTTATATTTGAAGACAAATGGTGTTTGATTAAAGATACAAAAGGTAGAAATGTGTTAAAGATGAAAATGAAAGCAAAAAGTTTTGCTTTAAATCTCTTGGAGGAGGAGCAAATATCATTTTCAATTACATAAAAGCAATGCAGAATTATGGTACAAAAGGCTTGGACATTTCCACCACGATGGACTTCTATATATGCAGAAACATAACTTGGTGAAAGGTGTTCCTTTGCTGGAAGACAAGCTATCTGATTGTGTGTCATGCCAATATGGCAAGCAAGTCAGAAAACCATTTCCTCAAACAACATGGAAATCAACACACAAGCTGCAACTTGTACACACAGATGTTGGAGGACCTCTTAAAATGCCATCTTTAAATGGTAGTAAGTATTACATTATATTTATTGATGATCATACCAGATTTTGCTGGATTTACTTCCTCAAAATCAAATCTGAAGTTGCTAGGATATTTTGGAAATATAAAGCATTGGTGGAAAATCAAAGTGGTTGCAGGATGCAAAAAATATGGTCCGATAATGGGAAAAAATATACAAATAACGTATTTGAAAAGTTCTGCGAGGAAGATGGCATTGTACACCAACTCACAACTCCTTACACCCCACAACAGAATGGTGTAAGTGAGAGAAAAAATCGAAGTATAATGGAAATGACAAGGTGTTTGCTGCATGAGAAAGAATTGCCAAAAAGGTTGTGGGCAGAAGCTGCAAACACTGCTGTTTTTTTGCTGAATAGGCTGCCTACAAGATTTTTGCAAGAAAAAACTCCATTTGAAGCTTGGTTTGGTTATAAGCAAAAGTTACAAAATCTAAAGGTTTTTGGTAGTCTTTGTTTTTCTTATGTGCCACAGGTAAAAAGAGACAAACTTGATTAAAAGACCGAACCATGAGTTTTTATTGGATACAGTGATTCTTCAAAGGCTTATAAAATTTTCCAACCACAAAATGGAAAAATTCTTGTGAGCAGAGATGTCAAATTTATGGGGGATAAACAATGGAACTGGGAGGAGTCTGTGAAGAAGCCATTGGAAGAACCATCACAGTATTTTGATGATGACATAGATGATGTTCCAGTTCGAGGTACAAGATCCTTATCTGATGTTTATGAACGAAGTAATGTTGCTACTTTTGAGCCTGCAGAATATAAAGAAGCAAAGAAGGATGACAAGTGGATTGAAGCAATGAAAGAGGAGCTCAAAATGATTGAAAAAAATGACACATGGGAGTTGGTGGATAAGCCTCAACACAGAAAGATCATTGGAGTCAAATGGGTCTACAGGACCAAACTTAATCCAGATGGTTCTGTGAATAAATACAAAGCCAGACTTGTGGTCAAGGGGTATAGTCAAGTGTTTGGAGTAGATTTCTCAGAAACTTTTGCACCAGTGACATGCTTAGATACAATTAGAATGTTTCTTGCTTTGGCTGCACAAAAAAGATGGAAGATTTATCAGTTGGATGTAAAATCTGCATTCTTAAATGGTTATCTTCAAGAGGAGATTTACGTAGAGCAACCTGAAGGATTCCAAGTCAAGGGACAGGAGGAGAAGGTCTACTTGTTAAAAAAGGCCTTATATGGTCTTAAGCAGGCACCCAGGGCCTGGTATAATAGGATTGATGAATATCTTCAAAGTTTTGGATTTGTTAAAAGTCCAAGTGAAGCTACATTATATGTAAAAGGGACAAATGCTGACTTAATTATAGTTTCTGTTTATGTTGATGATCTTCTTGTTACAGGAAACAACGAGGAAGTAATAAAAGAATCTAAAGTTGAAATGCTCAAAGTATTCGAGATGACAAATCTTGGTCTAATGTCCTATTTTTTGAGTATGGAGGTGAAGCAAGATCATGATGGAGTCTTCATAAATCAAAAGAAGTATGCAAGGGAAATACTCAAAAAATTTCACATGGAATATTGCAAAAGCACCAGCACACCAATGAATGAGAGGAAAGATTTAGCAAAGATGATGGAGCAGAAAAAGTTGATGAAAGCAAATATAGAAGCTTGATCGGTTGCTTGATGTATCTTACATCCACTAGATCAAAAATAATGTTTGTTGTAAGCTTACTTTCGAGGTTCATGAATTGTGCTAATGAAGTGCATTTTCAAGCTACGAAAAGGATTGTAAGATATATCAAGGGCACAACAAATTATGGCATCAAATATTCTTACTGTCAGTTTTTTAAGCTTCATGGTTTTTCTGATAGTGATTGGGCAGGTTCTCTTGATGATATGAGAAGTACAACAGGTTTTTGTTTCAGCTTTGGATCAGGGTTTTTTTCGTGGTGTTCAAGGAAGCAAGATGTGATAGCTCAAAGTACAGCAGAGGCAGAATATGTAGCAGCCAATGCTACAGTAAATCAAGGAATTTGGATAAGAAAAATACTTGCAGACTTACACATGGAACAAAATGAAGCAACACATATTCATGTAGATAACCAAGCTGCAATTGCAATTTCAAAAGATCCTGTTTTTCATGGCAAAACCAAGCACTTCAAGATCAAGTTGTTTTATTTAAGAGAAGTACAAAATAATGGTGTTAAACTGTGTGATTGCAAGAATGAAGATCAAGTTGCAGATATATTAACCAAAGCTCTACCAAAAGCTAGATTTGAAATGTTGAGAAACAAATTAGGTCTATGCAGCTACTAAGGCAAGGAGGAGTGTTGTAAATGTGCCTTAGTTACGTTTAGTTAAAGATTTGCTAAATAATTGGTCAATTGACCAAGTCTTTAGGAAATAATTTTTGAATTATTTTGAATTGATATTAGGAAGATATTTTGGTTTTTGTTTTGTTTTTTTAACTCTATATAAAGAGTATTGCAATGAATAATAAAATATGCATTCCAAATACATTCTTTTGTTGCCTTCTACCATAAACTTTTATACTCCTTTTTTGTTGCTATAAAACAACACTCTCCACGTGAAGCCCAAAGATATTTGCCACAAAATCTCTTTTAATAATGTAGATTCCCACGTGAATGAGTCCATAATTTTCAAAATTACTACTTCCTTATCCTTGTTCCTATTGTGTCTTACGAGAAAGTTTATTTTTATTCTTTTATTTCCTTATTTATAATATTTTGTTTCCCTTGAAATTTTTGTAAAATCATATTATTTCTAAAATTAAGCTTTTTTCATATTTTGTTCAAATATATAAATATTATAAAATTAATTCAAATAAACACAAGATAGAGATAATGACTCCAGATAAGCGCAAAATAATGGATAACAATATCATATAAGCACAAATATGATAAAATAAAATCCTTACAATCTCTATAAGATTCAGGCTTATCAATTCAACCACTCTCAGCTTTTGTTCATCCTCGAACAAATCAGAGAATAAAAATATAAACGGGGTATTCAATGATATCTGTAAAAATGACACAATCAACACCTTTTAACTAACGAAATTCCGTCACACTCAAAGGATCACATTTTGAAAATCATAAAATTCATTTTTGTTGCAACTTCAAAACACAAGCATTCACTATAAAAGATCAAGACAACGGACATGTGTAGTGTGAAAGTCAAAACTCATATTCTTCAATGGTGTTTTAGTTCAATGATTGCTCTTCTTTTTTCTTCATGAAACGCTCTATAAGCTCATCTTTTATACTTTTCTCTACTAAATGTTGGAGGAATATGACTTGGTCAATAAGTTTTATCAAGCTTATAATGTTATGCCACAACTCATGGCTATAATAAAGGTATGTAGATTCAAAATTAGTGAAAATAAACAATTTAATCATACATCATACTCCTTCATCTTATATCTTCTTCCCTTTATTGAATTTCATAATCCTTCATCTAATTTTTCATCTTCATTCTTATTATTATATATCATCCTTCATCTTTTTTATCTTCCTCAACTTTCGTTCATCTCCCCTCATCTTTTTTCCTTCCTTCAGCTTGTTATTTTCACAATACTTCAGCTTTGATCATCTTCTAACTTTCTCTTCTTTTTGTCATTTTCCTTTAGTTTTTTTTTTCTTCTTCATTTTTTTTCCAATCCTCAACAACATTCTTTTTTTTTATTTCTTTTCACTCACCACACTATTAACATTCCTTCCTCGTCTTTTTTTATCATAATATTTTTTTCATCAATCTCATTCACTTTCTTCATTTTTTTTTTCAAACTCCTCAAATTCTTCTCATATATTGTCAACACATGAGAGTTATAAAAAATTCCAAAGCATTAAAGGGTTTATTTATCTCAAAATTAAGGTAGAGAAATAATGTATGAGCTAAAATTGGAATTTGATGTTTTATTTTGAAGGGATGCAAATGGGGGCTAATTTTATGCCTTTGACACACTCCATCCAATTTATTATTCTCAAAAGAGAATACTAGGGATATAAATGATATATTGGGTAGACTCGAAAGGCTCAAATAATCCAAATATCACCTAAATCATCTCTAAGTCATACTCTTCCGTATTTTCTTCTCGAAAGATAATCAAAAAAGTTCTAAATTGTTTATTTTTTTTTTTCATGAGCTCACCTCTTGCTAATTCACAATTAATTTATATAAGTATGACTTAACGTACATAGATGATGTCTCAAAATTCGATACAAAACTAGTTTATGCTCAAATCTTTCAACTACAACTACAGCTCATCTCAATCAACTCTAGGTGTAATTCAATTTCTTGAGTGATAAAAAAAATCCAGCAAGTCAATTATTGTGTAATGTAATCACAAGTGTAGTTTCTCAAAAAAAATATCATAAAAAAATTCGTGCTAAATTATTAAACATTAAACAACATGCTAAGTGTTGTGATGTGAAACGAAACAACCAATTCCCCCACACTTTAAAGATCGACAATGTCCTCAGTGTCATTCTATGATAAAATAAAAACAAAAATAATAAGTAGTAAACACTTCCCAGACATTGTCATAACTTTGAATAAGCATTGGGGAAAATGCTGCTAGAAATACTCAAGTGACAAGCATTTATCTTAAAAACGCATCAAAGTGCTAATCAAGTCATTGTTGAGAATTTAACATATATAAAATAAAATAAAACACTAGAATAAAAAATACTTGGAACATTAGGTTGCCTCTCAATAAGCTCTAAATTTAGATTTATAGCTCGACTATGATGAATCAGCCATCAAAGAGCGACTTCTGCCCATAGTAAGTATCATATAATATTACATATGAGTCTTGATTATGTGTGCCTTCAAGCTTGGTATGATATTGACATTGTAAGCTCGTCGCTCCAACACTAGACATAAACTGATTATTAGGGGAAAAACAATATAATCCAGGATGAAGCTCGTAGATGATGTAATATTCTGGGTTTGAGTTGATGGAAATAAAATATCTACTGGTGGAATATATGTTAAGACCATATATGAGATCATTCACCTTGTGTTCTTCTACATCCTTCAACTTCCCTTTTGGCTCATATTTGCATAGAGATTCTTCGAAGAATTCTTCTTTCTCCAATTCAAATACTTGTGGAAGATCAGATTTTGGTGAAGTTTCTACATAATTTGAATCATTCTCCAAACATTAGTTGTTTGAGTTGTCATCATTCACCCATACCTGATTGTTCATTAATTGATCGGCAAAATCGTTCCATTCTGTTGGCAGATTTCAGAAATTGGTTGCGCTAGAAGATGAATTTTATCATCTATGAAACACATAGAGTCATTGGTGCGAATTTCAAAAAACTTCTTACTTATCTCGATTGAATTATTGATCATCTCCAATTGGGTCATGATTCCATCTAAATACGCGCTAAGCTCTTCTTGTTGCTCAAATGGCTGGTTCACAAAATTAGGGAAGAATTGTGGAGGATATTGGTGACTCTGACCCTGCAGTGGATGATCTCAATGCCAGTGGTAGTCAAAATTTTCCATATCATTTAACAAGCGCATCGCACTGTTGTAAACTCTTTTAAAAAATTAACTACTAGTTGCCAAATCTCCGTAATTTATCCAACTTCTTGTTGCCTCATCCAAAACAATATTGAAAATGTGAATGATTGTAGTTTGACAAATCATGATACTATCATAAAAACATAAATTATACTCTTCTACACATTGAAGGTCTGCAACCTATTAGATACATTAAAGCAGCCTAACATACAAAACTCGATTACTTTAATTTTGGACTTAACTTAATAAAAAAACGCATCAACTTTCACATATAAACCCATATAAATAAAATTGATACAACAATTAGCATGTTTAATGCATATCATTAATCTTTCTCAACATTTCTCAAAACTAATCTCTAGGCAAATCACATTTTGAAGTATTTATCCATCATCTAAACTTAGAAAATTCTATTTAAAACAATTATTTGAAAAATTAAAATATATTATAAGCACGTAAACAATAAATCATATTTATAAATTCTATTAAATACACGCAACGCGTACGTCGTCTGGTCGCTTATATAAATAATATCAGAAAAATATAACAGAGTATTACAACCATATTTATGATATATAATAATTACTTCAAAAGTCAGCGCCAACCCTTAATCCAGTTTCAGTGCCTTCTATAATATGCTCAAAAAGGTTATCAAATCAACAATGAGTTATAGAGATAGAAATCACAGAAAATCTTTTTGATTGTATTGATTCCGATGGATGATGACTGGGATTTGCATGCGGTGGTGCGAGGCTGCGCCGGCCCCAGCAACGCCACCAACAACCACTCTCCTATTACTTCTCCCCCGCTCTTGCATGACGATGAAAACCCATATCTTATAGATGACCACATGGTCAACCCGTTTCAGGGTTTGCATGAAATATACCGGGAGTTCTGCGTTGATCAATTACCGCCCGCCGCCACCGCCGCTAATACAGTTTCTTTTCCCGCGGGAAATGCTTTCCAGGGCCTTCAACAGCCACCTGATCAGATGAATCACGTGCAAATGCAAGAAAACATGCAGTTCAAGAATCCTGTTTTTGGTTCTTCTTCCCTCAGTTTTCCGGCTGCAAGTTCTCAGTCTGATCGACCTCGGAGAAGGTATACTTTTGCCTCGGATTTCTGCATTTTTTAACTCATGTATTTTTATATGAACATTCAATCCAATATTATTCGAAAATGGGGCAGAAAAAACCAGGAAATAAAAATGGTTCGTGAAATGAGAGAGGAGGAGCTCTCCGCTGATTCGTGGGCGTGGCGAAAATACGGCCAAAAGCCAATAAAGGGCTCCCCATATCCCAGGTTTCGTCTTTTTGCCTTCTTTTCTTGCTTTTCCAAATCTGGAAAAATGAAATTTTTGAAAATATTGTTTTATAAAATTTTGAAGTGCCTCTTTGATTATATTTTCGAAAAAGACAAAATTAATTTTTGTTGTCTATACATTTTAAAATATATTGATATTAATGATTCATATTGATATTAATATATTCCAATATAGTAATAGGATGTACATAAATTTAAATTATAAATATATATTAATTATTGAGACAAATCTAGAAAAATTTGATAATATATCATTCGGGAAAAGAGAATTGGAGAATAGTATTATTTTTTTCCTGGTGAAAGAATAATGATTTAAAATATTAAATTAGGAAACGTAAAAGTATATAATCGAAAATGACATAATCTGATTATTTTTGTTTGAATTGGAAATAATTGTTAAATTTAGATATTTTGACAATAAATAGTGAAAAAATAAAATTTGAGATAATACTATTATATTTCCTTTCAAATATAAAAATAATTCTTCAAATCTAAAAGTAAAATAAGCATGGCTACAATTTCCTAATTATATATCTAATAATAAATTTATAAAAATAAAATTAATTTTTAGATTTCCAAACAGAAATTACTATAGGTGTAGCACATCAAAAGGTTGTGCGGCAAGAAAACAAGTAGAGCGTAGCCCAAATGACCCGACCATTTTCGTGGTATCTTACACCGGCGGGCACACGCATCCACGCCCAACTCACCGGAGCTCCCATTCCGGAAGTACCCGTAACAAGCTCTCTCCAGCCGCCATCGTCGCCACCACCGATAGAACCAAAACACCTTTGATTCCCATGGGTACTACTCCACTAACTTATTCGCCACCTGCCTCTTGTTCTAGTTTCTCTCCTAGTGAATTAATGGAAGAAGAAGCTGCGGCGCAAAACAGATTCGACACAGAGACGATGAGGGCAGAGGAGGAAGAGGAGGAGGAGGTGATGGGCGGTGCTGATGAGGGTGAGGGATATAGTTTATATTATGATTCCGATTGATATCATGGATGATGATGATACTTTCGAAGGGTTTTAAGATTGTGAATTAATCTCGCTTACAAGTGGTCGACGATCTTCGATGCCGGAGAATTCCTCCAGCGCCACCGCGATAACCACCTTCAAAGGCGGAGGAGATGGCTGATCACTTCATTATTTGTCACTCTTGGAGTTCTGTAATTTGAACCAACATTCTTGGCTTTTATTTACTAGCTAGTAATAAGATTTATAATTTTGAACTGATATACATATATATGACATTTATTTAATAATTTATTATAAAAGTACTTTAAACATATATTTAAAAAAGTTAATTATAATAAATTTTCAAATATTTATTTCTTCTATCTCTTAACTTTATTGTTTAGTATATAGTTTATGATTTGTTTAGATGTCAGTCTCACATCGAGCTTATAAAATATATGAATTTGAATAAATTTTTTTTGAGCTAATTTTTGGAGGTAAGATCAAAACTCAATCTTTAAATCTTTAACACAAAAAGTATCCGACTTTGGTTTCTGATCCAGTTGATTATCTGAAATGATTTCGGTTTGACTTAGATTTCTTTTTATTAAAATTTGATTTTAAAAAAGTTAGCTAAAAATAAAACTTCCAAACCTTAAAGTTTAAATGATTCAGAAACTAAGATATGAAATTTATGCATGAAAAAGTTATTGAGATTTTGATTATATCTGCATCTTTTGCGATCATCACAAAATATCAGAAAGAAATGTCCATGCCTAAAAATGTTTTTTGAATTGAATGTTGAAGCAAAGACGTGTAAAACTAATATGTTTGAGATATCGTTTGGTATAAAAGATAAGACATTATGTTTTTGTTTTATTACATCGTTTGACGACGATAAATTTAGAACTTATCGAAGTTAAAAAAAAAACAAAGATATTAAATATATTTATCTATTTAGGCTGCGTTTAGTTGGAAGGATAGGATAAACTAATGATTAGTATGTAAATGATAAAGAAAATGATTGTGATAGAATTGTAATATATGATGTAAAATAATATTATGTTTGGTAAGATTTTTAAGTGTAGGATAATTTTGAATTTTTTGATGAAAAGACGAAATTGTCCTTCCCCTTCGCGACGGCCGGCGGCCGGCGGAAATGGTCGATCGGAAAAGGTCAGCAGGTGAGACGGTCGGAAACGGCTGCCGGAAACTTACCGACGGATTCTCAAAAACCGTCGCCGATCTTGTTTTGAATTATTTTAATTACTAAAAATTAGACATTTAGCGACGTTTTTTAAACACACCGTCGCTAATTACGACGTTTTATAAACAAACTGTCGCTACTAGCAACGGTGTTTTGACAAACCTTTCTACACAAACCGTCGCTAATAGCGACGGTTTTTTGACAAACCGTCGCTAACCGCTGTCGGCCGGTGTTCGGCCGGTGGTCGGCAGTTCGTCGCTGGTCGGCCGGTGCTCGCCGCGGTCGGCGGTCCGTCTGTGGTTGGCCGGCGGCGGTCGGTGGCGGGAAATGGTGGTGAGTTTGAATTTAGGAGAAGGGTAAAATCGGAAAAATAAGAGGTATTAAGAGTGGGATAAATAATCCTAGGTGGTGAGGAGGTATTATTTTAACCTACCTAATATAACCTAATCATACCTAGAGGGATAAGGTAGGTTTATTAAAATTGAACCAAATATTTGATTGGGCCGGATAAATTAGTCTATCACTCCTAATCCCTCGAACCAAACGGGGTGTTATTATTGTTCTCGTGTATTGTTTTTCGTGACATCCCTCGAAGAACCGAATTTTCAAGCAATCTTAGTATGCTTGCTGGAATGATTAGGAAATATCTGGAGTATTTCAGCATATGCTTAAAGCGCATTAGTTTGAAAATGGTCCAAAGTGATAAATCGCATTTCCCTACCATCACGATTTAATCGACCGATGCAGAAATCCATTTTCCACAAAGTAGAAGCTCCTTGAGAGATCACCGGAGATCTCCGATCTTTTGCATTTCTATCTCCGGCAACGTTGTGATTTGCTAGAGGGATTTTGAAATCTCAAGTACAATGCAATTCTTTGGAGGTTCCGAAATCAGTCCATCTCCTCCGGTACCCACGGCATCTGGGAACAATGCCCACATGCTTTACATATTCAATAGAAATGGAGTCTGCTTGCTTTACAGGGAATGGAATCGACCCCTCAAAACCCTGAGTGCACAGCAAGATCACAAGCTCATGTTTGGTCTCCTCTTCTCTCTCAAATCTTTGACTGCGAAGATGGATCCCACCAGGTGTTCGATTTTATTTCCCTTCGAAAATTTCGTTTTTGCACCCGATAGTTCGTTGCTTTTGGTTTTTGTTGTTGTGGGAATATATGATTTCTTAGAAGTAGTTAGTGATTCGTTTTTTGTCTGAAAAAAAATTTCTGCTTGATGGGCAGTGCTGAAAAGGGTAATCTTGGGGTGCCGCAGCTGCCTGGGCAAAGTTGTTCATTTCATAGCTTTCGTACGAATACCTATAAATTAAGCTTTATGGAGAGCCCATCTGGAATTAAGGTCAGTTGAGATGATTGTATTAAGTTTCACTCTTTGGCTTTTGGTATAGTATGTGAGTAAGCTGAAATGTTATTTATTTTGGAAGGATTGACGCTGAAAGTGGTTGATGTGGGAAGTAGTTCATTGTGAGATATGATCCATATTGATGCAAGTGGGAGATATGCGGTGTTCTCTAAATTGTAATTATCAAATCGAATTCCGGCTTATGGGTTGTTAGCGTAAAAAATAATATTTCTGTCTTGCTTATTTTTTAATTTGTTGCAATCTTAAGATATCAGTCACGTGCTTTAAGACACTGCTGAAAGTGGAATTAAGGTATGGAATATTGATTTAGTTCAGACCTTGGTCATACATACATGGTAGTCTAAAATTAAGTTCCTTGGTGAAAACTGACATCTGAGTCTTGAGTTCTTCAGTTTAATTTATTTGTGATGCAAAAACTTAGGATCTAAGTAGCATTGTGTATCCCATTTGTTCATGCATTAGATTAGACAGAAACTCATGTTTATGATGGGCCATGAACAAGTTCAAAGTGGCTATTTGATCGCCACCATTTGTTCTTCATTTCAGCATAGAGTTTTTTTGCAGATCATTCTTGTTACCCACCCAAGGACCAGTGATCTGAGAGAAGCTCTGAAGTACATCTATAACTTGTATGTGGAGTATGTTGTCAAGAATCCGCTTTATTCACCAGGGAATCCCATTAGGTAAAGCAGTCTTGGAATTCATGTGCCTCGATTAGTTGAAATATCAAACTTTTCTGGTACCATTTGAAATATGAAGAGCTCCTTTATGTTTGCAGGAATTTTGATGTGAGGCTATACATCCATTCGAAAGTGTGTTTGAATTGAGCAGCTTCTTAGAAGTTGATGTTTAGTTTGGCTTTTAAAGTTTAACTGTTTTAAAAAAGACAACGTCAAGAAGAAAAAATTAAGGCTTCTGCAGCATATTCTTTATAAAAAAACTAAGTAGGACGTATTTGAACTGTAATGACTGTATTTATAACTGCATCTGCTTTTTTAAACTATGTGCTTATGTACCTAAACTCGCCATTAATATATTATCGGAGACAGAGACGATATACTAGCGTGGACTTATTTGATTGTATGTTTGTATCTCGTTTCATTTGCTTCACATGTTTTACAAAAAAAAAATTTGCATTCGGTGTAGAGAATAACTTTGTCAAGCCAATCAATGAGCTTATCTCCTTACTCTCTGAATAATTTTATGATGCGGAGATGATGCTGTTTTTACAGTTTCCTCATGCAATTTATTGAGTTGCTAGTGAACCTGCGTGCAAAACTTTAAGCTTTAAGCAGAGTCTAAGCACGCGGACAACAAATTGCGAATATTCTTCTATTATTTCATTAGAATAATATTTAACCAAGTTATAGGTTTTTCAATCGTGATGCCTGGGTGCTAATTTGGTTTTCTGTGGTCTGTTTCAGATGTGAGCTATTTAATACAAATGTGGATCAGTATGTTAGAGGCCTTGGCTAGTACTGGTTTCCCTTGGAGAAGAACAGAAGCACATTGCTCCAAAGAAATCGTGATTTAAAGTTTGTTCCTGCAGTGTGTTTTCACTATTAGTTTAAATATCATACCCTGAAACATGTATCGAATATTCGAAATGCATTGACATGTCATGTGTTGCTGAACTATCGGTTAAACTCTGATTGTTTTGTTGGGGCGTTCTTGAAATGGGGCATTCTTCTTTGTTCAAACGACAGTCTTTGAAACTATAATTAAGTGAGTGTCGATAACAGCGCTATTGATAGACTCTGTTCAGATACAATAGTTGAGTGAAACTTGTACTGAATAGGTGGTTCTGAGGGTCGGCTACACAAGCAGCAGACAGGATTGACTATTAACCAAGTAAAACTTTGTTCCATTTCTTTATTCTGCACATGTATGTTAAACAGCATCTGTGTGTGCGTTGATCATCACTTGAGCTGAGAATCTAGAAATCTATAAATAATCGATACACATTTGATACTTGATCAACTCGTTGAAGCAACATAATAAATCGAGAAACCACTAACAGAGGGAATGAAGTTGGCGTTGCGGCTGGACATGGCGCACGAAAATACTGGGAACGAGGTCCTTCAACGTGTGATGTAGATGAAAAATGCCGGCAAAGCTGCGGCGGAGAAGGACGGATCTTCGGTGGTGGATTTGGAAAAGTTTATGTAACGTCCAAAAATCCGGTTACGTAAATCGAATGCATGAAAATTTTTAAATTGTTAAAATTAATTTAATTAAATGATTTTAGATACATGAATGATATATTTGATTGATTAAATGATTAATTGTGTAATTTTGTCCGATTGCATAATTTAAAGTATTTCACTCATATTCTTTATAAAAAAAACTAAGTAGGTTTAGATTATTTTATTCTAATCGGTCACCTATCTCATCAATATTAATTAAATAGTGTGTGTATATGCGTGTCTAATTAATATATGTGAATCCGAGGAATGAATTCCAAAGTAAATGTTTCCACCAAACATTTTCTCGTGCTCCTACTCTCCGATCCGTTTCTTCTACCAAACTTTTGCTATATTTGTCTACATTCTCAACCACTTATAAAGATATATGTCCTGTTGTATACTCTTTGGAAACTTCCATTGATTATACTGTTTCAGTTAAGAGTAGGTCTCATGTGAGATCGTCTCACGGATCTTAATCTGTGAGACGGGTCAACCCTATCCATATTCACAATAAAAAGTAATATTCTTAGCCTAAAAAGTAATACTTTTTCATGGATGACTCAAATAAGAGATCTGTCTCACAAATACGACCCGTGAGACCGTCTTACACAAATTTTTGTTTTCATAAGTTAATTAGCTGCTCACGCGCATACAGGTAAATTATTTTAAAACTAAACCATTTAACCGATTTTTCTAAAGACAAAAACTGAATTTTTGAATTAATTGGTCGGTCTTTCCGGTTTACTCGAAATTTTGCTTATTTAGGAATTTGGACAACCAAATTGTAACCTCTGCTCGACCAATACATGTGCCACTTACTAACTTAGGTAGGTTAGTGGTATTAAAATAACCGATATAATATATAAATATATATTTTTGTTACACTGTTCACCGACTGTCCCAATCTTTATGTCTATCAATGAGATGACATTCTACATATTTCATTGCATTTAATAAGTGAGTGACACATCATTGGTAGACATAATATCAAAAATATACATATATAAACATCTTTAGAAAGTAGTTGGCACACTACATTTTTCATCGCATTCAGTAAGTGAGTGACATATATATATATATATATATATATATATATATATATATATATATATATATATATATATATATGTAGTTGGTACACTATATTTTTTCATCACATTCAATAAGTGAGTAACACATTATTGGTAGACAGAATAAAAAAAATATACATATATAAACATCTTTAGAAAGTAGTTGGGAAGAATGTGTGTGTGTATATATAGTAGGTCTCTCGTGAGACGGTCTCACGAATCTTTATTTTGAGACGGGTCAACTATTTTCATATTTACAATAAAAAAATAATATTTTTGACATAAAAAGTAATGATTTTTTATTGGTGACTCAAATAAAATATATGTCTCATAAAATTGACACTTGAGACCGAGTTAAAAGAGTTTTTGTGATATATGTATATATATAAACATCTTTAGAAAAGTAGTTGGGTCTAGAAAGTAATTGGGTATCACGCTGGTAAACTCTATATAACAAACTCGTTCGAGAAAGAGATAATAAGAAGAATCGAAGTTTTGATCATTAGTCAAGTGCACACATAATCTGCTAACTCAGACTCCATAAGAGACACTGAATTATTTTTCTGATCTATAGACATCAAAACAAATTTATTTAGAGTGTTAGGAAATGTATTTAAATTAATTACTAAAAAATAACAAATTGTTTATGTAAGAGGTGAAATTGGAATCATCCACTGTTTACTTAATAAAATAGAGTTGCATCAACTCACACATCAGCTATTCTAACTCAAAGGTCCGAAACAGGATTCAACTCTAAAAAAAATAAAAATAATTCTATTACGATCAATGTTAAATTATAAACTCAAAATATATATCATTCTAAGAAACTCAATGAATGGTATAATTTGTTTGGACGTATAAATTACTCTTTATTAATTTTATTGTTCGATGTGAGACATTTCATTCTTAGTCAGTAAAAACTTGTGTGAGACGATCTCACGGGTCATATTTGTGAGAGGAGTCTCTTATTTAGGTCATCCATTAAACAGTATTATTTTTTATACTAAGATTATTACTTTTTATTGTTAATATGGGTAGGGTTGACCCGTCTCACATATTAAGATCCGTGAGACAGTATCACATGAGACCCACTCTTCTTAGTTTATTGTTTGCATCTTCCCAGAGGCAGCTGGTCTCTGAATAATTTATATATATTGCATGATATAATCATTTAGTAATTTCAACAACCAAATTGTAACCTCCAATCAAGCAGTCCATAAAGTGACATATTACTGGATATACAGTATCATGTTATATAATAGGAAAATGACATTTTAATTTTTATTAACGTATAACATAACAAAATTATGCATTTTATTAATGGTTATTTTGATACAGTTTATTACCAAGTGGTGTACAACATATTTATTTATTAAAAGATTTGGTGGAAGAATATACTATTAAATCATTTTAAATTATTCGTTTTAATTTTACGAGGATAGACCAGCTGTGGCTACGATGCGACCCTTTTAGTGTTGATCCATGATTATTTAGGTTAGATAAAGGAGTGAATAAGCTCGTGAGCCATGTATATTCGTTAAATAAAGCTCGAGCTCGATTCGATTATAAACGAACCAAGCTCAAACATTCAAGAGTTCGGCTCGACTCGATTACATCCCTATTAATAATAATATATGTATTCCTCAATCCCAGTTTAATAAAAAAAATTATGATTTGATTTTTTAGAACATGGTGTGTCTGATAGATAAGAGCCCATGCTTACTTTATCAATAAATAAATAAATAAAATTTATTAATAAAAACATATATTATTTGAGTACGCGAGAGACTGCACTGCACGCTACCATTATATTAGTCTCACTCAGCGGAAGATAAGTACGTTGGTTCTGAATTTGGCAAGTCTTATCAGCAATGACGGAAACCATTGTTCTTTATGCTACGCCGGAGCACCTGAATTCCATGCTAGTACTTGCAAAATTCATCGCCAAACACCACCGAGAAGTTCACGTCACCATCCTCAGCACTGCCTCCACGTCAGCCGCCGCCTCATTCGCCGGCATCCCCTCGATAAGCTACCACCTCCTCTCCGGAGCCGCTACCCCCCCTCCAAATCATGTCACCAATCCCGTGGAACTATACTTCGAAATCCCACGTCTCAACAACCCTATACTACTCGAAGCCCTCGAAGAAATATCCAAGAAATCAAGAATCAGAGCTTTTGTCATTGATTTCTTTTGTAATTCAGCGTCTGAAGTTTCTAAAAGCTTGAATATACCCACTTACTTCTATGTCAGCAGCGGCGGATATGGCCTTTGCGTGTTTCTTTACTTTCCTACTATTCACGAAACCATTTGTGGAGACATAGGAGTATTCAACGATTTTCTTGAGATTCCTGGGTGTCCGCGAATTCTCTCATCAGATTTTCCCAGTGGAATGCATTTTCGAGAGAGCAACGTCTACAAACATTTTCTGAACACTGCAATTAACATGGGAAGATCGGATGGGATCCTTGTGAACTCGTTTGATGCGCTCGAGCCTGAAGCTAAAGTCGCACTGGTTAAGGATTTGTGTACACCAAAATCTAAAACTCCTCCAGTTTACTTTCTTGGCCCGTTAATTCCTGAAATTAACAGCAAGAACGGTGCTACTGAGCATGAATGCTTGAAATGGCTGGATTTACAGCCAGCAAGAAGCGTGATATTTCTTTGTTTTGGCAGAAGGGGTGTGTTTTCGGCGGATCAGCTGAAGGAAATGGCTGTTGGTTTAGAAAACAGTGGGCATAGGTTTCTCTGGGCTGTGCGCAGTCCGCCAGGAATCCCTAGATCACCGTCGCAGGAGGAGCCAGACTTGGACGCGATTCTTCCGAAGGGATTCTTGGAGAGAACTAAAGATAGAGGATTTGTTTTGAACTCGTGGGCTCCCCAGAAGGAGGTTCTGAGCCACGAATCCGTCTCGGGATTCGTGACACATTGCGGGCGGAGCTCGGCTTTGGAATCGCTGTCGTTCGGCGTGCCGATGATCTGTTGGCCTCTGTATGCTGAGCAGAAGATGCAACGGGAATTCCTGGTGGAGGGAATGAAGGTGGCGCTGCGGCTGGAGATGACGTACGATGGGTTTGTTACGGCCGCAGAGATTGAGAAGCAGGTGATGGAGTTGGTGGAGTCCGAGAAGGGGAATCAGATCCGGCAAAGTGCGGCGGAGATGAAAATTTTCGCTAAAGCAGCGGTGGAGAATGGCGGATCTTCGGTGGTGGATTTGGAGAAGTTTATTAGGTGTTTTAATTAAGAAAAGAAAAAATATATAATAATAATAATAATAATTTATTATTATTAAATAAGTCGCTAAGTGAAAATTAATTATAATGTAATGATCACTCATTACATCTTTGTATTTCAATTATGGTTTTATCAATTTATCTATTGCTATATAATACATGGGTTAAGCATTTACCAATTCTTAAGTTTATTTTTTAACGTATTTAAATTATGACAAAAAATTGTATGGGACGGTATAATTTGTGTTGTATTTTGTGAGACAGATCTTCTATTTGGGTAAAAATATTATTTTTATGTTAAGAGTATTACTTTTTATTGTTAATATCGGTAGGATTGATCTGTTTCACAGATAAAGATTCGTGAAACCATCTCATAAAAGACGTACTCTTCAATTATTTCTATGTTCACATGAAATATCATTTTCATAGTAATGTGATTATCACGTCTCTATTATTTCAGAAGAATATCTACAAAACACGAAATTTCAAATGTCAAAGGAAATTTATTAGCTAAGATTTGAAAATGTCAAAGATATGTTATTTCTATGACTCAAATACAAAAAAATAAAAATAAAATAAAATAAATAACGAGTGGACTGTTGTTTTTAAAAACATCTGTATCTAGAAAAATAATTTAACACAAAAATAGAGTTACATCTGCTTTAACTTCTGGCCTAATTTTATTTATTTTGATTTGAAGCTTCAAAGCATCTCTTACCACTTAAAGAAGTGTAGTGGGTTGTAATTGGATTTATAAATTTATATTAATATAAAATTGGATCAACTTGGATCGACTTGGATGACCTTCCATTGGTTGTGTTCCAAATAGGTTTTGAGTGACTATATGTGTCATGTGTTTTGTATGCAATTGATATCACATGTTATTTATATTTTCCAACTTTATTGATCAGCCTATATTGTTTTCGAACATATTTGCAATTAAAATAATTTTTTGTTTTACTTTCATCGAGTTATGCTTGGCTGAACTAGTTTGAAAAGATTTCCCATTAGATTTAGCATATAATCTCTCAGGTAAGTATCAATACCCATTTTTTTTTTATTCATGTACTCAATAGTTTTTTCGATTTGGTGAATAAGTTCTTAAGGTTCATATTCCATATTGGATTTTATAACGTGAATACATTTATCTTTGCATATGTTCAGTTTTGGTTGAGCACTGGTTTCAGCAAGTTTCAGGAATGCTTTTCTTGTTGCTGAAACTGAGACAAGTTTTGTCTCCAACATGTTTCTTCAACTCTTGTATTTCAATTAACATAACTGAGAACTTATTCCAAGATGAAACTAATTCAGTTAGCTTGAAATTTTCAATTTTTAAATTCTGGTTCTCATCCTGTAACTTTGCATTCTCAATTTTCAGTTTAGCAATATCTTTTCTTAGACTCAACATTTCACTATAATGTTCCCAGTCAGTTTCAGTTATGTCTTCGGATGGATCATTTTGCTTATCTTTAATTTCCTTGAATGATTGAGAAAGTCTTTGATACTAATTGACCATGTCATAAAGTTTATTGACAATGTCCTCTCGTGAAAAATCAGTTGAGTTAAAGTCAAATACATGTTCATTGGAGATTCGAACTCAGCATCTGTTGCCATTAAAACACTTTGCCTTTCATTATCATTGGAGTTGCTTGAGTCTTCTGAATCAGATGATTCAAAATCTGAGTAAGTCGATTTTGATTTGTTTCTTCAGCCATCATTGCATTTTGATAATGTATTTTCTTAGAGAACTTCTTTTCATCCCTGGATCTCTTTTTATCAAAAGTTCTCTTGCCCTTTTCAGATGGTCTTCTGTCATCCTTTTTTTGTTTGGGCAGTATGCCATGAAGTGACCAGTTTTTCCCCAGTTGAAACAGGCAGTGGAGTCATCAGTTGACTCCCTCTTTTGAAAAGATCTTCGATTGGAGTTTTGAAAGATACCTTGATTTTTTCTTAGAAATTTTCCTAACTTCTTTGCGAATAGTGATATAATATCACTACTTAATTGTTCGCCTGACTTTTCATTTGAAACAGATGGTTCTAGTTTCACCGCAGTTGAAGCTTTAGTCAGCTGAGTAGCAGGTTGATCATCTTCCCTTATTTGCAATTCAAATTTATAGGTTTTTAAATCTACAAATAAGTCGTGTAGCTCCATCTTTTTTCGATCTTTTGATTTATGCATAACTACTGTCTTGCTGTCCCATTTTTTTGGTTGTCCTCTCGTTACTTTAAGAATTACTTCTCGGTTGTTGTAAACATTTCCAAGTGCACTGAGTTTATTATAATCTTGCTGACTCTTTCATCAATATCAGACATAAATTCTATAGGCTTCATCTTGAAGTTGTCAATTTTTTGTCTGGCAACAGAGAGCTTATTTTCTTTTGGCATGCTCATTTCTTGCACTACCTGGATCAATTTTTATAAATTCTTTGGGCGTCTTGCACATTTGATTTTGCTGGATTTTTTTTGTCGAGTGTTTTACATAAGATGTCTTTGGCCACATTGTCGATATTTACTTTATTCTTATCATTGGTTTTCCATTCATTTCTTGATTTTTCTAACATTTGAGGAGCACCCTCAGTGATGGCTACAACTGTATTTGCCTTTATGATCTTCATTGGTCCATTTGTGATGATGAACCACATATCATCGTCATGTGCAGCTAAGTGAACATGCATTCTGATCTTCCAATTCAAAATCTTCTTTGGAAAACATTAGAATCTTACTGAATGATGTCATGATGAATTTTTTTGGTTCAGGGACAAGAATGACCTGCTCTATTACCACTTGTCCAGATCGATATATGAAATTTAGAGGGGGAAAAAATATTTTTCAATAGTTTCGATTGTGTTAACAATGCTGAAACTTTCTTCTTGTCAATAGAGTTTTCAGCAAGCCTATCAGCATCAAATGTGCAGAATAAGACTTATTGAAACTGATTTGAACAAAGTCCTATTCATTTGGGTAATTAATATAAGGTAAACTGAATGATAAAGTTAAGTAAAAATATTTATGGATGTTCGGAGAATTCAACACTCCTACGCACCTCTTCTTCCTTAAGGAAGGTTTGTACTAAAAAACTTTGGTAGTTAAATGTTATTTTGAATTACCTACTTCGGTTAGGACTTGACACTGTCTAACTGAAACTCTTAGTGAAACTAAAAACTTAGAGTACTAGAATTTTTTGCTCACAATTTATCTGGTTCACACAGAAGAATGTTTGCACCAATATGATCCTTGAGATGACCAGATAGAGAATCAATAAGTTGTGTGCTTCTTTTTTTATCAGATTATGATATATCAGATAAAGATTTTTGAGCTTCTTTCATTTTACGTTGACCAAAATGGCTTGTTGGCTGTTTCAACTGATCCCATATATAGTCTAATCTATATCGGTAACATGTACGAAGAAATACCTATTCATGACTACAAATGTACTTGTTGGCGATTCATCACCTTTCTAGTATCAGTTGGTTTCCGAAATAGCCCGTCACTCTTATTGTTAACATTATTTGATATAATCAAAAGCTGTATGACTTCAGGTTCTGATCCTTAAACATCGATTGAAAAATGTCTCTGAATCCATCTTGTAACAAGTGATAGCCTGTTGATTTGAATTAAAAGTAAATATATATGACAGCTTATTGTTCCAACATGTAGGACCGAACGCTTACCGCTTTACCAAAAGCTATAGCTAGTAGTAATGGTGCAACTCAAATCTTTTAAACCACACAACAGCTCAAGCACCACGGTTCGATCGTTCTATCAAGCAAGGACATATATTGCACTCAACGATCTCCCTCCCAATAATTGCACTCCTTGCAATCAATGAGAATCGAACCCGTGACCTTGGCTCTGATACCAATTGTAGGACCGAGCGCTTACCGCTTTATCAAAAACTATAGCTAGTAGTAATGGTGCAACTCAAATCTTTTAAACCGCACAGCAGCTCAAGCACCACGGTTCGATCGTTCTACCAAGCAAGGACAATTATTGCACCCAACACAACAGATAATATAGTAAGATATTTTTGGTGATGAATTAAAAGTAAATATATATGACAGCTTATTGTGAAGTTGACCGCTGATGTAAATGTCGTGAGTAAAAATTCACTTGCGTGTAATTTAGGAAATATGGTTTGATAATATATATAGAGTTAGTCAATTACTTATTCATAGTAAGGTCGTCGAATTTTATATAGGCATGTATAAAAATAATTATCAGAGTACGCAACGAAAACATATTAGAGCCAACTTCACTGGCTGCAAAGTCAGTAAATTTAGTGTTGAAACAATTGAGTTTATCCAAATTTATTCAATAAGTCAAATTTCGAGGACTAGACCACATGATTACTGTTTTATTATTTAAAATAATTTATTTATTGAATAAATTTTAAAGTAAAGATTTTAATGTTTTATTTGTGATAGAGTTTTGATGATATGCAGGAGATGACTTCGAGGCGATTTCTGTCGGAGGATACTTCAGAACGGTAAAAGTTTGATTTACGAATTTTATGAAGAAATTTTAAGGAAAGATCGGTCCATTTATTTTAAAATCAATAAATATTAGAGTTGTTTATTGGTGAGTTAAAATTTTCAAACACTCTATTTATTATTTAAACTCACCTTTAATGACTTTTTATAATTTAGTTATTTTTTAAAATACACTTTTAATAAGTTGAGGCACTTTTAATTGTGGGTTAGCACTTTTAATTTCTTAAAGATTAAATAGAGGAAAACCTTAGCTTCCACAATATCAAATGTCATTGGTTGTGAAGCAAAGGTGTATGTGTTAGGTTTGAGTTAGAGTTTACAGGAGATGAATAAACTCTTATAAAATATTCTCCAAAAGATACTACCTATACAAGACATGATCTTCTCAATAATTAAGAAACGGTCGAACCACGGATTGTGTGAAAAATGGTCTGATGGTTTTTATGAAGATTATATACTCAAATCTAGTATGCAAACAATATATGTAATGTTGTAAAGGAATGACACAATAATTTTATGGATGTTCAGAGAATAAAGTTCATGTGCTACCCCTTCTTTCACTTAAAAAAAATTTCACAAAAAGACTTTGTTTTATAATATTTTGTAACAACCAGCTTCAATTTTAAGATTTATTCACCGTCTAAGTCGAAACTCCTTGTTTCGAGTTTTTCGTCATCTCTTTATCCTAAATTCATTTGTTTATACAAAAAAAATTGTATCACCAATAAATAAATAAAAAGAATACATTTACTTTCTACTTGTGCCAAAAACTTTGCTGCATACTTTTTTTAGTGTTTTTTTCTTCTTATATCCAAATATTTTTCTTAGATATGCATCACACGCATTGATGGATCCTACTAAAAGCACACACGTTAGGTATCATTTGATTCGTGATATGAGATACATAATATAGAGATAAGTAATATTTTTTAATAATAAAAAATATAAAAATGATAGTTAATATAATATTTGATTTGATTGATTAATTTAATTAAATTTGAAATAATGTGATATTGTTGTTTTGTTCTTTTGTAAATATTAATAAAATATTTATAATATTATTTATCAAGGTTAATATTGTAATTTTCATTCAATGATTGATGATTTGATTAAAGTGAGATAAATGATTGGTATATGGATAAATAATATGATGCATCGAACATGAGATTAGATTGGATAAAAATATAAATAAATAATAACGTGAACCAAACCATACATTAGTGTTAAAAAAATTGAGAAAAAAACTTATGTGAGACGATCTCACGGGTCTTATTTGTGAGACGGATCCTTTATTTGGGTTATCCATGAAAAAATATTATTTTTTATGCTAATAGTATTACTTGTTATTGTGAATATAGGTAGTGTTGTTCCGTCTCACAGATTAAGATCCGTGAGACGATCTCACATGAAACTCACTCTACAAATTGATAGACATGGTGGGCCCATAAATCCATCTAAGTTTAGGCGTTCAAATGATTGAATATCCAAATTTCAATTTTTTTTTAAAAAAAATATTAATTATGGAGCAATGTGTCTTACATGTGCTTGCACGTGCCAGAAAAAGGACGTGAAGGAGGGGGCCCGATATTGGCCCACGGCCCACCCCACGCATCTTTTACTTTCTTTTTAATTTTTGTTTTTTATTTTAATTTTTTTGATGATTTATATTTAAAAGTTAATAATATTTTATTGAAAAACAATTTGATCAGTTGAATTTTTTTTTAAAAAAACTTTAATTTACGAATAGTTAACAACTATTTTAATAAAAATAAACGTTGATGAAAATAACCGTTGTTGTTTTTAAACTTTCGTAAATTATCTAAAAATACCGGGGAAAAATGTTTTCAAATTTATACAAATGTGATTTTTTTACCTGTTTTGTTCCTTTATTTCAAATAATATTTTAATTTTAAATAAACGATTCTCGTAAAATAAGATAAAATAATTTTAAATAATAAATATATTTAAAAATATTATTATTATTATTAATCATTTATATTGTATAAATAAAATTGAAAATATATTTATTTAACGTAAATAAAGATAAAGATAAATGAATGGACAATTAAACTCACATATAACAAGGGCAAAAATTTGTTTGAGACGGTCTTACAGGTCGTATTTGTGAGACGGATCTCTTGTTTGGGTTTATTTATGAAAAATTATTATTTTTTATGTTAAGAGTATTAATTTTTATTATGAATATCGGTAGGATTGACTCGTTTTACAGATTAAGATTCATGGGACAGTTTCACATTAAACTCGGTGTTAATGTTATAATATGTGGACCTCAAATTTTTTATTGAGACAATGAGATTTAATAAATGTAATCAATGTGAATACTCTAATGATTAGTTCAAACTTATATCTGATAATGATTTTACGTACGATAATGTTAAAAACATTGTCAGATAAAAATAAAATCATAATTGACATCCACATAAATGCAGCACAAGCCCCAAAAAATTTGGGATTAAATTTCTACTATACATAAAGTTTCCATATTATTAAAATAAAAATTTTGAGGGGATAAATTTCGATATTTTTACATCTTTGAATTTAATTTCAGAATCAACTTTTTGTCATTTTAAAATCTTAATGAAACCAATAAATGTATGACTATCTATTAATATGCTTCTAAATTATACCAAAATGCCATCTCCAAGAGTTCGAAATGTAAGGACCGTGTATCGTATTATCGTAAATCTTATGTTGATTATCGATAATTAATGAAATTGTCATGGATTAGGTATTTGATGTATATCGTGACAATGGAATTGAGAATGAATATTAGATATGAATTGACGTTGTAAGAGCTCGATTGGAGGCCGGACGCCAAAAATAGTACAAAAATAAAACATTTGTACAGTACGAGTGGCGCCCGGGCGGTAGAAAATTACCGCCCGAGCGCCAGGGCTTATGAAGCGTGTTCTCGGGCAGAACATGCCGCGCCCGAGCGATAGTTTTTGACCGCTCGAGCGCGGCACAAATGCGATCCGGGGGCAGAATGTCTCGCGCTCGGGCGCGAGAATTCTACCGTCCGAGCGCGAGATCGGTGGAGATAAGAATAAGTTCTTTTCCTCTTTTTCTTCATTTCATTCGATAACTTCGAGAGGAAGTTCGAGATTTTGAAATTTCTTTCTTCCAAATCGACTTTGAAACGCCGTCTAAACGCGAAACAAATTATATATTTGTAATCTGCGCGTCGAGGGCTTCAGACTGAGGTAATTTTCTGCTAGTTCCAGCACCTTGAAATATTAAAGTGCTGGAATAGCATGTATTTGAAGTTGAATTTCTGATATTTAGTAGAATAACCGACAATAAACGTATATTCGAAGTCGGAATTGAATTATGATATGATTTGAATTTGATATGAATTATTGAAGTTTCAAATGATATTTGAAACTCATATTATTGATTTTGGACCATGTTATTGATTGGAATGAGTATGTTATTGATGTAGATAAAGTGTTATATCAATATCTTCAGGCTACATCAACTGGAAACGAAGAATTGAGGTATGTTGCGACCGGGTAACATACGACAGGTATCTGTATTATATGATATATGTCGGTTTGATTGGATTGATTGGATTAGAATACATGTCTATGTGCCTATTTGATGATTTGATGTGCATACATGACATTGAGATTTGAGTATCGATGTACAAAATAAATGTTTTGTTAACACACATCATTTTATGCATACATCGATACATGACATGCACGTTGAGCTATGATCCTTGGATACCCTGATATGATTGGATTGGATTCCGGGGTTTGTAAACACAATCGCTATGTCGGTATTATATGACCCGTAAAGCATAGACAATTGTGGCCCCATATGATTGGATATGAGATGTGGGATTGATGGCGCTTCGTCGACGCTATCATATGTGTATTCCCATATCGGCCGGTGTGCCAGCTCGAGCATTGATTTGATTTGATAGCGATTCGATTGATTCTGACATGTGCTCAGTGGATGGGCATTTGACCTGATACCTCCACGACATACATGCATTGCATACCATATATCATTGTTTAGATACTTGTGGTATATATTGTGGTTGTTCCATACGGAGTTTTGCTCACCCCCAAGGGGGGCTGTTGTTGTCTTTGTGTGTGGACAATGGCAGGTACTCCAGGATATCAGGAGACCGGAGAGGGTACTTCTGGTGGGAGCCACAGCTTGGGCTGAGGTTTTATGTTTATGTCTGATTCCCAGTATATATGTATATGTATCTATATACCGGGGCATGTCCCGAGGATATGAGATGTTTGTATGTGATTGATTACGTGTGGGCGTGTTTATGATTTGAATTTAGATACTATTTTTAGTATTTAAATATCAGAAGAGATATTTTGGGCTCATTGTAAAGAAATTTTAAACCCGTTTTCCGCTGTGATTAATTAAACCCTAATCAGATTGCATTGTAATAACGATTAGGAGTTAAGGGCCCCACAGATTTTATACAATTTTATTTGATTTTTGAATTTAGAAATATATAATATTTGAACCATTTTACTACGGTTTGATTTGATTTTGTGTTAAAACATTTGATCTATTCGGTTTGGAAAATTATTTAAAACGAGTATATCGATGCATGCGTTACGTGCTTGTATAATATTTTTTATAATTCATTTGATTTATATTTAAATGAGAATCAAAATAAAATGATAAGAAATAGTGAAGGACTACACTGTAATTTTGATATATAAATTAAAAAATAAAAGAATAACAAAATGACTTCAATGTGATTTGAACCTATAACCTAAATACCACGAAACAATAACTCTATTCGCTGAACTACATATAACTTGCATTAAAATTTAAACATTTTTTTAATATATATAATTATTAAAACAGACCATGACACCAAAATTAGTTACTCTAAGTTCTCAAACTTAATAAAATAGCATAAAAGTATAGATAACAAGTTAACATATATTTATGAAATCTTTTTATTTAATTTCTTTCTATAAATATTTAAAATCTTAAAAAATAAACAAATAATAATCAACTAAAAATTAACAAAAATATAGGTAATTCATTAAATAAATTTTTTTAAATTGTATAATGTAAATAAAATAAAATATTAATCTAATTAAACTTTAATTTTTTCTGTCGTGCTATTTTCATATATATCATTCAAAACCAATCATATAAATTTCGATTTAAAATTTGCATTCAAAATAGAAAATTGTATTCAAAATAGAAAAAAAAAATCAATTTTGATTTCCATTTTAGTTACCTATTTTTCGAGTTAAAACAAAATTTTAAAACACTGGTCGATAGGGCAAAAATTTGTGTGAAACAATCTCACGGGTCGTAAATATGAGACGGATCTCTTATTTGAGTCACTCATGAAAAAATATTATGCTAAAATTGTTACTTTTTATTGTGAAGATAAGTAGAGTTGACCCGTCTCACAGATTAAGATACGTGAAACAGTATCACATGAGACTCATTCGTCCGAGAGATGTATGCTAAAAGGAAAAAGGATTTTTTATTTAGAGCTGGGGATTTTTTGGTAAAATTTCATAGAATATGAATCAAATTGATTCTTGATTTTGGGATATTTCACGATTTCTGGTTTATGATGCTAACTTTTCCAATATGTTTACTTTGATTCCACAACTCGACGTGCCAAATTTCTTCACTTTTCCTCCAATTTCTTGCTAAATCAATGGCGGACAAGAATCAACGGTGGTTTCCAGTATCCTTCAACAATGGCGGCACCCAAATCGACGAAGAACAACGCAAGCGGAGGCGTAAGAAATGCCTACTCTACGCATTCCTATTGGGGGTCTTCAAAGCTGGAATCACGCTATTATTCCTCCTAACCATCCTCAGATTCCGTACCCCCAAATTCCGCATCCGGTCCGCCGCCTTTGAGACTTTCGATTTCTCCGCCGCTGTCGGCACTCCATCGTTCAACGCCCGGATGCGCGCCGAACTCACGCTTAAGAACTCGAATTTCATTAAGTACAAGTTCCCGAGCTCGGACATCGCGTTCTATTACAACGGCGAGCGCGTGGGCTCGGCGATCGTCCCCGATTCGCGGGTCAGGGCGCGATCTACGAAGGAGTGGGAGGTGGTGGTCGAGCTTTCGGCGGTCGGGTTGATCGGCCGCGAGCAGCTAGGGAGTGATCTGAGATCGGGGGTTCTGATGCTGAATGGACGGTCGAGATTGAGTGGGAAGGTGGAGCTACTGAAGCTACTGAAGAAGAAGAAATCCACGGATATGGATTGCATTCTAGCCGTCGATTTGAATAAGAAAATGGTCAGAGATTTGAAATGTAAATAAATTTTTATTAATAGTAATGGTGTGTCATAATTAATTTGTTGTAATGATGGAAAGAAAGTGAGAAATATCCCACGATGATAAATGAGCCGGATATAATCTTTTGGCAAAAATTTGTGTGAGACGGTCTCATAGATCTTATTTGTGAGATGAATATCTTAATTGGATCATCAATGAAAAAAATATTATTTTTTATGTTAACAGTATTATTTTTTATTGTGAATATTTAGAGGGTTGACACGTCTCACATATTAAGATCCGTAAGACGGTCTCACATGAGACCTACTCTAATTTTTTTTTATTAGCTTCAAGTTTAAGCTATGAGTTCGGTTCTTAAGGTATGTCAAAAGTTTTTGGAAGGAAAAAGAAGTTTAAGGGTATCTATCAAAAAGTTCAGGGGCGAATATACGAAAACAACAAAATATTCGGGGAGAACCCGTGATATTTGAGATTTTTCGGAGTGCTGATGCAAATTACCCGATTATTTATTTTAAAACAATATGATAAATGATTTCCACCATCGTTAGGCTTTGTGATTCCATTAACCTTGTGCCCATCTACAAGATAGAATATATGCACCAAGAATAATTCCAAAGCTCGGTTGAAACTCCACCTAAAAAAGGAACACAAGCCCCCACTTGTCAAATTATGATTGGGCCTAACCAAGACTTTTTGGAATTGTGATATTTCACCAATTTATGAATTTAAATAAAATAGAAGCTTCTTCCAAGAAATCAAAGACCGTTGCTCTTTTGATTTGGTCACGAGTGGACCCGATCAAGTTCGAAGACCATTTGAAGTCCTTGCAAATCATTGATTCAATTTCTAGCAAAATTTTTAAACCAAAAAACAATAAATGCATAGAATAATAATATAAAAATATTTGTAACGTAAATCGACTAAAAACAAATTGTGCTTACTCTTCAAAAGAATAATCTAGTCGATTCTCTAATAAAATAAGGTAGTATTTAAAATGATAATGAGATAGTATATTAAGGGTGTATTTGCACACAAAAAAATTATGCTTTTGTAGAAGCCATTATATTTGTAGATTATGAAAATTAGAAAAAACAAAAGTGGGCGATATGTAAATTTTTTTATGATAGAGTATTTGATAAATAAATGATTTGCATATTAGTTTTTTAGTTATCGTTATTATCAATAACATCTCTCTTCATTTATTTGAATGTGAGTGATAATTTTGGATTAGATAAAAATATTGTACGTTAAAAGTGTCGAGACCAATTTTTATTTATTTATTAAAGGCAAAACCTGTGTGAGACGGTCTTACGAATCGTATTTGTGAGACGTATATCTTATTTGGGTCACCCATGAAAAAGTATTACTTTTTTATTGTGAATATGGGTAGGATTGACCCGTCTCACAGATGATGATACGTGAGACGGTCTCACATGAGACTTACTCTTTATTAAAAATATCATAATCACTCTTGAAGAATCAGAATCAAAATTAACTTGAAACTAGCTTTAAGATTTTAATTAAATTGATCATACACAGAAACATAATCTGAAGTTAAGAAACATCAAACTGATTTTTTTTTTTGTTTAAGAATTGGAATCAGAATTAGGCTTTAAGATTTTAATTAAATTGATCAGACTCAGAAACAAAATCTGAAGCTAAGAAAGATCAAACTGATTTTTTTAAGTGGAAATGGTAAAAAAAATCTATTTTTTGATTGATTTCAAGAAAACCCTAAATTAATTTGATATTTAATATTTTTAAATTTATTTAGGAAATAAAAAATAATTAAGTGAAACTTTGTTGTATGAAACCTAGTATGATATGTTTGAATAAATGCCGAGTGGGAAAAAGAGTGCCATCCATAGAAGCAAAAGTCTACAAATTGAGTGGACATTCGTGAAAAGGAAAGCCACCGGAAAGAATGCAAGAAACGTGTGACAACATAATAATGTAAGACTACATAATTATGCATTAAATTATTATTTTTTTTTTGTTGATATATATAAGTAATTTTATTTACTTCATAAGAACTCTACAATTTTAGTTTTGTATGTATATTTTTAGTTGAGTAACAGTTTTAAACCCGAAATTTTATCATAAATTCAAGATCTTGATATCAGACGAATATAAGTTACGTAATTATTTATGTTTGGACATCTATTATCAAATCAATGATGTATTAAAATATATTATTTATCAAACTCACAAGCTGTATAGTAAGGACAAACAATTTTAGTTATTTTTCTATATGTTATGTCAAAGAGAAGTCAATTTGTTCCCGTATATATAAGGAGTAGCCAGCCCACACAATCTTTCCATGTTTAAACACCATCTCTTACTTTTTCAAAGCAGCAAATTCTAATGGCTTCAAAGGAACAAGAGCTTCCAAACATCCCTCCCGTTGCCGCCAACGGCCACGAACGCGGAGACGCGGAGGCGGCCTCCGCAGCTTCCCATGATGCTAGGCAGAAACGCAGAAAGAAACGCCAAAAATGCCTACTCTACGTAGTGTTGTTCATCATCTTCCAATTCGCGGTCATCGCGGTATTCTCATTGACCATAATGAAAATCAGAACACCGAAGTTAAGCGTGCGCTCGGCAACGTTCAACAACTTCAACATCGACAACTCGACAACAAAGCCGTCGTTCAGCACGAGGATGAACGTCGAGCTGCGACTCAAGAACTCTAACTTCGGTCGTTATAAGTACACGAACACAACCATTTACTTCTCTTATCGGGACACGTCCATTGGGGAGGCATTGGTTAGCAATTCCTACGCTAAATGGAAATCGACGAAGAGATTTGTCGTGGCTGCGGATTTGGACTTCACGGGTGCGCAATCGGATCCACGGCTCGTTAGTGACCTAAATGCCGGAGTCGTACCCATTTCGAGCCAAGCTGAGGTAAGGGGAAAGGTGGAGCTTTTGTTTGTGATGAAGAAGAAAAAATCCACTGATATGAAATGTTCTATGGAAATTTTGACTGGCTCGCAGCAGTTGGGGAATATTGTTTGCAATTGAAAATTTTTCTACTTGTAGTGTGATTTCGGGGTGTAATATATATTTTTGAAATTATTGTTGTATTTATTATAGACAAATTTTGGCTTTTTAAAATTCTTTCCCCCCTTTTAATTCAGTTTTTTTTTTTTTGTAATAATACTTCTTCGTTTGTAATAAATATATTTATCTGATAGCTAGTGTGATGTTTAATTCTATCATTAATTTAAACTTTATATGATAATTTATATAAAAAGTATAATATTCTTAAATTTGAATTCTTGTTCTAGTCAGAATCCATTTAGCTTGCTTATTACAGAAAATTATTAAAGCCTTACGTTTACAAAGAACATTTTGGACACGTTTATGTATGCATACAATAAATTCTTTAAATTATAAAGTCTTTTTGAAATAAACAAAGGTCAACATACAACTTTGGTGTCGAAAATTAACGTAGGAAGTCAAACATGCCAAACTTATAAAAGCTTGTAAGTCCCTTGTGGCAAACAGTTCCAAGTCCGAGTGGAAATTATTGACTTAGATTTTTTTTTCTTCACACACACACACACACATATATATATAGATATATATATATATATATATATATATATATATATTGAAAAGAATGTTGCTCATAAACGAACATGAAATTAAAATATTATAATATGTGTATCAGAAGTTAGTGTTGTGCTATGATGTTGTCAACACGAAGACACAACATGTAGCGGAAGTTTATTTTTAACACACACGTAAACTTTAATGAATAAACACCGTATTTAAATTATGCACAAGTACAAATACATCACAACAAATACTTATGTGATGCCTCATGACAAAAAAATCATTAGAAAATCATGTAAATCCTTTACATCAAAACAATACTAGTGAGAATACCAAAACAAGATTACTTGACACTCCAAAAAATTAAAATGCATCAAAATAAACCACATAAAAACTATATGCATAAACTCAAAACACTTATTGCTTAAAACAAACAAAAATACTCTTCGATCAACTCTCTGCGTCAGTGTTGTTTTTCGAGTGTTGTCAATACCAATCAGCAACATAGACAGTATATGAATCAATCACACAAATCCTTCACATGGAAATCTCCAACAGCTATGTAGTGATTTTTCTTAGAAAAACTCTGTCAGTCGATCCTCTCAAAAGCTCTCATCAAAAAACACCTACAAAAGTGATCACTTGATCACATAAAACTTCAGCAACAGCACAATAAAGTGATCATCAGATCACATAAAAAATATAGAGCAAATATATGTTGGACTCTTGTGATTTTCTCTCTGCGAAAAGTTCTCCCGTCCAACACTATGAAAAGCCCTTCGAAAAGAAAAACACGAAAAGCTCCCACAAAAAAAGACTTTCTTCTCTCCAACCCTCTCTCTTCTCCAAGTCACATCCCGCGGCCATGAGTCCCTCCATATTTATATCCAATTTTTGACCTAAAAACAATTCCATAAAAGAGTCTTAGAAAATATAGAAATAAAATTTTCATTAGGGATAAAATTCTTTTAAACATGGATAAAATATCTTGGAGATAAAAATTATATTAAAAACAAATCATATAATATTTAGATATAAATCAATCTAGTTAGGCAAAATCTGAAATCTATAATATCAATTTAACAAAATAATAAAAGAATAAAATATTTCTTTCATATATATATATATATATATATATATATATTAAATTGAGAGTAATATGTTTATGTGTGTGAGCGCAAGTTTTGGATTTTCTTGGTTATGGATCGAAATCGGAATCGCCTCTAAAAAAACGAAACAAAACCAATTTTTATGTTTTTTCTCCGACTCGATTCCGGTTCTGTGAGAACCTGAATTTTTCAGTAGCTATGCTATCAAAATTCAGCAGCAATACAAAATTTCCAGCAGAATCTGCTATTTCAGAAGCTGGTATTTTTCCAGCAGATAGAATCCAGCAGCAGACAACAGATAGAATCCAACAGCAGAGGAGTTCAGCAGCGCGGGATTCCAGCAGACAGTTACTAATTCAGCTTATGACTTGTAACTGAAGCATTTAACATGGAATAAAGGTTGTTAATGTCAGATTATGGTCATTAATTGAGAGGCCAACAGTCAGAAATGTGGCTATAAATAACACTCTCAAATCTCTGATTGATGTTACACAAATCCCGAGTTATCACTTGAATTTTCGAGTTAAGAAATTGCTTATTTTCGAGCTGTAAAATCTAGTAGAAAGAGCAATCAGATTCCAGAAGACTGCAACCGAAACTTTTTAGCAAATTATTACTGTAAGTGGGCTATGTATAAATATCTTGAAATCAGTTTGAAAATTCCTGTTTTAAGTATTTCTGATCTCTGATTTTTGAAGCATTGAAACCTAGTGAACTAATGGTAGGAATATATATTGTGAACATTACTGATTACCGGTCTCACCCTTTAGAGGAGAGAACATATAGCGGACCGATATCAGTTTAGCCATGAAATTCACGAACGTGATTAGTGCTTACTTGTTAAATTTCTGATTACTGATTACCGAACACTGATTACTGAATACTGATTTCTGTTATGAAAATAAGAATTTCTATATATTATTTGTATCATTGTTTCTGTATGAAAATGATTTCAAAAACTGGGAGTTATTCTCGCCCCCGTTTACTAAGTGACAACCATATCACTCACCCACCAAATACATCTCAGATAAGAGCGAGGAAGAATTGTTAGAAGAAGAATAATATCAGTTCTGGGGCTGGTGAAAAAGATTGTTATTTTTCTCAGTTCTGATTTATGTAATTAGATTCTGTTGCATCTGTTAAGACAATATTATGTTTGGTTTTACATTTTCGCTGTAAAACATTTGTCATTCAGTTTGTATCGAACAATGATTATTATGAATAAAAGACTGGTTTCTGAATTTTGTACTTCCGAGGCTTGTTGTTTTCGAATGTAAATTCGAAAGTAACGTCGGTGTCAACCAACCCTCGTCCCGGGGCGTGATAGGTTCTTAAAAGTAAATAGGACTAATTTTATGTTTTTTGAGTACATATTTTCCATCCATAGAACAGTATGTAATTTCGCTTTTAAGTGAGATAAGTCGTTATCGTCCTCCCATATTGATTTTCCTTATATTCACATTTAATCAACAGGAGAACAATATATATATATATATATATATATATATATATATATATATATATATATATATCACAAAAAGCTAACATAAAAACAAAGTGATAGCCGATAACAATGTAATTCAAATCTTTTAAATTGTATAACAGCTCAATCAACTCAAATCTTTTAAATTGTACAAACAAATATACGTGTTTTAATATAGATATTTGTGAAAATGGAGTTTGAAAAATTGTCCCCACCTATTTTCTCAAAGAAATTTCAGCAAAAACATTCTTATTAACATAAATATATTAGGTAATCTTAACGACCTAGTAGTCCCCTTAAACGATATATAAATACACAACTCTCCAAATATATTTTATTCAAAACATAATCACCATTCAATTTTCCTCCACCACCTAACTCCTATTGATCTTCTACAAGTAGAATCGAAATTCATTTTTCAAATCAAATCCCGATGGCGGAAAAACCCTCTACTCCATCCCAAGCGAACCCGTATGGACGTGTCGATGAAGAAGTCGCCATAAGCGACGAGAGACGTAGAAACCGTAAGAAATGCTTCGTGTACGTTTTAGCATTCATCGTACTTCAAACATGCGTTTTTCTCATCTTCGGCCTCACCATCATGAAAGTCCGGTCACCTAAATTCAGGTCCGGTTCGCCAGGGGCGGAGGTACAAGTTAACATATTCGGGGTTTTTTTAAAAATAATATGTAAATTTGGTATAAATGTTGGAATAATATGATATTAGTTAAGGTAGATGAATTTAAAATATTAGAAGATTCTAGAATTTAAAATTCTAGCCCGGGCAGAGCCATATTTCTGGCTCCGCCCCTGTGGTCCGCTACGTTCAACACATTCGAAGTCGCCACACTAAACACAAACTCATCGTTCAGCATCAAAATGATAGCCGAGTTGGGAGTCAAAAACCCGAACTTCGGCAAGTATAAGTACCAAAACAGCACGATCGAGTTCTACTATCTCGACATGTATAAAGTTGGTGAGGCGGTCGTGCCTCGAGCGAGTGCCGAGTCCCGGTCGACTAGGAAATTCGAGGTCACGGTCGATTTGTCATCGACGAACGTGCCCTCGGAGGTGATCTCGGGCCAGTTCAGGTCTCGTCCTATAATTCCATTGACTAGTCAATCGACCGTGAGGGGAAAGGTGGAGATCATGAAATTGATGAAAAAGAACAAGTCCTCTAATATGAACTGCACAATGGACATCAATATATCTTCTAAGAATATTGAAAATCTCACCTGCCGATGATTTTCTATATTATTCTGATTTATTTTGATATTTTTATAATAAAAAAATCATTAAATTTTGTTTTTTACTTATATGCTTTATTTCAAATTATTTCATTATTTTTGGGTATTGGTGTTAGAACGATGTGTTCAGGCTGGCCAGTTTGATTTCTTGTACTTTAATTTTGTATTTACATGTTAATAAATGTGACGTGTGAACTTTTTGTAAAAAAAAATTTTCTTTGTTCAATAAATATTGTTTTATTTCATTAAATATTATATATAACGAATATAATTATATATAAACTTAAGTCTACTCCATATATGTTTCTAAAGATGGGAAAAGGTAAAATTGGAATATATAATTGTATCCAAATTTCATACTTAATATTTACTAGCGCTGAGGAGAACATTTATTTAATTCACATAGTATAACTTAAAAGACAAAAACTTGTGTGAGACGGTCTCACGGGTCGTATTTTGTGAGACGGATATCTTATTTGGGTCATCCATGAAAAAATATTACTTTTTATGATAAGAGTATTACTTTTTATTGTGAATATCGATAGGGTTGATCCGTATCACAGATAAAGATTCGTGAAACCGTCTCACATATAACTTAATTATCATATAAAAAAATTGCCCTCAATCGTTGCGTTGAAATTCGTTAAAATAATTTGCTCGTTATATATATATATATATATATATATATATATATATATATATATATATATATATATATATATATATATATATATATATATATGTGTGTGTGTGTGTGTGTGTGTGTGTGTGTGTGAAATGTTTTGGTGAAATTAATGATAGATATTTTATTGTGATGATATTATATCGCAGAAGTCTATACGTGATATGAATTAATGGTGACCGTAACGAAAAATTAATTAATATCCGCTATTGAGATGTTCGAGTTTGTGAATCAGAAAGTGACTAGTAATTTACGAGTTCGATTTTTTCTACCAACATTTTCTCATAAGAACTTATCATTTAATGCGATTTACCTAACTAATTTTGTTTATAGATTATTGCGTTAACCCAAAAGTTGACGACGCATATAGAATATAAGTGATTGTGAGTTCTTCATTTAATATATATATATATATATATATATACACACACACATTAAGTACTGTCCAAGAGAACACTGTGGCATGGTTTTGACATCTTCCCAGTTTGTGAAGCCCGAGAATTTGTCTCCCATGGCAAACGAAATGAACAATATTAGTCTGAAAATAAACTCGAGCTGATCGTTTATTTTTAAACCGACGATTTCTAATTCCTATAAAAAAATATATTAGGAACCTTTAGTTTTATAGAGAGAAATAGAAGTAATTTATATAAATTAGGTAGTTTAGTTTTTTATTTGAATGGGGAAAGAGGAATGTTAGTATGTTACTATATAGTTGTTTAAATGGACCTAAGTCTTGCTAGAATGGCCTGTTGGCCAAATAAACGGATTAGATTATAATTTTGTGATATATCGAATTGGCAGGCTTTCCAGCCCCACCATAGATTGTAACGGGTTGCCAATTTGTCGCAACCCATCAAACATAACTAAAAATTGACGAATTAACACGTGTCGCCCAACCAAATAGACGGGTTGGATTAGCTATCCCAACATGTCCAAATGGTGCGTTGTAGCTCTACTGGGCTTTTATAACAACTATAAATGTTATAAGTGAGTCTCAAACTTAGATATCGTCCAAACTTAAAGCATCAATATCAGATGAATTTAAAATCATCAATAACAGTTTTATTTATAAAATCAATTTATCTCACTACAAAAAAAAAAAAAAATTATACTTAGCGATGGAAATTACGACCGTCGCTTAAGTCACCGTTGCAAACATATTGCGACGGTTTTGATATAAACGTTACCAATTTAGCGACGGAATATGACCAAAATGTCGTTAATCAGCGACTGAATATGACATAATTAACGACGGTTGTTTTCATATTCCGTCGATAATTGTTTCTTTTTTATATAAAAAAAATTTGTTTTAATATGTTAAAAAAATTATTTTTTATATTATTTATACAAACAATTTAAATAATCTCCTCAACTCATCTAAATTAATGATTTTCGAATTTGTAAATAATTTATGAAATGATTAAATCTTGCGATAATAAGCAAACAACAAAATCGCTTAAGAGATAAAAATTACAGATGTGAAGAGGCGTACTGGAGAAAATGGACCGAAATGGCCAAATTTATAGAACCGTCGAAATTTTTTTTATTGCGACGGTTTTTCTTTAAACCGTCCCAAAATATTGCGACGGTTGTTGAGAAACCGTCACTAACACCTGATTTTTTTTTTAGTGTCTATAAAATTTCGAGAATCTTAAAACTTAGATTAATTTATGGTACTTATTACAGTCCACCATTCTCGTTTCTGTTATTTGTATCAAATTCTTTTCTATAAGAACACGAGGAATCAAATTTTTTTACTCGAGTTTCTATTTTGCCAAAACCAAAAACTATTTTTATCCCTCTATTTACATACAACGATTCCAATTTCGATTGGATCTAAAGAGAAATGTTGTTGGATCAAATTAATTGAAAAGGGAAAATAAGCATCAATTTAAATTAATAAAAGATGAACACTCGTTACATGTGTTATTGTTTATTTTAATATGATCAAATAATACTAAATAATTAAAACGAAATCATTTTTAATTTAGAAGAGTTGTTTGATTTAAAAAGAAAGTTCGTTGAGATTTTGTCCTATGTAAAATATGGAGTGACTTGAGGAGATTTAGTAAGATAAGAAGGGTAATTCTGAAATTAAATATTTTGGTGTTCTCTGAGAAAGTTACCTTAAGGTTTCACACTTAATAATATAACATAGATTACATTAAATAAAAAAATTTCTCTCATATTATTCGTGAAAAACTCGAATACTTGAATATCCAATTAAAAAAAATTAAAAAACGAGGTTTAAATTTATACTTAAATGTATAATTACTCTAAATATTTGGATAAGTATGTTTCAAAAATTATGGCGGGGACAGAAGATATTGATAATTTAGTCATGGTTTTGATGATTTGATGAAAATGACTTCAACAAGCAAGTCACACAAGGCTTGCTTAGTATAATTTATCTGGTTGACGTTATTTGCAGATTCAGTGTGCACCTATAGATAATGGATGTGGTTTTCTTGTTTTAAACAAAGGGACGAAAGTACAACTTGAATATAAGAAATTATCATGAAATTTAGAATTTACTCCTAATTGGAACTAAAATGCATCATAACCACTTGGCAATATGTCTTTATGTTTGACATATATAAAGAGAACATAGATAGCCCATTAGTTTGATTACCCAAATTTTGTTAAGTTGTATTAGGCTTTTGAGTGCAAATAGGGAGAAATTCATTGGTTGCAAAAGGGCATAAAGATCATAAGTTTTATTCACCCTTTGCTCTTTACCTTGTGTTTGTTTAGATAAAATAATTATGTTAGGAAAACTTTATTCATGAAAGAGTGGGGATAATTATAATTTTATATCCAATTTGGCCCAAGAGAGTTTGATTACTCTTTATTATAATGTGTGTTGGGTTCAACAAATTTGTATAAAAGAAGTACTGAGACAAGTGACATCACGAAATTTTTTATTATAGGTTGTGTTATATGACCCGATTGACTGCTTGAGCAAAAAAAAGAGGTCGTATGAAAACACCAGATTTTAATGTCTAATATTGGTATCTGATAAAGACAACGCAAACAACAAAATAGATAAAATTTGGTATGTCTTGTGTAATATTAGACAACACTAATAGCAAGACACACTCTTTTTCGGACTCATATGTATAACAACCTAACTCGCTGACATCGAGATAGGTGTAACCCCTCATTGTCCATATTAATATTAATGCACATTACATATCCATATTTTGATGACTTTGATCTATATTTGGACGACCAGGCCATTTTTAAAAATATTGTACATCAATTTTGGCCAAATATTAATATTTTATTTATGAAGAAGATAGTCATGCATGAATGATATTTGGATGTAGGGTCCCTTCCATGCAAGAAATTCGACTAACTTGTAATTGCACGTTCCATATGTTTTCGTGGATGTAATAATTGTCGCATTTCCATTCCATTTGCAATCAATTTTGTCGTTGATTTATATGCTGATAAAGTGGTGCACGCTCCCAAATGGGTCAAAATAAAAGAAGAAATGTGAAAAAAAAAAGTTTTAAATACTTCTTTTAAGATGTAAGATTGAATGTTTGAAAATGTATGATTATCGTTCATATATAGTGTAACTCGAATCTTTTAAGCTATAAAACGATTCGGATATCAAGTTTCGATCATTGTACCAATGGCAACACGCATTTATTAATCACAATCAATCCATCCCCTAATACTCATAAAAAGATGTAATTTGAAGCATTAAACATGTGTTCTTGCTAGTTCCTTATACCGTTTGCAGAAACCGACATTTTCTATTTTTATCAAAATTCGCCTTCGGTACATTTAAAAATTTTAAGTGCATGTACTGTCACGTCCCGAGCTCAGACCCGCATCTGCGTGACTGCACAATGTACCCCCTATAACAACTACTTTATATTCGTATCACTTTATGAAAAAAAATAATTAACCCAAGTTGCTATAGAAGTCCATTATAAGTCCATTAAAAACTCATTTTAAATATTTAATTTTTAAGATGTGGGACAAGGTATCACAATCACGGCTCCTTCAAAACACAACGTCCTCGTCGCGGCCTGACCCCTCGATCCATCAGCGCCGAGAATCTAGAGATGGCTCCTACAGGTTCAAGAGGTGGCTCCCGTCATGTAACACTTTGCCCCGCAGGTTCAAAAAGTGGCTCCCATGGACTAGCACTTTGCCCCGCATAGCACTTATTTCCCGGTGTTCCATGCCAATGACTGGATCTGATACCATTCTGTCACGCCCCGAGCCCACGCCTGTGTGACTGCACAATGGACTCATATAACAACTACTTCGTATTCGTCCTTGTTTTACGAAAATGATTAACCCAAGTTGCTTTAGAAGTCCATTGTAAACCCATTATAAACTCATTTTAAATCTTTAATTTGTAAGATGTGGGATAAGGATATCATATATACGAGGATAGTGATTTCTCTAGAACATCTCTTGTTGAGCGCTCCTATTCTTACAATACTATTAGGCTATGTTTGGTAGCCATGATAAGGGAATGATTATTAAATAATCATCTATTATCTCATTTTTGGTTCATTTTTAATTTAGCATGTATGCCCTTGATTATGGTTGAAATCCCTCATTATTTATGTTATTTGTGTTATTAAATATCCTTCTTCAAATGTGTGATAATGTATAATTCTTGAATAGTGATAATGATAAAATTGTATTTTGACCATAATACTCTTGAATTGTCTTTTTCAATATAATATAAAAATTAAAATTAGTGAAAATTTAATAATTAATATAATATGTAAATTTTTATTATATTTTTTTATAAATTAATTTCATATATTTTTATTATTTTCCATCATTTTAAAGAAAACAAATTGTGATACAGATTTATCTTAAATTAAATTTTTATAAATTTCTAATCTTATTAATGAATTCTTTTATGAAAATAAATATTTATTAAATTCTAATTTATTTTGTTTAATGATTATCGTAATATTTTCAAATATATTTCTAATAAATATATTTAAATTAATTTTAATAAATATAAATAATAATTATAAATATTTAATTATCTATCAAATTATTTTAAAATATTTATAATTATTTTAAAAAACAATAATATTGTAATTATTCCTAAACTTTATTTAACACTAACATTCAAAATATTATTGATATTTTAATTATTAAAGTAAATGCATATTTACAAATTTATTTTTAATAAATATATTTAAATTAATTTTTATAAATATTTAATTATCTATCCAATTATTTTAAGAATATATACTTAATTAATACTTGGGGCATTTTGGCTATTACAATAAAATTTACAAAATTAATCCATCATTTTAAAATCATACCAAAATCATGTTATTTATCCCACCATACTATTAATCCATATATCTCATTTTTTTTAATCACCCTAATTACTAATCGTTTACTTATCCCATCACATATACCAAACGAAGCCTAATGTCAAAAACAATCTCGACAATAAAATTTTCTTATTTCTAACAATATAATAACTAATAGATCATGACATATGTAACGAGTTCGTTCAATAGAAAAATTAGAGAACTGAGTTTATCATTTATTTATAATATATATCATTCATCAACTCACCGCACGATGAGATAGATACCTAAAGCTAGGATACATGGAGTTGGGCTATATTTTTCAGGAATTTAAAAAATTATTTTAAAAAATAGAGATTGCGCTCTAGGTCACATGACTCGAGACAGAAAAGGACAATGTATGTAATAAAACGTAAGCATCTTAAATGTGACAAATGTTTGCACAGAAAAAGCTCTAATTTTTTTAGCAAATTTATTTCCCCCTTTACAGTCTTTCAAACTTTATTTCCTTTTCCCTTTTGTTTTACACGTGGCTTTGCTCGAGAGCTTTTCTCTCACACAAAAAAAGAGAAAAATAAAAAAAATTATCTCATAGATAAGGAAAATTTTGATCAAAATATATTTTAAAAAATTAAATTTAGAATTTTAAATATATATTGTACAATTTTAAAAAAAAAATAAATAAAAGAAGGGCCATAATGAATCCTTGTTATTTTCTATATTGGATGAAGTAACCAAGTCAAACCTTTAAATAAAGGTGCGACTCATTCTGCACTTTTGCTAAAGCCCACACCCCAAAGTCTGACCCCTCTGATTTTTTTTATTATTTTATTTATTAGGGAAAGACTGGTAAAAAGCAAAGCTTTGAAAGTTGAAAGCACAAACACTTCACACATTTTTTCTTTGTTCTTTTATTATTTTCTTTTTCTTTTTGGCTCTTTTTTTTAACTTTCTTTTTGGAACTATCTCATCACTTGCACCATTGTTTGATTTCATATGTATTTTCCAAAAATTTATGCATAAAATTAGATTTTTTAAATTATAATATGACACCCTCCGTACATTATAATTATCAAATATGGACTTCTGTTTTTGAATATCATTCTACAATCAAGATTATATGTTATTCAATTCAAACATGAGTAGGTCTCTTGTGAGACGGGTAAATCTACCGATATTCACAATAAAAATAATAATTTAGCATAAAAGTAATACTTTTTTCATGGATGACCTAAATAAATCGATATTCACAATAAAAAGTAATACTCTTAGCATAAAAAGTAATATTTTTTCATTGATGACCTAAATAAGAGATCTGTCTCACAAACTACGACATGTGAGACCATCTCACATAAATTTTTGCTTTCAAACATTGTCATGCACTTAGTACTACGCATTTTTTATCACAAAGATGAATTCGATGATCATGGATTCAAAAAATAATAATGAAACAATTGTTTGTCATTTGTTTATATAATCTCCGAGTAGAGAATATTGTAAATTTAGTCGTGGAAATATAATCATCTAAAAATAATTTAATTTATTTGGTTAGATCATTTTTTAAATTGAATGAACAAAAAAAAAAACAATTCCTTAACCAAAGCCATTTTCAAGAATATTGTGGAAATGGGTAATATACGGGGATTATTTCACCCTGCCCGTGCAGGCACTGCCTGCACGGGAAGGGAACGGCTCGGATCACTCCACATGAGTGATCCGGGCCCACCACCATGTATAAAAAAAAAAAAAAAAATTGGCTCAAATTTTTCCGAGCCGTTAGATCTACCCTGCGGACACTGTCCGCACGGATAGGGTCTACTTTACCAATATACGGTATTCTGGATGTTGGTGAGAATTCTTTGGAAGCATCGTCATCCCCTTAAATGGACCTAAAATTCAAAAGCCTGAGCCTCTGACCTATACAGTGTTTGGCATCATATTTTTTATCCACTTTTTTCCTTTATTCCTATGTCTCGCATGTTCTGTCTTTTTATCTTCATCCATACACGACATTAGCTACTTCCATAGGTAACTTACTTAAATATATATATATATATATATATATATATATATATATACACACACACATTTAGTAGCTAATACTTCTTAGCACACATGTTATTTTAATATAAATTAGAATTTATAAATAATATTTTTTTTGTATACAATATAACACATTCAAGTCTTTTTTTTAAATTTTGTAAGGGTCTGATTACCATTGAATCCAATTTTTTTAAAAAAATAATGAATCAGCATAATCATAAGAGAATTTCTTTAAATTAAAAATAAGGAAACTATGCAAAATACAAAATCAAAATAAATGAATTCCATTAGTACCATTACATCAAATTTTAATTTCACTAAATAAATTTATTTATTCTTTATCTCAATGATATGTCAGAGTCGATAGAGTAGATAAATATTTGACTAATAATCATAAATTTAATATTTTTAATATATTTTTAGACGAAATTATTTCCGAATATATATTTAGTGATTAACATTTATGCGTATCACTAATCAAATTCAATAAAGTAAAAAAGGGGACTAGGAGTATATGTAATACTTGGCTTTTCTTGAAGGTGGCTTTCACTCTCTTTTCATTAGCTTTTCTCCGTCCATATTCAACTAGCTCTCGATTTCTATCTCTTCATGGAAGCTCTAGGAATTCTCAAATTCTGGCGAAATTCCTTCGCCGGAGATGAAGTGCATGGGGCGGCGTTGGTCACCGACGAAGAAGAAACTGATGAAGATGACTCGTTTTTCGATTTGGTTTTCAAATCGCCTTCCAGCTACGGAGGAGGAAATGAAGCTTCGAAGAAGGATTTTGAGTTCATAGAATCTCCGAGAGATGTTTTTCTGAGCAAAAACGAGTTCATGATTCCTAAGCCTCTGTCTCCGGTGGTTACTCTCGTGCGATCGACACCGAAGTTCAAAGTCTTCATGTTAGGTTTCAAAAGGACGACGAAATGCGAGAAGGTTGATCAGTCCTGTGGCGAATCGAAGGCGAGTCCGTCGAATCCATCCTCGAAGCCTTCGAGACTTGAGAGGGGGAATCGTTTGTCCGTGAAGTGCGCGCTGGAAGAAACGCCGATTGCCGTCGGTTTTAGGTAGAGAGAACAGTTTGAGAAGCAGGCTGTTAAGAGACAATGACGATGACGATGACGATGACGAAACTAACATTACCGGCGGCGCTTCGTCGGTGAAATCCGTTCCAAAGTATCTGAAACTTATTCGACCTTTCCAAATGAAGGCATCGAAGAAGGTGAAGGTCGCAAATTCCATTACGCCGTCACACTCTCCGGTGACAGCGCCGGTCAATCTGTCTCCAAGAAAATCCTCCGTGGGAAGCAGATCAGTCAGAAGTTTCAAGATCGTGGCGAGGAATTTGGTGAAGAGCCGATCAGCTTCAGCGACATCTGCAATGTCTCTAGCGCCGTTGTCTGCCCGTCGTAGAGACGACTCGCTGCTGGAACAGCATGATGGCATCCAAGGCGCCATACTTCATTGCAAAAAATCCTATAATTCTTCATCCAAAGGTACATACACATGCCAATTGAATCTCTAAATCAATCATTAAATTAATAATTTAAAATTTTATTCGATCTCTGAAATCTAAATTCATCAAATAATTAATTTCCTAATATCAATATTTTTAAAAAAAATTTCAGAATTTTCACAATTATTTCGTCCCCCAAATGAAGAGAAAAAAAGATGCAGCATTTAAACGGAGCTTTGAATGACCACAGAGAGAAGCAGCACAGCGGGAATACGAAGAACGCTTACGAAGAGATGACGTCATATTTCAGAGAGCTATAATTATATTAATATCGTCTTTTTTTGTAAAAAACTGAAATGGCCGGTGGGCAATATTGAATGTTCAGTGAGCAGAGGTAGGATTTGTTGTAAAAAAAAGAAGAAGAAAGCAAGCGATGGCATTAAATTGAAGAGAATCATTGTGGACTTTGATTTGTGATTACACTCGAAATCTAGATATTCGATTTTTTTTTATAAATTTTTTTTATATCATCTTCCTAAATTTTTTTTATATCATCTTCCTAATCATATTCCTAATTATATCTTACTCGGTAGAGCGATCGAACCGTGATGCTTGAGCTGCTGTGCGGTTTAAAATATTTAAATTGCATTATTATCACCAGATATAGTTTTTTGATAAAACGGTAATCACTCGGTCCTACAAAATGAGAAGATTAAGGATCATTTAGATACAAAATCCTCTGACTTAAGATTTTGGTATTTATACAAAAAGACATAACGCAAAAAATACGCAGAGTAAAAAGCATGTTTCTCTTATTTGTTGTGTGTACAGTGTAGTGACTTTTACTATTACCAATTCCTATTCTTATTTCCAACATTCCCCTCAAGATGGAGCATGGATGTTGATTGATCCCATCTTGGATAACAAAAGCTGGAACTGAATTGGCACCATAGGCTTAGTAAGTCAGCCAGCCAGTTGTAAAGCAGATGACACATTCAGAACCTCGACGATCTTGGCCTGAAGTGTTTTGCAGGCTAGATGACAATCAATTTCAATATGTTTTATTCTCTCGTGGAAAACAGGATTAGAAGCAATATGTATTACTGATTGGTAGTCACTAGTCACAGAACAAAGTGGCTGGGGTTGATTTTGAGTAACACGAAGGTCCTTTAAAAGAGAAAGAATCCACACTACTTCACAAATGACACTGGCCATTGCTCGATATTCCGCCTCAATGGATGATCTAGAGATGGTTTGTTGTTTCTTAGACTTCCAGGACACCAAGGATCCACCAAGGAAGACAAAAAAACCAATGACGGGTAGACGGGTGTCCGGGCAAGCTGCCCAATCGGAATCTGAGAAAGAATTAATCCAAATATCAGAGGAAAAGCTGCAGAATAATCCATGACCAACCGTCCCTTTGATCTACATATTGGATTAACTTGTTGAGAGGTACAATAGTCTGTCAATCATCCTTGGATACTGAGAGGGGTCCTCAAGTAAATTACTTTCTTCCTGATTTAGCTTTGGATCCAAATTCTGTGGGGGTGGAGTGAGATTTGCATCCAAGCATACCTACATCAGTAGTTGAAGATCACAGTGGCGTTGACAAATGGTAATTTATAAATAATTAAATAACATATAAATTACTTGCACTTTCTGTCACTTGGGCTGTGGATTTTTTCTAATGCCTAAGTCTTAAACATTTTAGTAAATGTTTCAAATATTATCAAATTTTGTTTATTAAATTTTTAAATTTATTGGATATATATTTTTTTTAAAAAAAATTTATAAAATCTTTAAATTTCTTATTGTAGCTCAACTCAACAAATTCTTCTAAGAGATTCATATTTTATGATATCATTAATATATTAACATTCATAATTATCGATATAATTCTCTTAAATAATTTATTAAACTCTTCATTTCTTAGTTAAAAATCATAAAGTATGTTAGTATTAAACTTCATATTATTAAATTATTATATAATTATCATGTTATTCTATTATTGCATAATAATTATTTTTTCATATATATTATTGTGATATTATAATTTATTATTTTATTAGAAACTGCACTAAAAATATAATTAAAAAATTGCATTATATTCATAAAATAACATGTAGAGAGAAAATTAAAAAATAAAATATTTAAAAGTAGTATAAAGATGGATTATTTGATAAAATTAATATAGGAGTTACATTTTATTCTTGAAGTGATATAAATTACTACAATCAATGTATATTGTAATGATGATTCGTTAGCATTTTGTTAGACATTAATTATATATAGGTGAAATAATTAGACTACTAATTAATTATATATTAGATGGAATAAATATAAAATTTTGATATTTCATTTTTGTCCTTACAATAATTCAAAATTTACATATATATCCTTTTTGAGTTTTAGATTTGTATTGATAAAGAGGTTATTTTTATCTTTTAATACATCAATGTTATTAGATTTTCCAAAAATTACGTAGAAAATTTTCATGCAATTAATCTAACAATACACAATTTAAGGGGATAATAAAAAATTTACAATTAAAAATTTTGTCATTCTTTTTATATTTTTATAAATTTATATAAATTTATATTTTTAAAATTCTTTTTTCTTTTAATATTTTTATGAAAAATTTATTTTTTTATTCAAAAATCTATGCTTTTAATTTTTTTTCCAAATAAATATGTATCAGGAAAATTTTATTTCTCTAACATATTTTTATTATCAAATATTTATTCAATTTTTACGTAACATTATTTTCAAATTTTCTTTTAAAAAATAAAAACACTACAATGATCATCATATGTTTAATGAGTTCAAAAAATAAATGCATCAATTAAATGAATATGAAATACATTGATTTTACAAATTCAATATCCTGAATTTGACCCTAAAATTTTTATTTTTGTTCCACCAATGCTCATGCAATCGAAAAAAATAATACATAGTTTTTGGGCAATATAGTAAAATCATATTGTAAAATATTTTCTCATCATCAATATTTTTATAGGCATATAGATTGAATGTGATAAGTGTCCTATGTATGTATCGTTGTCTCTTCTCTTGCACAATGAGTGAGAAAGTCTTCCCAATAACAGGACTAAAATCCATCACTAAAATTTGTGCGTGAATTTGAGCATACGATTCATTCAAACCCACGAGGATTTGCATGACCCACACCTGGTTTTGAAAAGACATTCAATCCTTCATTGAGCCACAATTACACACAAAAAATGAGAAAATTCTTCAACTCGTCTCACAAGATCCTCAATCTCCTATCAACAATTTATCGGATGAACCTATCACACATGATTTGTTTTATGCGATTTATCTTACTAATGTGATTTGTCTGATATTGTGTATATTTGATGGAAAGCAGAAAAGTCTTGAAACCCAACGGATCAATAGGAAAATGGGAGTGTAGAGACCGTAGTTGAAACGGTATATTAAGTAGTGGCGTCCTCGCCTTTGGAGTCAAGTCTAAGTCACTGTGCATTTGGTTGGAAATGCGTTTTTTGATTGGATTATTTTTTTGTGGAATCAGTCAAAGGCGATTAATTGATTTTAGTTGAAAATTTGGTTCGATTTCGAAATCCTGGAAATTATTGGCTGGCTCTTTTTCGTGAATTTCAAATAGTTTTGTTGGATTGAGGACTTTCCGGACAAAATTCAAGAAAAAATGGAATGAAACCTGGAATCATTTAATACACTACTCTATGCAAACAAGTCATTTCTATATATTTATTAGTTTTTAAAAGTAAAATAATTAACGGTAAATTTGGAAAAATTTATCAACTTTTGTTTCCATTAGATTTAGTCTCTATGTATTATTATTTTTTGTGAATTGGTACCTAACAATGTCTTAGTTTCAACTCCCTGTTGACCACTTTTTACTTTTTACTCTTATATTATATAAATACAGGATGTTAAATATAAACATCATCACCCAAATAATAATTTTTTTGCTAATTTATATAAATAATAAAACTTTAATAAAATTTAAATTTTTATTGAATTAGTTAATTTTTTTAGTTCTGATATTTTATTTTAATTATTTTATGATTAATATTATATTATTAATTTATCTCATATCATTTATTGTTATTATTGTTGTTCTCAAAATTAGTTATTAATTATATATTTGAGACAAAATTAATTGAAATAACGATTTTAGATTATGTACTTAATAAATTTTGTATAATTATTTATATTATCTGTTAGGAATGAGAAAGAATTTAGAGGGGAGGGTGGATAAACTCTTTAAAAATAGTTGTTTTAAAATTTATTTTCAATCGCTCTTGGAAGATTGTAATGATAGTCTATAAAAGAAGAGTTAGAAGAATAAATAAATATTGATCAATAATACATGCTTTTCAACCTCGCAGCTGACACATCACTAAGCTTGCATACTTCAAGATTTTAAACGCACATAAAGTTCATATACTTCATCGCTCATCAAGCACAGACTCAGCAGAAAGATATCTGATCATTCAATGATCAACTTCGTGATACTCAAAACATAATGTTTCTTTACATCAGTAACATTTTGTATTTGATTTATTGGGTTGTCTGGTGAACCGATGATTCTTAAATATCTAGAAGTTTAAATTGATCTCAAAGAGTTCCAAAACAGGAAGTGTGATAAGTATTGATTAAAGTTGGCTGTTGCAATAGTTAGTAAAGCCAAAATCTTTTAGTAGAATCATTCCTAAAGAGGAAGAAGGGATCATATATGAGTTTTATCTCTGAACATCCATAAATCCCGTGTCTTTACTTTCTGCGAGCACTTACATTTAAGATCGTTTCTTATTAACAAGCCAGCCAACCGATTATAGCTATCATTAGAAATTTTGAATAATTCACGCACTTTTTAAATGGTTCATATTTCTAACCGTTCGAGAAAAACTTTCAACTGCCTAAAAACGATTGAAAACAAATTTTAAAAACAACTATTTTTAAAGAGTTTGTTCATCGTCTTCTAAATTCTCTTTTCGGATCCTAACATTATCATCTAATCGTCTTCTAAATTCTCTTTTCGGATCCTAACATTATCATCTAATTATCTATACTTCTTTATATATTTTATTTAATTAATATTATCATTATAATTATCAAACAAATATTTATTTTATTAGTCAAGCTAATATCACATTATTATTATTATTATTATTATTATTATTATTATTATTAAAAGAAATAATGTATGAAAAGATAAAATTATTTTAATTATTTTGAAATGTTTTTTTAATTTTCGTAAATTATATCAATATATATATATATATTAGCATGATTTAACCACAAAATTCTATATTATCTAATTTTTAGTAATCAAAGATATTTTTAAGAATAGACTATCAACACAGGTTAGAATAAATAATTTTTTTATTTCCCTTAATTACATTTGAAGACTGAGACTTTAAGATTATTTATTAATTCTCTTTATTTTTTAAAATAAAATTGTTACGTACTCATCACGGAATACGATTATATACTTATTTGAACAAAAACATACCTAATTTGAATTAACATACACTTGATTTTCTCATGTGAGAAAATACTCGATATTTAAGTTATCACCATAAATGAATTCAATGTTAGTCTTGCCATGGAAGATGGATTATGATGACTTATTAATATTATTTATTTTAAAAATAAATATGTTTCATAGTTATAGAATACAGTTAAATTAATCATTTTCTTGTATTTTCATGAATAACAATGAATATTATCAAGTATAATAAGATATTATTTTCCAACAAAAAAGGGCATCGGATGGGCAAAAGCAGGTATCTGATATCCTAATTAGGTACTGTTAAATTAAATTTAATATTCATTTGTATTTGATGGTGGGAACATGTTTTTTTATTATATTAAATCAAATGAATATTTCATCGTAATGCATCTTCAATTGAAACTCAACGAGAACTTCGTTTATAATGATCATTCAAATATCAAATGGATTTTCAAACTATATGTGGTATCAAATAGGCCAAATCAGGGATCTAACATCTCAATTTAGAAAATTTGTATGTTATATTAAGTACTTGTGTTCGATAGTTAGTGGGGAATGTCTTTTTTTTTTAAATGACCTGAATAGTTCATCGTAATGCATCAAACTCGAAGAGGATTTCATATATGCTGACGACTCAAATATAAAATGTATTTTAAAATAATATAGGTATCAAATAGGCCAAATCATGTATGTAATATCTTAATTTAAGTAATTTACAGGTTAATTTAAGTACATACTTGTATTCAATGGTTAGTTGAGAATGTGTGTTTTTTTGTATTAAATCACACAAAAACCTAATTCTAATACATTTTCAGTGGAAACTCTAAGAAGACTTTGTTTATAGTGACCACCTAATATCAAATTAAGTACTTTTTAGAAGGAGTTAACATGACAAAAATCATATATATGTAGTTAATTACTTTTTAAACTGAATTAAGTTTTTAACTGTATTAGATGATAACTACGCAACATATTTATTTAAATCTATAAATAACATTAATAAGACATCCTAATTCATCTTCCATGGCAACACTAACACAAATTTCATTTATAGTGGTCTCATCAAATTTGAGTATTGACATGGATGAATCAGATAACGGCTATATCAAATTAAGTAATTTTTAGGTCATATTAAATATTTGACCATATTCCATAATAACTACAGAACGTGTATATTTTTTATAAAAAAATAAAATTAACAAGTCATCCTACTATACACATCTTATTTTAATTTTTCTCATCACAATAAATTGGAAGAATTTACTTAAATTAAAAATCACATTCTAAAATATTTAAAACAAATCTATCTTGTTACACATAATTTTTTAAATAATAATAATAATAATAACAACATCGTGATATTGATACAACTAATAAAAATAAATTATAATTTTGTAATAATAATAATTAGATAAAATAAATATTTTTATGATAAAAATATTCTATGATAGCTACACAACATGTTTATTTCTAAAAAAATAAATAACATTAATAAGTCATCTTAATATACACATCTTATTTTCGTTTTTCCATTTCAATAAATTAGTATAATTTACTGAAATTAGAATTACAATCCAAAATAATAAAACAAAATTATCTTGTTAAATATCATTTTTTTAAATAATAATATTGTTATATTAATACAAATAAAAAATCTATATTATAATTTTATTAATAATAAAAATTAGTTAAAATAATTATTTTTATTATAAAAATATATATCGAATCGATAATAATAATAATAACAATATTATTATTATTTTTATTATTAATTATAAAAAAATATTAATTGAATTGAAAGAAGAAATATAAAAAATTAGATTATAATATAATTAAGTATAAGAAAAAAAATTATTAGTAATAAATAATCCAAAACCTTTTATTTCGAATATTTTTGTTCTCGAATATATAATCAAACAATTAATAAAAACATATTGGAAAAAAATAATAACAGTAAATTATAAGAGATAAATTAATAATATAACATTAATCATAGAATAATAAAGAATACAATATTAATAGTAAAAAAAATTAACTAATTCAATAAAAATTATAATTTTATAAAAATGTTATTATTAATATAAATTAATAAAGAAAAAATAATTTGAATATAAAAACAAATGCAAAATTGAAATAATAGAAAAAATGGGTAAATATGTCAATTAGGAAGTGAAAATAAATTTTTTGGGGTATCAGAGAGTGTAAAATAAATTTTATTGATATAAAGACTGAACTTGAAGTTTAATGTATGACGAGAATTTTTTTTTCTAAAAGCCCCAATAATTAATGAGTAGGTCTACTGTGAGACAGTCTCACGAATCTTTATCTGTGAAACGGGTCAACTTTACCGATATTTACAATAAAAATTAATGCTCTTACCATAAAAAGTAATATTTTTTCATGGATAACCTAAATAAGATATCTATATCACAAAATAATACTCGTGAGATTGTGGCACGTGAGTTTTTGTCATAATTAATAGGTAGCCATTATATATTTTCGATCCAGTAAGTATCATGCAAATTTTCAGCCCAATTCTGGTGACCCAAAGACAATATGGGCCACTAATGAGGGTAAGAGTCTTTCAAGTTAGAGACGCGTCCGTCGTATAATACATTTCACAACTTGCATTTCTATTATTTTTTTCTCTTTGTGTTATGACAAATTATATAGTAGTGTTTGAACTGTTGTACGGTTAAAAAATATTGAGTTTTATCATTATCATAAATTATAATTTTTGGTAAAACGATAAGCGCGCGGTCCTAGAATTGGTATAAGAGCCAATATCAAGAGTTCAATTCTCATTGAATGCAAGAAGTGCGATTATTGAGCGGAAAATTGTCGGCTGCAATAATTATCTCTTTTGAGAGAGTGATCGAACCGCGATACTTGAGTTGTTGTACTGTTTAAAAGATTTGAATTGCACAATTACCATCCACTATAGTTTTTGATAAGGCGACAATCGTTCGGTCCTATAATATCCATCTTGATTAGTAGATCGAATATTAGATTTCTTGTGAGATCCGTGAAACTCGGTACATATGGATAATGCAGATCAATATTTTTGGGACTAAAAGTAACATTTTTTCATAGATAATATTGGATAGAAGATTTATCTTACAAAATTGATTTGTGAGACGGTCTCATACTAGAGAAAAATACAATTGTCGAGGTTTAAAATGACTGACTTTTAAAAGGATATAGGTATCAACTACTATCAAAAGTTTCACTTGACATTCATATTCGATGGTTATCAAACTTTCAAGAACCAATAAACTATGTAATCATCATCGTCATGAAATAACAATAATAATAAAAATTGAAGGACCGAAGGCAAGCAAGCAAACAAATTTGAGGAAAACATAGGGATAAGAATTTTCAGCATGTCCTTTAGTAGGGGCCAACATAAAATAATTTTTTTAAAAAATGATAATTTTTAGAAATTGGGGAATAAATGGATAAAATTGGCTAATAGCTAATATTCCAAAATTTATTTACATCTTATTATTAAAATTATAATAAAATGATGATTGGTTGACTAGTCAAAATATATCATATTGGAAAATGGGAAAAAGAAAATTATAAAAGTGTAATATTTTTACAGCATGCGCAAGATTTAAATAGCTTTAAAGAATGTAGAAGGAATGGCTGCAGCTTTGTGGCAACAGGCTTTAATTTCTTGCGTAACATTTGTAATGGCTATAATGATGGAGAAATATATAGGTGTTGACCCATTGATATCCAGTTTACAATAATATCTGATATAGATGTCTCACATATCTTAATCTGTAAGACGGGTCAACCCTATCCATATTCACAATAAAAAGTAATACTCTTAGCATAAAAAGTAATACTTTTTCATGGATGACCCAAATAAGATATATGTCTCACAAATATGACCCATGAGATCGTCTCGCACAAGCTTTTGTCATTTTTAAATATTGTTTATCCTCAACAAATAAAAATAAATCTGAAATGTATTTGATTATTTTTAAGATTACCCTTTATATCTTTGTAAGTCTAAGTTGAGAATAATTTTGAAACCATATATTTGGATACACAATGTATAGAGATATTTTCTTCGATAAACTTGATTTTTGGCCTTATTTTGAATGAAGTAATATTTCCATGAAAAATGTGGAAGCTCGATACTAATAAATATTTTTTTGTGAAGATATATTGATAATTGTTAATATTTGAACTTCGACCTAACTCAACCCCAAAAGCTAGCTCAAAGAGGGAGGATTGTCCAAGTCAATATATACAACTCTCGGGTTATCTATCCAACCGATGTGGGATAATTAACACACCCCTCTCACGCCCAGGTAACCCAATTATGGACAGAACGAGTGGCCTAATTATAGGCAGTCCAACACATAATAGTGGAACCCGGGCTCAAGCCAATATATACAACTCCCAGGTTATCTATCCCACCGATGTGGGATAATTAACACATCTCCCAATTATGGGCAGAACTAACTCAACCTCAAAAGCTAGCTCAAGCGGGGAGGATTGTCCAATCCAATATATATACAACTCCAGGTTATCTATCCAACCGATGTGAGACAAATATATTGGCTTGGACAATCCTCCCCCCTTGAGCTAGCTTTTGGGGGAGGATTGTCTAAGCCAATATATACAACTCCCAGGTTATCTATCCAACCGATGTAGGACAATTAACAATAATAAATAATTTTAATTATCCTAATTTTATTAGGCTAGAAATCTTGAATCATATACACATTTTTTAAAGAGTGGATCTTTTGTGAGACCGTCTCACGGATTTTAATTTGTGAGACAGGTCAACCCTACCTATATTCACAATAAAAAGTAATACTCTTAGCATAAAAAGTAATATTTTTTCATAAATGACCCAAATAAGAGATCCGTTTCAGAAATACGACCCGTGAGACCGTCTCACACAAGTTTTTGTCATTTTTAAAATCCATAACTAATTACCATCTCAAAATATAATCTCCCCAAAATTACTAACTTTCTTACAAAAGAACCTACATGCATATCTAATTGAATTTTATAGTAAAAAAGTAATAAAAATTTATGTTTCATGATAATCGGATATAAATAAATACTTCACTTCAATCTTCATAAAATTCAAATGGGAGTTCGAATAAGTTCAGGCTACAGATTTCTATGGCTGACAATTTCCAAACCCAAAAAATAAAAAATAAACACATTCTTTCCTCCCATAATTTCATGAACAAACAAGAAAAATGAATGATTGCTTCAGGATCCAATCATGGGCTAGTTTATTCTCTTGAAATAACCAAATCTGCCAAACAAAAGAGAAGAAAAGAAATAACATCAGCACAAAATTTTCAAAAAATGTATCATATATATAGTACATTGATCCAAGAATTTAGTTAATCTATGCTAGATTTTCAGGACAAAACTATATAATTAAAATCTGACTTTCATTAATTACCACGAGTTCTTTTACAATGGAGAACTGCTTCATAAATGGAGCTCTCAGAATCACAAGATCTGCGCCAATTATCATCTGCAGAATACGTTACACTGCTACTCCTAGGAGATGTTGCGGCCGAAAATCCAGGCCATTTCTTGTTCATGTTTTCGAACTTGCTAACCCATCTCCTTTTACAAAAGAAAGGCCTAAACAAGAACTTCAAATACTTGTGAAACCAGCGTTTCGACAATCTTCGACACCTCCTCGACGATACACAAACAACCCTACTCGACGAGTGCAGCGTGTTTTGGGCCGATGAGGGTCCGGACGTTGTTGTAACGTGACCATCTTCGGTGCCAAGTCGATCCTTTTTCGAGTCCTTAACAAGAATAGGCACTAAAATGCCGTTGGATATGACTTCATCAGCATGGACTAGGGATAACTGAGCTTCGGACACGGGGAAATCGAATCCAAAGTCCGATGAAACTCTGATGAATCTTTTGGAAGGTGGCAATCTTGGATCCATTTCTATAAAGGGAGATTCATCATGATAGTAGGATGCATCGTTCGATGCTAGATACAAGTCGGGGTCGAACGATGTAGCGTTTAAGTTAGCTAGCCAACTATATGAGAAGCTTTCGATGGAAGGGGATTGAAGGGTGGCGTCCATTGAAGGTTCTTGTTGTGAAGATAAATGGGAGAACAAGACCAATTGTTGTTTAGAGTTTTAAGGTAGTATATTGTACATGCTAGCTAGGTTGTAAAGGAGTGTTTTTTTTTTGTGGCCCTACCATATATATATATATATATATATATATATATATATATATATATATATATATATATATATATATATATATATATATATATATATATATATCAGACATATTGTGTTTTTCTTATTATATGTGCTGACAATAAAATTTGTGGTGCTCAAACTTCAGACAAAGTGTAATTAATAATTGACAAGAAAAGAATGGAGCTTCTTGTTTTTATATTCTTTTCTCTTCTTTCTTTGGCCCTTCAATAAAAGAGGATTAAGGATCAACTGGGGACTATTATTTTAAGCGAGATCATAAATATAAGGTGTGCTTACCAACATGTATCACTAGCTTCTTGCTTCATAATTTGATGGAAATTACCATGGTAATTGTTACAAGTATAATTGTATTCACCACATTGAAATTTATTTTTGGACCAGAGGTTTGTCCATTGATGCTAACAAATGAAATAAGACTAGTCTACAGCTTTGACTGATATATTTATTTGGCACAATTGAAAGATGAATTTCAAATGACATTCTTGTATTCGATAACCACAATTGTTATTGAAATTACATACCTTGATTTGAAGTTTACTTCAATTTGTCCGTCTAAGAAAATCAAGGAATTTGATATTTATTCACCTAAGTACAATCTCAGTGTCCAAGAACGTAAGCGTTAGGATAAACAAAATATCCGCTTTTTAGAATAAATAACTTTGCAAAAATTATTTAGAAAATATATTCTCCACTCTCTCCTTTCTTTTCAACAATAAAATTATATATATATATATCTAATGATTATGAACATGTACAACAAAGATTGAGGCAAATATAATTGACGACTGAAAATCAAGCCTCATCTCATACTTATCCAAGATTTTTGTTCTTGCAAACCGACTCAAACCGCTATATTTTGACGTGGTTGAATCAAGTTCAGCAGACAAATCAAGAACCGTCAATAAGGAAATATCAAGAAATTTTCTTGGTAATGGAAATTTCAAGCTTTAATATCCACCACAACCCGGGTGGTGGTGATTTCCAATTCCTCAAAGTTATAGATGCTTAAAGGCTTGTCTTTTACTTTAAAATCCAGCCTCTATTATAACACTTGCAAACAACCTAGACAAACAAAAATACCAGACAGAGGTCCCCTTGCTTGTCTGATAAAAAGGTAGACATCAAAGTAACTATTAGGCAGCAAAAAACAGAATCTGGAATTGACTTGAAACCAGTTGGTCCCCCTTCATGTTCCCTTTCAAAAACAGACTGCTTTTTCTTTTATCAGAAATTATTGATATATTATCATCTGAAAGAAAGTTTCAAGATTAATAAAAGACAAACACTGAGGATAACTGCAAATAGTGTAGTGTTTCCCAACTAAACCAGAGGCGTTGTGCACACAGTTTTGCTGGATTTCAAAACAATCCCGGTTTTCTAAGTGAATCCAATAGACTACGTCGACTCATTCTAGGTTCAGACAAGCCAGTTTCTGATAAATGAAGCTGAGGTAGGCTGACTGAACGGAACAACAAGGTGCATAGCATACATAGGAAACATGATTGTGTTCATACCAAATCCGCAGAAACCTGTGTGTCGAGTTGTGAGAGAAAAAGGCTAAAGTTGTATTGCTTGCATAAAAATAGTATCATCAACACCAAGAAAAAATACTTGACAAGTGATGAGCGGACCCAGAGATTCTGATGAATGAGGTTTCTAAGCGGATTTGAACATGAAAAAATTTTGTTCGAAAAAAGACTTCACTGGGTTCGCTCTTAGATCATAATCTCATATGCACGTTGATATGTATACAGGAAAAACTAGATTACTCATGAGAGGTAAAATCTTGGCGATATGAAATCAAACTCAAATTATATTTTATACCACATTAATCAAATATTAAATGAGACCTGTCCCAGGAGAGAAAAGGACGTATTCCAGAAGTATTTTGTTGCAGTTTTTTTCCTTAAATTACAAATTGGGATAACTAGAACTACCTTAATCATCATCCTCAGAATCAATTACCATCCGTGCCCGTCTTCTTACATTGTATTTTGGCATGCCAATGGAATCTGTGTTCTCATCAAAATCCACCAACTCATCAACAAGCCCGTCATCGAAGAGTGGATCCTGTGAAGTGTCAGGATTTTCGAAAGTCTCGATCTCTGATGCACTTAGACTACCCAGCCTCATTGTTTCGGACTCTGAATCATTTGAATAGTTCATATTTGCTGTGTTAATATTTGTGGCATCCACCTCATCCCTAGAAAACAACGTTAGTTAGGAAAAATATAGCCAATCAAGAACACCATAATAAAAGTTATCAAACAATTCCTACTTAATTAGCAGCAATTAAAGAACATCATAATAAAAGTGATCATAATTCCAAGCAAAATGTATCCTGATTTTTAGTCACCTACTGGGATTAAATCAACACAACACATCATTGTTCCAAAATTCAGTAGAACAAATTAAAATACCAAACTAGTGTAGCGGTTAGGAGTTATAAATAGTGAAAACGGAAACGATTAACTTAATTTCTCCAAAATCAGCCGCCAAGACACTGAAAACTGTAAAGCTACTTGCAGCAATCAGCATTCAACCAAATGAAAAGTCGAAGAAACAGCAATGAAGTACCTTTCTGAAACCTGAATATCCCTGAATTGGATGTCATTTCCATCAGCATTCTTCTTCGTTATGTCGGCCATAAGCTCCTCTTCTTCACTCTCTTGACATACTTTCTTCTTTTTCTTCCTTTTTCTGCAACAACGCCAAAGTATTTGATAACATCATAAAAGAAGATGCATTTTTCTTACAACGAGGTTTTCTAACATTCATCCATGAGTTGTAATTTTATTCGACATCAACGCTTCCCAAAGCAATGAAAGATTGAAAATTTGCAAAGATGATACATGAAATACTCAAAATTCTGAAGAACCAAAAATAGGTTCACGCGTTCAACATAGAACTGTGGAAAAAAATACATGAATCTGACACCACAAATGACACGGTAACAGCTTAATAAAGACTTCATCAATTTATATTTTATTATTAGAAATATAAGACAGTTTTAGAAGTATATTCGTTGGCCAGAAACTTGTATAAAATTATTTATACTGCAAAACACCAAGGAATAATGCAGTACTAATTTCCAGAATGAGTTCTTTATGATCTTTAATCAACATTAATAGTTCGCATCTATTTGTCCAGATCATGCTGTAAGAAAAAGTTATGCTAGTGAATGCTTAAATAGATGTTCCATTGACTTTTGATGGGGAATGCGGATTTTTTTTTTGTTGAGCACCCGGTACGTGTTTTGTTCGATAAAAAGCTACTTAAATGGAGTAACATCAAAATCTATAGTGAAAGTGACTAAGTGAAGAAAGGACAGAGACATACATGAAAATAGAGCTGAGCGATTCATCATCATCCATCAAGCTTTCAGATGATTTTCGTGCAATCTTCTGTTTTTTTCTTTCATTATGGTTTTCATTAGGCTCGTGTTTGCTCCTTGAAAGACAAAAAGAGGTCCCATGATTTTGATCAGCATCTACTGAATTTAATAATCTTCTTTCATTTGGGAAAAATATAAATGATAAATGAAGCATGTGACCAATAATTGGGTCTCTTATACTTATATTGCTGTTTTTACTGAAAAATGAGTTTCTGCCTTCTGGCACTTGATTTAACTAGGAAATGAACTTATTTTGCTTCAAAGTTGGCTTGTAATGCCAAAAGGCCAGGTACACGGATAATCCTCTTGCTGTAAGGGTTTTGGAGAGGATGAGAACAAAACAAATTTTACATTAACACTTATTTTATAATTTGACATTACCTGTTTCGCAGAGATAACAATGTTTCATCATCAGACTCTCCTGCACTTTTTAAAGACAGGTCATTAGAACCCTCATCCCTCAAATGAAAGTTAATATCGCTCCTCTTTGGTTTGTGCAGAACAAGGCCAAGTTGCTTTAGTTTGCGAGAGACCTGAGCTGCAGAAATGTTGCCCATGCCATCCAGTTCACTAGCAATCATGTAACTGCACCTCCTGTGATCTTTAAACCTTCCAGAAAATATTCTCCTTCAGATTAAAATCATATAATTGCAAAACACACTAATGAAATTAAGGCATCCATTTAAAAATGCACTTACTGTTCAAATAACTCTTTAATCTTCTGCTCCTGATCCACGCTAAATGCTTGCACTCTTTTTCTGGAGTGGCTGAAAAAGAAAAGCGATAATCTATCAACCTATAGAAATTGAGGCCTTCAAAATTCCATTAACGGCATTACAGCAGACATCCATATTATATACTCAGACAGCCACACAGGCACATAATATATACATATATATGAGAGATAGAGAGTTTAAATGCTTGAAACAGACACATACATAGGTTTTCTCAATGAAGAACTTTTGTTGAAGATAGATAAATTTGGCTGCATGGCATTCCTCGGAAGATCTCCACTACTGCCCTGCTTAAGTTTATCAAGGGCACCAGAATTTTGCATCTTTTTCTTAGCTGGAACTTTAAATCCAAGCTGTTTAAGCATCTTGGAAATTCGCATTGCTGAAATATTTCCAGTTGGGTCCAGCTCTCCGGCAATGAGCTGACAGCAATCTGAGTTATCTTTAAACCTAGCACAGGAAGATAGTAAGTAAAACAGTTTCAATTTGTACTTTTAAACCATCAATCACAATGTGAAAAGCACACGAAGTTGGTAAAATAATAGCTACAGCACAAAATAAAGAGAATATGTTACTGTTTTTCCCACAACTCAAAAGCAAGTAAAATCAACAACAAATTGAACAAGGAATCAAGCAATTTTAGCGAACATAATAATTGAAAGTAAATTGATTCGATAAGAAACATCTAAACAGTAATACTAGCCAAGGAAATCATCTTTGTTAAAGGAGAGAAGATAATCAATTCTCTTGCCACAGCATAAGCAAGCAATAACAGACAATACCCAGTTTATTTGGGCCCATAACAGAATCATATTCTAGATTAGCATTATAAGTAGGGGTTATACTAGATCACTTGGGTGCTCTTATGTGAACCACTAAAACCATGTCAAATTTTGTGGGCTTTTTACTTATTCCACAAGGTTTTACAAGAATGATTCTAGACATAGAAAATGAATAAGGAGACTAACTTCTCATAGAGATCACAGAGTTTGCCTTGGAGTTCATCATCAAGAACAGGGTAGCCTCCATTTGGCTTTCCGCCAAGCTTTTCTTCACCAAAATGCTCCTCCCTAAGACGGAGAACAAAGGATAAGTCAAGCGTGTTTATATATAGAGCAAATCAATAATATTGACCATACCTATCAGAGAATGCGCCTGCATGAATCCCTTTCTTTAGAATTGAGTTGCTGCTGTTCTTTAATTCCCCAGAACTTTGCCTGATCAACTGAAATTTGGGTTTAGAAGGATAATTTTCCCTGCAAGTTATTCACGATATTCAATGCCTAATGAAAAGCCTTCAACCTCCTAACGCCATTAACTCATCCCAATCATCATAGCAATGCATTTTAAATGAAAATGAAATTAATGCTGAGATTTGAGAAATTAAACGTTCCAATAATAATTATATCAGCCCTGATGTTGTTCCTTAATTCCCCAGAACTTTGCCTGATCAACTGAAATTTGGGTTTAAAAGGATAATTTTCCCTGCAAGTTATTTATGATATTCAATGCCTAATGAAAAGCCTTCAACCTTCTAATGCCATTAACTCATCCCAATCATCATAGCTATGCATTTTAAATGAAAAAGGAAATCAATGCTGAGATTTGAGAAATTAAATGTTCCAATAATAAATTATATCAGCCCCAAATGACCATGCTTGTGTAGTTTATTCATTCTAATTCGTAATTGTTAAAAGCCCACAACACGTGCAACTAGGCTCAAATCTCTGCCTCAATAAGAAAGACCGAGTCTTAGAGCTCTTTATAGGCTCAAAGCACCTTTTAAGCACAACTTAGATGTAGAGGTTGTAAATTAAGATAAAATGCAAGATAAAAGTAATTCTTTTTGCTTATGTACACAAGGGAACCATCCTTTATGTTGCTTCACTTTAATAAATTACAAACGTTCCTTGGGCATTGTGCTTAGGTTCTACAACACTATGAGCCTTAGACCTTAGTGCACCTTGTGGTTCCAATAAATAAGTTCTTATTTGAAAAGTAAAATGCTAAAGCATGTCTTGATTAGTTCGCTTTTACGCTAAAAATGTAAACTACCATTAAGTGTTTAAAATCTTACTCTTGGAATTCATGACGCATCTCTTCAAAATCGTCATCACCCAGGGCATCGGCTATGTTCCTGCGAACCCACTTTTGCCCTTCAACAAAGTAATTTCCACCATCCATGGTGCCACTTCCGCCTTCCACATTATTATTTTTCATACTCTTGAGCTCTTTTAGCATAGATCCACAACTGATGTAGTGGCATTCCTTCCGTGTCTTCCAAAAAAGAACTTCTACTAAAAGAAGGGGGTAATTCTTTATTGTCCGTAGCATTCTCCTGATGAAGCTTGTGAGAAAGGTAACAATGTTCTCATATTCTTTGCATGGCTTTAACTTTTGCTCTTCCAGGATTTCGTAAAACATTGTTAGGATTGATAACTGTCCATTTATTTAACACAACATCAATTCCAGATATTTCTCTGTATCAGTACTATATTTTCCAAAATTACGGCAGCTAAATTGGTCGTAGCAGTGTTTACCTGGTATAGCATTGGGGAAAGCTCCAAGTCATAACATATTCTCTGAAATATGCTTAAAACAAAATGATTTGTGCTAATGGGATTGCTCCGATAAAATTTCAGCAACCAACACAGCTTCCAAACTATGGTGTGGTTAGCAAGCGCAGAAACCAAAGAAGATACTTTAAAGTCAACTTCATCGGTTAATACTAGCTGTTCATCATCTGAAGAATCATCAGTTCCAAGATAAAGATCATCATTATTATCACCTACAACTGTGTCTTCTGTCTCTAATTGGGTGCTTCCCAACTTAGTAGGCTTCGATGCAGGCTCATTAACCTTATCAGAATCTCTGACACTTTCATCTGGCCTTTTCACGAAGTCCGGAGTGGTTACAGTTTCCTTTTCCAACAAGTTGACACTGTCAGATGGTTCACAGGTAGAGGTACCAACCTTGTTCAGGGCGGCAGCATGATCAATACTTGGTTCACAAACAGTTTCCTTCTTGGTCATTGTCTTCTTTGTGTTTTTCTTCCTTGCCTTTTTAGAGACCTTCATAAAAATAACAGTTCCAATAATTGAATAATGCATAGATAAATAGTATTTAAGAATTCTTTGAAACAGAAAAATGAAATATTAAAAATGTCCATCATTTCATTGTTCTTCCTTTCTGTTACTAAAATGCTAAGTTGTTTTCTGTCACCACAGATAATTTGACTTCAAATACAAATTCATAGCAATTTAGGCAACTATCATAAGCAGGCAACTATCATAAGCAATTCTTCTTAGATGTACCTGAACTTTTAGCATCAGGAAAACTGTGACGTGATAAGCTTGGACCACACGTGAGGTATTCATCATTGAGAAAACTTGAGTTGTATTTATATCACCTAAAAATTTCTATACTTTAACTTGATACATTATCTCTGGTTGCATGTATTGGCGAGCTAATTGAGACTAAACTAATACTGCAATTTATGTCTTAAAAATATTAACAGAAAGCCTATTATAAGTATAACTGAAATCACTGCAATGAGATCAGGATCAGCATTCCATATTTAATGATGGAACAATTTAAAATTAGGAATAAGCGGCTACTTAGATTTGGTGAACAAACCTAGACATCTCAGTACCCACACAAGTGTCCTATAGAAACACATCCTAAAAGCCTGTGCATATGAACTAACTAAAATCAGTCCACTCTCTAGAGATAATGATAAGTATGAATGTTTCAAAGTAACTGATTTTATTTTATTAAGCAATTTGCCAAGAAAAGTATATTACAAGATGAAATTTGGAAAAGAAGTCGTTATACATGGAACTCATCCATCTTATTATCCTATTCTATTTAATTTTTTCAAGAAAAGTATGTTACAAGATGAAATCTGGAAAAGAAGTCGCTAATTTATGAATAAGCAACATGGAACTCATCCATCTATCCTATTCTATTTATTTTTTTCAGCATGAAAGTTCTCATTGCATCTCTTATATAATAACTTCCTAGAAATATGTTAATTCGAAAAACATACAAAAGCTAAAATGTAACTCAAATTTCTGTATTTTAATATCCTGGAACCTTTTTAATGAAAACTCGAACAGAATGAAATGTAATTTTCTAGAAAAAAAATTTGCTTGACTTAAGAAGGTCACAGGTCATCTACAATTTTGAAGAAACTCTTATCTTGTTCTGGTGAACTTTTGCACTTTGAATTATGGTCTATCAATCCGGACTCCACTTCTTGTTTTCTATCACGCAGGAGAAACTCCTTGCCTGTTTCTTATCCAACCAAGTATAATTGAAAGATAGTTGTGCTTTGAAACAAGATGGAGAGTGTTTATAAGCACTAAAAAAAGGCATCCGATAAAATCAGAAGGTTGGTTTTAAATCGCCCAAACCTACTAAAATTCAACCTGTAATAGGAGAGATTCTTGCAATCAACTCTACTAAAAACCTTTTTGGAAATCATTCTTAAAAAATGAAATCCAGCTAATTTCTCAGGAACTTTAACTAAGCTTGATGAACAATACACTGGGAACTCCATCGACAAATGTGCAAAGTAACAGCTATAGATTAAAACAGATGTACCCTTATAGACCCACGTGCTTGAAGGTTCTCCATGAGTCGTATAATTACATGCATGGTTTCCACCAAGTTGGATAGATCCCTAAAAACATTAAATAGCAGGACTAAGAATTATAAAGCACGTGAGTTTAGTTTAACTTGAAGATAGGAAAAAGAAAAGACATTACTTAAAATTTTATAAACTGTCTCCTAACATCTATTTTTGCATGCATTTTGCTGTAGTTTTCAACAGTGACTTTAGTTGCTTAAGTCATTCTAAGTAACTCAGAAAGAGGCCAGGGATGATTTTCGCATTTTATTTTAGAGCTGGATATTTTGGAAGATAAAATCAATTACCAAGAATAAGAACACATGTTACAGAAAAAAGGAAATAAGATGGATCAAAACCCAATTGATTAAGTGTGATAGGTTTAAGGATTGCTTAATCTATTTGAAGACTGTCAAAATGCTAAAATGCTATTATTATACATTATTAAAGACAAACAGTATTTGTTTAGCATGGAAGATGAATGTAATAAACAATGTTTGCACTACTAAGTTCATGCCACTAAAATATGTAAAGAGCTTTAAGAGAATAAGTTGCCATGATAGGAGAAGTGATCACTTTGTTAGTGCGAAACATAAATTACCAATGAAAGAACATAGTTCTGTGCAAACAATTATTTCAAGAAAATTTCGTCTGAAAGTGTAATATGTCGTGTCAAAGGATCAACTTTACTCGAAAGCCGTTTCATCCTCAGAAAATCATTTGCATTATTTTGCAGGCTATTTCTATAGACAAGTAGATTGTCACAATCCTGTTAATTGAATTAGCAATAACATACTTCATACAGTTATCCCATACTACAAACTAGAAGTGCCAAAAATGTACATAAAGCAATGATGCTACAAAAACTCCCATTCATTTCAAGGCAGTAGATAATTTTATCACTAAAAATTATAATTAGAGCACTCGAGCCTTATTTTTTTTACTGCGGGAATTATAACTAGAGCATGTAGAATAGGCATCCACACGCATGAGTGAACTTGAAAGCATGCTGCAACAGATAATGAGGAAAAAAGCTGATTGTAAGAAGTCCTATGGTTTGAATAGGAAGTCATGAGGTAGAGATCGACCACTGCTTCCTTTATTGTCAAACAAAAATTCAATGACATGAGATAAGAACAAAAACCTTTTTGACTGTTTACGAGTATCAAATGATTTAATCAGGTTCAAAAGAAAATGAGTCATCCCTTCCTCCGTTTGATCATAGAACAACTTGTATAGAAGGGCGCGAGCAGTTCGGGGTTCATCGGAATCTTTTGTGGACTGTTTGAGCACCAAATCTAGCATACGTATCTGGATGAGAACTTTTATATCAGTAAAAAAAGGTAATATAAATCAGGAAACACATTGCTGAGATCATATGAAAAATACCGCAGCAAATGTCTTAAATAGTTTCAATTTTAGTTAGAGGGATGCATATACATACCATAGTTTTCACCAATGATCCAGCTGCAGAAAGAAGCTTATAGTCATTTGTTTGTTTCAAGACTTCAAATGCATAGCGCCACTTTGAGATCACCATTAAGAACATTGACTCATTCAGTGTTTTAGAAACTGGTCCGCATACACAACCGTCGAACAAAGTGACATCATCACGGGTAGTCACTTGTACTTCCTTGTCAGCAACATTACTAGACTGTCAAAGTAGAGAGCCCGAGATATCAGCTGTGGCACTAAGACTAGAAGCCTAAAACAAGAGATAACATATGATAACACTATGTAACACATGATACATCAAACCAAACTGGTTAAGTAAAATGAGAACTGTGGTTTGAGAGAAAACAAATATTTCGGAATGAACTTAAATCTTATTTCTTATTCATAATAAAAGAGTACATTGCTTATTCATACATGACAAATCAATTGATTAGAAATTTAATCTAATCTAACCTTAAACTTTAAACTTTAAACAATAGATAGATAGTTATCTAATAAACTAAAGACCCTATCCTTATTTTAAATTCAAATATCCAACACTCCCTTTCAAGTTAGGTGATATATGTCAATCATGTCCAACTCGAACATCAAGTCTTCAAATGAGGGAATAGAGTCTTTGTTAGGACATCTGCAACTTGTGACTTGCTAGGGACGTAGTTAACTTTCAAGATTGCCATTTCAATTTTTTCATTAATGAAATGACGATCGATCGCAATATGCTCAGTACGATCATGATGAACTGGATTCTTGGCAATGCTCATATTTGCTAGGTTTTCACACTATAGTTCGATTGTCTGATGTCCTTCCAATTTCAACTCAAACAACAATGTTTGGAGCCATATTCCTTCGCAAATCTCATTGGCCAATGACCGATATTTTGCTTCTACACTGCTTCTTGCCACCGCCGTTTGCTTCTTGCTACGCCATGTTACTAGGTTACCTCAAGCAAATGAGCAATACCCAGATGTAATCGTCTATCAGTAGAAGATCAAGCCCAGCATGCATCGATGTATACTTTTATATCTCTTGGGGTGGTTCTATAGAAACCCAATCCCTTGCCAGGACCCATTTAGGTACTTCAATATCCGAAGAACAGCCTCCATGTGTTCCTCTGTTGGATTTCTCATGAATTGACTTACGAAGCTTACAACAAATCCAATATCTGGTCCTGTGTGAGAGATATATCAATTAGCCTACTAATCAGTGTTCTAAATGGCGGTCGAGGCGGCCGCCTAGGCGGTGCCTAGGCGGTAGGCGGTCCTCGACCGCACCGCCTATGCATGAGGCGGTTGTTTGAGGCGGTTTAAGCGGTACGGCAGTGGGTAGGCGGGTCGAGGTGGGTCGAGGCGGCGAGCAGGCGGGGCGAGGCGGGCGAGGCGGCGGCGAGGCGGGCGAGGCGGCGGCGAGGCATTCAGTCAAAATTTTAAGTTGTAGTCAACAAGACTGGTCAACAATTTTAAAATTTTGGTCAACAATTTTAAAAATTAGTCAAAGTCAACAATTTTAAATTTTAAAACCCTAACCCACCTAACTTCTTTATTTTATTTTTAGTTTTCACTTTTCCCTCTCAACTCTCTCCCAACTCCCTCCCCACTCTCAACCACTACACAGCAGCCGCCGCCGCCCGCCGCCCGCCCGCCGCCACCACCCGCCGCCGCCCGCAGTCTGAATATTAAGGTTAGGTCTTGCATGTTTATCATTTTTCATACTTTTTTTTAAGATTTCAGATTTTTTGATTCCAAAAATCAATTTTTTTTCCTATTATTAATTTATTATTTTATTATTGCTTTATTGTTGAAGATTAATGGCGGAAAAAGAAAAACAACCGGAGTTAGAATTTAAGCCAAAGTCTAATGATATTGTTTGGGAATATGGAGTGTTGTGTAATAAAGAGAAAAGGGATTGGATCACATGCAAGTTGTGTAAGAGGCTTATTAAAGGAGGAGTTTATAGGATGAAGCATCATATTGCGGGTATTGTAGGACAAGTTGAAGCATGTCCTAAAGCATCCGATGAGGACAAAAAAAGAGTGAGAGACTATCTTGAAAATAGCAAGAATAAAAAGCGTCAAAGGGTGGAAGAATTAATAGAAGAAAGGGCGGAGGTAAACATATGTGTTGATGAAGAGGATGGTGATTGTCAAGTGATGGGAGATAATTCAAAAAAAAAAGCCAAAGAATCTCGGGCCTATTGATAAGTGGACATCCGCAATCGATCCAACGAAGGCAAGACAACAAAACATAAATGATGCCTTGAAGTTAAAGTTTACAAATGATGTGCATGAGTATGTTGCTAGATGGATATACGAAACGGGGATTCTTTTTCATTCAATTGACAATCAAAGTTTTAGACAACTTGTAGAAGCGATTGGCCAATTCGGTCCGGGCTACAAACCTCCAAGTCAATATCTTTTGAGAGAGCCACTTTTGAAGCAAGAAGATGAGGTCGAGCCGGGTTCAGCCGGGTTCAGGACTTACTTGGAGAATGGTAGCGGAGGCCTCGGGAGCGGATGAAGTGCTACATCCAAGGAGGAGTGCAAGGAACATCCCCATTAGAGAACTTGACGAAGATTTACATACATCGGAGGAGGAGAATGAAGAAAATGTTGATTTTGAGTCCGATGATGAGAGGATCATGGATGTAGTAGATGGTGCATATGTAGATGATTTGGAAGATTAGTTATATTTAGTCTACTATTTGTTCTAATGATGGATAATTGATTGAAACTTAGTTTTTTGGTAAATGATCTTTATTAATTAATATGATGATTGAAACTTAGTTTTTTGGATAATTAATATGATTTATTAATTGCACATTATCTAAATGATATTATATTTTGTGTTTAAACATTATTTAGTTGCACATTTACATGTAAATGATTATATTGCATGATTATCTATAAAAAAAACACTTAAAAAAATTCAACCGCCTAGGCACCGCCTGGGCACCGCCTAGGCGGCCGAGGCGGTAGGCGGTCACCGACCGCCCCGCCGCCGCCTCCCGCCATTTACAACCTTGCTACTAATCATTGATATCTTTTTTTTTATCGACAGGAGGACTGTCCCTCTTCTGAGTTCTGACCAATTCTTACATTTGGGTCCATTGGTGTATCAACAGGCTTGCACCCCAACATCTTGTTTCCTTTAAGAGATCCAAGCCTTGGAAACAACAATTCCGTGCTTTAACTTGGCCACTTCCATTCCCAAGAATATTTTAAGGGTTCAAGATCTTTCATCTCGATTTATTTTGAAATCAATCGCTTAACCTGAGTGATTTAATCTTCATGATTTCCAATTATCACAATATCATCAACATAGACAATGATAACAGAGATTCTATCTGTGTTGGAGTGTTTAACAAACATAGTGTGGTCTGATTGGCACTGAAGATATCTATTGTATTTCAGTACTTTGGTTAACCTGTGAAACCAAGCCGTAGGAGATTGTTTTAGGCCATTGAGAGATTTCTTCAACCTACATACCTTGTTTACAGTGTCTTCTGACTCAAATCCCGGGGGTATATTCATGTAGATTTCCTTGTCCAGGTTCCCATTTAAGAAGGCATTCTTAACATCAAGCTGGTATACAAGCCATGCTAAATTTGTGGCAATGGATAGGAGTACACAGACTGTGTTCAGCATAGCTACTGGCGCGAAGGTTTCTTTTTTTTTTTGATAGGAAACATTAGTGCTTAACTATAAAGAGCCATTTGCAACCAACTATACATTTTCCGGGGCAAAAGTCTGTGGTCTGCCAAGTATTATTCTTTTCAAGGGCCCGAGTTTCATCAATGACAGTTGTTCTCCAATGTGGATTTTGGAGAGCTTCATTGATGTTTGATGATACTAGTACTTGATCTAAATTCACAACAAAGGGTACGAAATGCGGTGGATAAACGATCAAATGTGACAAAGTTACTTATCGGATGTTGGGTACATGTTCTGACCTTTTTTCTCAATGCAATAGGTAAATCATCAAATTCATCTGTGTTTTGTGTGTCAGAGCTCAGCGTACCCTGAGAATTCCCAAGATGAATTAGTGGTCTTCTCTAAGAGTATACATGTTCAAACGGTGGGATAAGATTTTTAAGATTAGTTTGGGTTTTATCTGGTACGATTAAGGAAAATAGGTTATTTGAGAGTTCGTTCGGAATGGCGATGAGTTCCAAATCCGGAAGTTCGTTCCTAACACTCTCCCCTTGAATCGAGGAAATTGTAAAAAAGCGTCTTCATGAAAAGTGACATCCATGGATGAATAGAATTTTCTGGTGAAAGGGGAATAGCACTAATATCCTTTCTGATTATGGGAATGCCAAAGAAATATACACCTCAGAGAAAAGGATCGAGCTAGCCCCGATGTTGCGAATGAACATGTACAAAAGTCGTGCAACCAAAAATACGCATGGGAATGTGATGTAGTATGTGGAAATTGGGCAAGACTCGAGAAATGTTGAACATGTGTTTTGAAGGTAAGGATACGTGAAGGCATCCTATTGATAAGGTAAGTGGCAGTGAGGATGGCATCACCCAAGTAATGATGAGGGACATTACGAGAGAACAACGGGGACCGAGCAACCTCAAGGAGATGACCATTTTTTCGTTCGGCCCCTTGCTGAGGTGTGTCAACGCAAGAAATTTGATGAACAACCCATTTACTTATCAGGAAATCACCTAAGACGGAGTTAAAGAAATCTCGAGCTCTGTCAGAGCGGAGGATCTGAATATTGGTTGAGAATTGTCTTTGGATCATGGTATGGAATGATTTAAATATCGAGGAAGTTTCACTGTTCTCCTTCTTGAGGAACACCCACGAGAGACGCGTATGATCATCTACAAATAATAGAAACCGCTCCTGTTATATTTTTGACACGCGAAGGGTCCCAAATATCACTATGAATTAAAGCAAACGGTTTGGATTGAGTATATGGTTGTTGTTTGAAAGTGTGACACACATGTTTGAATAGCTGACACACATCACAATGAGGGAAAATGAACTTTTATTAACAAATAATGTGGAAACACTATTTGAAGGTACATAAAGTTTGGATGTCCTAGTCGAAAGTGTGACAACAAAAGTTCACTATTCTTATTGGATTGAAATGCAGAAACGGGAACACTAGGAGTTGAAGGCTTCGAGACAAGTTTCATTTTGAAAAAAAGTACAGCCCCGCACAATAATCAGCACTCTCAATCATCCTCCACGAAGCTAGTTCCTGAAAAAAACAAGCAGTAGACGAAAAAATAGTGGGGCAAGTCAGATCTCGATTCAACATCCTAACCGATAACATATTGCAATAAAGAGCAAGGACAAACATGACATTTCAAGTGCAAAGCAGATGATAAACATATGGAGCCCGACCCGAGCACCTTTGTGCAAGAAGCATTTGTTACCCGAACCGATCGAGGGACAGAAAAAGAGCCGTATGATGTAAACAAATAAACAAATCCAACTGACCAGTCATATGATCCGAAGCCCCTGAATCAACAATCTACGATTGTGAAGGAACGTGATGGGAGAGAAATGCAAGGGAATTACCACCTTGGACAGCAGCACTTCTTCATCCAATGTCACTGGTTGCTGACACCTGGGCCTGCTAGCTGAATAACTTTTGGAGGACATGCAATTGGGTGCTGGTGAATGGCATTGACTCAGTAGAAGAAGGATCAGCAACTGAGACAGTAGCATTAGCACGACGTTCTTGTGCAGGCTTCCAATCCGCGGGCTTGCCATGAATTTTCTAGCAAGAATTGATGTTTTGATTAGGTTTCTTGCATTTTTCACACCAAAGTCGTCTTGGAACAGATCATCCATTCATGGATGTAGACCATTATCCATCCCGTGTAGCAGAATGCATAGGGTCAAGTGTGAATGATGGGGCTTGGCGTTGTAGAGTGAGGGCAGAACCATCAGAGGTTGCGGAAATGTGCCGTGAAGAACCCAGCATCACCGTGCGACGGCTTTCTTCCTGTCTGACCACCGAGAAAGCAGGGACGGAGGCTTGGTAATGGCTTTGTGCTCAGGAGCCAACCACGGACATCATCGAAATCTTGATAAAAGCCCAACAGGAATTTGAATACACGCTTACTTTCAACAATTGAGTGATAGAATTTCTCGTCCTTGGTGCATCATGTCCAAAGAAATTATTCAATGAGATCAATTATCTGCCATTGTCGAGTCAGGGAAGAGAAGTAGTTCGCAACCGAGCTTTTGTCTTGGCGGAGATCATGCACAAATGATTCAATGGCAAAGAGCTCGGCCGTGTAATCTTTGCACGAATATGTGTCTCTGACCGCATCCCAAATGTCTTTCGCAGTCGAGTAGTGGAGAAAATTTTAGCCAATTTCAGGCGTCATTGAATTAATCAACCAAGACATGACTAGGTTATCTTCCTTGCCACGTCCACAAATGTACACGAGGATAGATTGTGACCAAGGCAAAAAATCCAAGCCTGTAAGTTTGTGGCACGTGGTGGAGAGAGGAGAAGCATCGCCCATGATTTGGGTCGTGCTCACTGCTCACCGGCATTGATGAACTGGCGATCACCGACGTTGATGAACTGGCGGTGGTATAGGCTGTACCGTACTTCGCCATTGGCCACAAGGCCCACACCCGGGCTCTAATACCATGTGGTTTGAGATAAACGAATAATTCGGAATGAATAGAAAGTTATCTCATAAACTAAAGAGCATAACCTTATTTTAAATTCAAATATCCAACAAGAACACATTAATCTTGGCAATTGTACACAATTTTAGTGTGTCAAACAAATAATATATGAGTTTGACCAAGACAACAAAGAACAGATCAACAGAAGCAACATACAATGCAATTGTCATTACTATCATAACCTTATTTTAAATTCAAATATCCAACAAGAACACGTTAATCTTGGCAATTGTACACAATTTTAGTGTGTCAAACAAATAATATATGAGTTTGACCGAGACAACAAAGAACAGATCAACAGAAGCAGCATACAATGCAATTGTCATTACTATCATCAGCAATGGTTGCATCACCTTATTCACTGAAATCTCCATATCTGATGATTTTTTAATGCAATAATTTTGTCTCATCATATAATGAGTAAAAGTGAATCCTGCCACAAGTCCCCTATAATGAATTAACCTTAACACTGAAATCTCCGAATAGTAACCAGGTTGATGAGACACCACACAATGAGTATGAGTGCACTTCGAAGAACTTTTTTTCGATCCTTACATCTTAATATCACACTTAATGGTTGCAAAAAAACATAATTTGCAATTGAATTAAACAATGGAATACAAATCCTGACAAGAATGCGGTGCAAAACTTAGATGCATAATACCAAGGCGGCAAACAAAACCTCAAGATTCAAATATCTTTCAATTTTGTAGAGGGAGAGAGGGAAAGAGAGAGGAATGCTGTGACTCAGTACCAAAACAAATTTCTAAGCATCTTTGATTGGTACAAAAAAAAAGAGCTGTATATTGATTTCTAACTACAACAAAGTTCTTAGTCAAAATTATATTTGTTAGGACTTGGCCTTCGTACCTTTGAAGTTAAGGACTTGTAATATTGGAATGAGGTGACAAATTGAGCAACGTGAAAGAAAACTACAACATCAGTGCTCTGGATTTCCTGATGTTCTTTCTCAATATCTTCTAGAATCGACTGCATCAATACTGATAAACATGAAATGCACAATGAGATTATGTACAACTGTACAAGACAAAAAGTATGAGAAAGAGCGAAGAGCAGAAATAATTGGAGCAGTTGAAAAATTACTACCATTGTATCCCCCTGATAGAAATTGGTTTATAAATTCATAAAGAAATTCCAGGATTTGATGTCTTGTAGATGGTAGTTGTCCATGGTCCCAGATTGTTTTTCTTGCCGGACCTCGGTGACTTTTTTGGGCTTTTCGCAGAACATCACTGGAAACAGAACAAGGATTTCCTTTGAAAGGCGCTTTAGAACCATCCTGTTTTCAAGTATGCAAAAGCATAGATCTCTTAACCATAAAAAACTCATTTGAAAATCAAAGATACGAATAAAGCTCATACCAGAGTGACCCGGGTATATGTTCCAGTAAACTGCGAATAGCAACTCAGATTACGTAATCTAGCCAACTTTCTTTTCTCTTGTTCCTCTTTCATTATTGAATGGAGGCTGGTCATTGAATTTTCATCACCTTCTTCCACCTAATGAAAATTTTACCACCAAGATTTTATTTCCATTAGTGTCCTATGGTGAGCAAATAAAAAACACAAGCACACACTTTACCTCACATGTGAATTTGCATGTATGGAGGGAGGGGAGTGCAATAAATAGAAAGCCTGGAACAAGCAAAATATTACAGAAAAATAAGCAAGTAATAAAATTGATGACAGCTTATCCATGATTGAAAGCCCGACAAGATCAACATATAACCCAGTGCTCCAGCTAACCCTTTCTTGGCTTTCTTGTTCAATGGAAATGCCTTTATGATCTTGAAAATCAATGTCATCTTTGCCCCCAGAAAATATTTTCCTCAATTTTTTGTCACATCCGAAAAGTCCAATTTTATCTTGAAGGAATAAGCACTTTATGATATAAAATATGCTCATGCCCTTTTGTTAGGTTATATGAAATATATTTTAGCCCCCACTAACTAAATTTTTGTCATCAGTACAAGAGAAGAAGTCAGTTGTTGAAAACTGAAATAAAGAAACACAACCCATGTGGCAATTTCTTCTTAAATGGTTATCCGGATACATAGAAACAATGCAAGAAAATGAGAAATAATAGAACATAGAAGTAGATTAGCAGTGGTTGAGAGAGCTGCTTTAAGTTTCATCATGATGGTTACATCATAGCATGTTTTGACAGTAGCCACAAAAAATGCAACTTTATTTGTATTTGAATAATAAGGCAAGTAGTTAAACTTTCAAAACAATTAGGGATCGGCCTTTCTGAAAATCCTGATTTATGGGCAATTCTACGTAGAGGTGAAGAAGGTTTTAAGCCAGACACATTCAACTTAAGAGAAGGAAAAACTATCAAAATATAACTAATGTACGAGCAACGAGAAAAAAAAGTCGCCAACATAGAACCAATTTTTAAGATAATTTAGATCTTTTCAGTAATGTTCCATACATTCTTTAGATGATTTCAATTTAGAGACTACTGTCCAAATTAATTTCATTATGGCTTGTTTTGAAAATCATATATGCATAACTTAGATTAACAAGAAACAAACCTTTGACCCTTTGCAATGTATCTTAGCAATTGATTCTGGCTCTTGACCATTGAATGTATAATAGAAAATTTCAAGTAAAAGCAAGTTGTCTTGGCGTAGGTTCCCATGAGAACCACCAGTGTGCTGCGACAATGCTATTATTATGTCCGTGACATTCTCCTTGAACAACAGTTCTAGGAACTTTTCTCGAAGGGATAAGAATTGAGAAGCAGAACCCACAGCTCTCTGCTGAGTTGATATGTCTTGAATAGCTAGAATATTTCGAAATAATGTAAGGACAAGCTGGACCAATTTCCAGTCATCATCTGTGAAAGATTCACTATTTATTGGTGGAGTCAGTTACCAGCTCAGACAGATTTTTTTCAAATAAAAAATTAATATGTAGACAAGTAAAATCGAGAATGCAACAATGACATTAAACTTGGAAATTAAAGTTAAACATGCTAGAGTATCTTCAACATAAAAGAATCTATTAGTCGAATTATTAATGAGATCACAGCAGGAAACAAGTGACTTTTACCCTTCCCAATCCTAAGAAGACTAACATTTGCTTAACTACTTCTTGAAGTAGGCCCAAAATAAAAGGGTATTTGGTAATTCAAGAATAAAGCTCTAAACAATATTTAAACATTTACTTTTATCAGATATAGCTAGGGATTGGAAATTTATTTTGTGCTGATTTAGTGTTTCTAAGGACTAGGAAAATCACTACTCCTTCTTGTGGATCACTGGTCCACTACTTTTTGTAAACTTTTAATCTCTTATTATTAATAAATTAGTTTCTTATCAAAAAAAAAATATTGAAGCCAAATATTGAGGATTTCAAATAGAAGAAAAACTCGAAGGCCTCAAAAAAATAAAGAAAACTAGAACGCATAATTTATTTTAACTTCTAGCTTTGTGTTTTTATCCAAATACTATCCATCACTCCTACATTTAGTTATTTTCCCGAGAGTAAATTTTGGAGTTCAGTGATGTAATGTTTTGGTACCGGACCCAACAAACAGTACCATACCCAAATTCCTTAAAAATATCGTAAATGAATGTCAATAGATCAATCTTACGCAATTTTCCAAAAAATCAGTTCACATACCCAAATATGAAGAAGAAAAACAAGTAATATTCGGAAACACCACTTACTTCTCCAAGTTTTCCAAGGGACGTTCCAGCAGAGAAACCACCACTGGAACTATATCGCTATAGGTAATAGCAGACTTCAGTCCCCATAGATACTCTATCTGCTGTGGTATATCAGTGGAAGTAGGCTCAACAGGCATAGTTAGAAACACCAAAATTTTCACTGCAAAAAAAAAATATATATATTGAAACAAACAAATAAGATTATAAGTAAAAGTACTCATTTTACACTTCCAATCAAGAAACCAGAGTGTTGCAAAATTGTAAGCTAATTACCAGCATTTAGCATCAAATTTGGATCGTCCTGGCAATACTCAATAATCGGGATCAAATCTTTCCCCACAATATTCCATTTGCAAACTTGCTTGAACACATCTCGCTTCTCGGGTTCATCCCGCCTTAAGAACCTCAATAAATCCTTCAAGTTATCTGCCAAACCCAAAAAATTAAAGGCTATTTAAATTAAATCCTCTAAATAACAAACAAAAATACTTATTAGAATCCATGAAAACAAAACGATGGTAAAAACAGCACCTGAGCAATACTCCCCCTTCTCGTAACCGATGCGATTCCCGTTTTCGTCTTCTTCCAGTGTTCCAATACCAGCGCAAATGCTCGATAATCCATCCATGGAAGCTGAATCAACAGTCCCCCCTATTCAAAAATTAAATGATGAATGAAAGGTAGAAGATTTGGAGGAATTGGGTTTTGAGGGAAGATGGGAACTTGGTCGCTGACTGCTTAATTAGCTTTTTCTAAGGGGCGCGAAATCGAAAGGACAAGCAATTCTCATTCCCGCTATGTGCCGCATACATACATACACATGTATCTATTTTATCCACGCTAATTTTTTCTTTCATTTTTATCGTTATAAGATAATAATAGGGGAAATTGCTCCTAAATCCCTAAACCCAAACTTAACTTGTTCCTAACTCCCTAGCCATCAAAAACTCTCTTTTAACTCCCTAAACCTATAGAATTGACAAAACTACCCTTATTCTCTATTTTCTTTAATTGATCCTCCGCGCTTCACAAAATGGTATCAGAGCATGGTTAATTTATTTCAAACACGAAAATTTTATTATTACTAGTAATTAAATGTATGAGAAGGAGAATTTCGAAAAAAATTATGAATCCGAACTTTAGTTCGAGGAGAATAATTTACAAGAACTATTCCAATATTTTGGAATATACACAAGTTTATCTAACTATTGTTAGATATCAGAAACAGGAGAACAAAGGAAATTTATCTCCTGATGAAAGACAGCAGTGTTTGCAAAACCTTGCATACACAAAAGGTAGACTCTTACAGGCCGAAAAGACCAGATCTTCAATGATCTGTTAAATATGCCAGGGACTACCATCCAGCTCGAAATTGAACTTATTTCCCTAGAAATAATTCAATTAGAACAAGAATTACAGCGAAGTACATGCTTCACTGAACTCAGAACGAAAGGTATGCGTTTACAAGGTTTAAAGAACCGTAAAAACATACTTCAAAATCTACTCAGAAGAAATTCTTCAGAGAACAATGGATCTGTATAAACAGAAGATCCACGAAGGGAAGCAACAGCACCCTCAGGTAAAAATTTATGATTCAGAATAATAAATTTCTGGAGATAGTACCAGACTCCTCTAAGCTCTCTCTGGATCTCAGAGAAATACAGAAAACGGTACAAAATTATGGCAATATGCTATATTATGTACCTCAAAGGATTGAAAAGGTCCTAGAGAAACAAGAAGAAATTCTTGAGATCTTAAAGGATATTCAAACAAGAATACAGAAACTAGAACAACAACCAAGTTCTAGTAGAAGAACTTCAGGAGGCTGGTTACCACCATCCTTTGGTACCGAACCCTTGTTACATCAACAAGGGAAGGCCAGAGTGGTGTCAAAACCTTTAACTGAAGAAGAAAAGATGATCAATCTAATCAAATCTGTCTCAGAAAAGAAATTGATCTGATGACAACTTTAGAAAGGATTGGTTTGGAGGATCTACAAGAGCTTGCGGAATCTTTCGCAAATCTCAAAGTTGTAGATCTAAAGATGAATACAGCAGCAGGTGAAACACCACCTGCAATAACCTGGTCATCTTCCCAGGAACCACCAAGGGAAAGTATGGGATCTCATAATATAAATATGAGAGAATCTCAGACTGATTTCCATACTGGTGGAGGATCACACCCAGCGGGAACAAGGGCAAGGAAAACTCAAATTCCTTTGCACCAAACACCCTATGGGAAAACTGTTTTAGATCATATACATCCTTACGGGGTGATGCTTAACCTTGATGTATTGGACTTCAAAAACAGAGAAGATCTCATAGACGATTGGACATCTGCTATGAGGATCGCAGCAGGAACACTTGATCTCAACAAAGAAGGATTCATTAAACTTTTAGAAATGAGTCTTATGGGATCAGTAAAAATTGCTTGGGACATGACTTCATCAGACATGAAAGAGTCAGTCCTAGTTGGGGAATCTCTTAGTGAGATCGCTGGAAAGATGGCTACCCTATTCAAAGCACACTTTATAGGGGTAGACTATTTCAATAGTCAAGATACAGAGAAAAAGAAAAAATATACGCAAGCTCTGTATAGTCTTGAATTACATGATATATGTTTGGTAGATGAATACATTATGTTATTCACCAAATATAGATGGAATTCAGGAGTCGAAGAAGATATAGCTATGCAGCTTTTCTTCGCAAAAATGCCAAGCCCTTGGAGAGAAATGCTCATAGGGGAATACGTACCTGGTAATCCGGATACATTGGCAAGAAGAGCCTCTTTCCTTAAAGGGAAATTAGCAGAATGGTGTCACATGGCAGCATTACAAAAGAATTACAAACGACTAAGGGGTATCAACAAAAGAACTCCTTTGTGTTGTAAGGAAAATGATCTTCCAACAATTATTGGAAGTAAACCACAGAAACATAAAAGGAAAAGTTTTAGGACTCATCCTTATGCACGAAGTGGAAGAAGTTCTTGGAAACCAAGAACCGTATGGTCTAGACAGAAAGCCAGATCTTATAAATCTGGACAAAGAAGCGGACCATCGAGAAGTAGGATATCATCCCAGGCATCAAGTTCATCTCGAAGCACAGGAAGAACACCTACAAAGAAAACTTTCAGAAGAGCTCATACTAGAACCAATGAAAGTTTCAAGGATTGTAATTGCTGGACATGTGGAGCAAGAGGTCATATCTCGACCAATTGTCCAGAAAATGAGAAAAGAGGTATTAAACGTTTTGATCCTACTCCGGATATTGAAGAAGCAGTTTATTACCAAGATCTCATTCAAGTATACCAATTTGAGGACATTGCCTCAGATGAGAGTATATATGAAGAAGAGGAAGTCTTAAGTCAGGAAGAATCTGATGGAACAGAATCGGAATCTGACTGAAGACGAGGTGTTTCGACACGAAACACATGAAGATTTGTCTGGGTTTTTTAGCCAAACAACAATATCTCATAACATGGTTCAAAGAATCATGAGAGAGAATCCAAGTCTACAGAGATACCAAGGTTTCTCTGCAGGACAGGTAGAAAAGTTCTTAGGAAGTCTTGGCCTAAGAAGCAGAAAGCATCATCTAATCTATAAAGTTTCTAGAAGGGAAATGGCAATCCCAATGGAACTTACAGGAAATAGAATGGAGATGCAGTTAATTCCTTCCGAAGAAATAAAAGAGGAATTACAAAAACTCAAGATAGAAGTAGCAAGGACTATGTCCTGGATTCATATAGGAGCAATCCAGATTATGATAAAGGCTACTTTCAAAGAAGGGATAGATTCACCAATTGATATCGCCATATGCGATAAAAGAATGGGGAATCTACAAGATTCAGTACTGGGAACAATCTCAGGAAACCTCTGTGCAGGAAAAATTGTAGGAGTAATCTATCCAAGGATAGCCTGCAACCTGGCAGATCGAGATTTCAGCCGAGCCTTGACATTACATCAGAACTTCAAGGAAAAAAGGTTGATGAAAGAAGGCAATAGACCATATTCTATTACCTATCAGATTTCATATGCTCTATCTAATACACATCATTCTGAATTGTTTATTAGAAACGAGTTTATTGAAATACCTGAGATATTTGGAAAAGTTGCGCAGGCAATTTATCCAGAAAGAATTGAGTTTCCTTTAATACAGGAAACAAATATCCAGATCCAAGACAAACCGATTCTACAGAGAAATCAAAGTCTTAGACTGGAACCAAGAAGACTATCTTTTCAAGGAGATAGAATTACAAGTTACAGATGGGATAAAAAGCCTGTCATAGAAACCCAACAGGAGTTGAAAAGTTTTTCTACAATAGGAAAGCTCAGATGCCCAGAAGGTTGGAAGGAAGTAGAAATAGTATTTGATATTACAAAACAAAGGAATCAATTTCCTTGTAATTCAATATACTATTTGGAACAACCGATGATAGGAACTTACCAAGGACTGATTAATATCGGAGAATTGGAGGTTCATATTCAAGGAATTCCAGGAAAAGAATCAGAACGATTGATTCTTGGGCTAGAGTTTCTCGAGGAACATAAACCTTGGAAACGTCTAGAGTATGGAATGGAGTTTATGGCAGAAGATAAAATGTGGAAAATCCAATGACCACAAGTCCATTCTCCATATACATTCCAGTAGGAATGTTGTATGAACAATATAAGGCAGAATACTTTGCTGCATATATTGATTCAGGTGCTGGAATATGTACAGCAAAACGAGGAGTTTTTCCAAATAATTTGGAAGAAGAGTTACCCAAGATTGCTGGAAGAGATTTTTCCAGAAGAATCTTAATCTTATGTAAAGGGATTAAGATGACTGAAATCATGATTGGCGGTGCTGGACAAACACCTTGGTACAAGGTAAAGACACCACCAATTTATTTTCATGATACAGGAGCTGACATATTGTTAGGAAATAATTTCCTACAAATGTTCAAGTCCTATACACAAGAAAATGAGACTAGAAGATTAGTGTTCACAACACCATGTGCTCACAAAATCATAGTCCAGAGACTTAGGGAGGCATTTTACAGAAAATTTCCAATCCAGTTTCGCAGCAAGCGTGGTGATTCAGGAAAACTTCTGAACCCAAAAATGAAGGATTCAAGACGGTTTGGAGAAACAATGCTCCAGTTAAGAGCAGATAAGGAACTCCAACCAGAAGATATAGAATGCCTTAAGATAACTCTACACACAAATGAAGTAGAGTTTGAATCTAAGGTATCACTGGAAGATGTCAAGAAGAGGATCAAAGAAAATTATAACGAAGATCCCTTGGCATGGTGGGACAGAAATCAACTCAGGGCTTGCCTTAAGATCAAGGAAGGCAAAGAGTATGAATTTGTCCGTTGTAAACCCATCCCAATGAACATCATTGATCAGAGGGATATGCAGATTATAATCAAGGAACATTTGGACCTTGGATTAATCAAAGCAGGTATGTCACCATATAGCAGTCCAGGTTTTCTGGTAAGAAACCGTGGTGAAATTAAACGAGGAAAACCCAGATTGGTTATTAATTATCAAGAAATTAATAAGATTCTGGAGTTTGATGGGTATTTTATACCTAGTAGAGAACACTTGATTAGTTGCATTCGCAATGCCAAGATATTCTCTAAATTTGATTGCAAGTCTGGATTCTATCAGATTCGGATGCAGGAAGAAAGCAAGAAATTCACAGCTTTCTCCACACCTCAAGGACATTATATTTGGGAAGTATTACCAATGGGATTGGCTAACTCACCCCAAATATTTCAAAGAAAGATGGATAATCTTTTCAAAGATTATTTCAAGTTTATGTTTGTTTACATCGACGATGTTTTAATAGCATCCAAAGATATGAATGAACATGTTAAACATTTGGAGATTTTCTCTAATGTTTGCAAGAAAGAAGGACTGGTTTTATCTGAAAAGAAAGCAGTCATTGCTACAAGAAAGATTGAATTCCTCGGAATTGAAATCGATGAATCAGGAATAATTCTGCAAGAACACATAGTAGAAAATGTGCAGAATTTTCCAGAGAATCTCAAAGACAAGAAACAACTTCAAAGTTTTTTAGGGGTTGTTAATTTTGCTGGGATGTTTATTAAAAACCTAGCAAAACACAGGAAGGTGTTCAGTCCATTATTGAAAAAGGATGCTAGATTTATATGGACAGACGAACACACAAAAGGACTTATCCATTTAAAGAAGGTTTGCAAAAATCTTCCAAAGATGGCTATTCCTCAAGACGAGGATGATCTGGTATTATATACCGATGCCAGTGATCATTGGTGGGCTGCAGTATTAACAAAGCTCACACCAGATGGAGAACAACCATGCAGATATTGTAGTGGGTTATTCTCAGACGCAGAAGCCATAAGATGGCATATCAACGAAAAGGAATTTTATGCAGTAAAAAGGGCTTTTGAAAAATGGCCGTTATTTTTACTTGCAAAGAAATTCACTTTGAAAGTTGATAACACTCAAGTTAAAGCCTTTTTGAGGAATAGAATTGAGTCTAAACCGGAGAAGGCTAGATTATTACGATGGCAAGCTTTATGTCAAAATTATATTTTTGATATTATGATAATAAAATCTCATGAAAATATTCTTGCAGATTTTTTAACAAGAGATGGACAGCATTGACATTGATGCTATTATCAAGATGCAGAGGCATTTGAGGGAACACCTTGAAATGCTTCAAACCGAGTTCAACAAGTTAGCTGTTAACGCAGAAGTTGCGGGAAGGCTACAACAAGCTGATAAGAGAATTGTCTCTGATCGAATTACAGGATGTTTACAGGCATATACTCAGTTATGGTCTGTAACGCAAAGGCCTATCCTCCGGGGCATTGAGAGACCACTGGTTTCTCAAATGGAGAGTTTTCGAGTACAGGACTCTATACCTGTAGCGGGGGATTCAAATACCCCTTGCACAAGTGTTAAGTCGGGATCATCACGAGATGAGTCGGCTGAAACAAAAATTGAGACTCCTGATCCTTATCTTGAGTCCTCAAGTCAACCCTTCACCTCGGGGATTGAAGAGGGAGAGATCAACCTTAGGCCTCGCATTGACAAAGGCAAAGCTAAGGTTGGTACTAATGAAGGTGTAATTTCTCCATTCCAGGTTTATCAGCAGAATTGGGAGAAATTAAAAACACGTATTGGCATTAACCCAGCTACAAATAGGGTTGATGTTTCAGGAAAATATCCAAGGGTATGGATGAAACCTAATTCACATCCCAAGGAGGTTAAAGCTTGGTATGAATTTGGGGCTCTTGCCTCAGTTTATACTACATCACCCAGCTTTCCGGAAATCTCAGGTTTACCAAAGTGGATCCAGGAAGCTGTTCACGAGACTTGGGCAAACAATGATTATTTGTCCAGAGGAGATGTTTTGGAGCTATACTTCTTTAGTGCAGCACCAGAACCAGCAGGGAAAGGTTCTCACGAAGCCTTTCATTTCATCAAGCTAAGGAGGCCAGATTCAAATATCCAGAAATTTATCAAGGACCCTCCGACAGAAGAAACACCCCTAGTGTCTTCAATGACTGAAGATGACATTTCTACCAGAAGAGCTTGGGGTATTTGGGTCTGTCTCACTGAGATGGACAAAGTCAAGTTTCCGTTCAAATTCTACAATCATTCAGGGAACGGATCATTCCTGTTAAATACCATGACAGGAAAAACAACAAGTTTTGCAGAAGATCTATTTGAAAAGAAAAGAAATCTTTTGTGGAATAGCAAGCTGCCGGCAAGTAAAGAAACTCGTCGGAAATTCTGTAATATGGCACATGTAGGAAGATGGTCTGAAAACATCTGTCCAGAATGCCAAAACCAGAAGGAACCGGAATTTGGTAAAGGATTCAAGCCGAGATCTGATCGGAAACACTTTACCGATACCAGTACAAGTGGGGATGGACCACATTCACGATTTCCTCGAGGAAGCCGAAAGCCAAAGATTCCTCGACAAAATTAAAAGGGACATGTGACCCTCCACTACAAAAGCAGGACCATTACCATGTGAGTGGAAGAAACAAGACAACCACTAATTAGTGGTAAAGGACAAATAGACCATCAATAACAAATGATGGATGACTCAGCAAGCATTGGACACCAATCTAAAAGGAATCCAATGAATAAAAGTAAATTAACTGGTCCCGAAAATTCATCCATAAATAAGGACAGAAAGGAAACCAGTTAACACACCAGAACCAAAAACTTAAAATGTATCGTGTATATTTGAAAGTTTTGAAAAGAAGAATAACATACAAGAGGAAAGAGGCAGAAGCTCTTAAATGGTTAGTAAATCATTTTAAAGAGTATAAAAAAGATGAAATTACTGCCGATATCCTGGAAACTCATCGTCAATGGTATCTAAAAGAGATAAAGGAGGATGAGAAGTTAATGTCAAGATTAATAATCTAGACAGGGACCCCTCAACCACCAAATGGTCCCCAATGCAAGCTGTAAAGGCTTATGAAGATTTGAAATCCGAAGTTCAAATCCGAAGGAGCCTTCTATAAATAAGGCAGAAAGAAGGAAGTGAAGATCATCAAATATTTTCTCCATTTCTTTCATACAAGGTTGTAATATTTTTACAAGTTTTATGAGTGTTAAGAGTTCAGCTACGATAAGTAGCTAAACAAGTTTCTCCTCCTCTACAGGAGGTTACTATGTAATAAATAAATGTTTGTGTTTGAATAAAAGAGATCTTTGCTCTTAGCCCCTATCATGTATTATTTTCAAAAATTGATCTTTTGCTGTACGCTCTAAGGTAGGAAACGAATTAGAGCTGTGCTAAGTATTGCTGAAGGAATCTGCTTAGTAACCATCGGTTGCGATCGTGTGGTTGGACTGTGAGGAGCAGTCCGTAAAAAACGGTGGATATAACCCGGTGGTACTCTAGTCAAAAAGGTAAAAGATTCAATTTATTTTACGAAAGCATGATGGGCCTTTTACTACAAAAAAGAAATCAATTATTTAAAATAAATATAAGGGCAAACTTGGAAATTTGAGGGATATGGGGAGTTGAAACAAAGTTTTAATGGGGTAGGGAGTAAAGAGGAGGTTGAGAATGGAAATAGGGAGTTTTTGACAATTTCCCCATAATAATATTATATTTTTGTTTATTACTTTTTTTTAAAATTTCAAGTATTTTATTTTTATTTCAACAATACAAATATTAATTTAATTTTTTTATAATTTGTCAAAGTTCACTTTAGTCCATCGATAATGATAAAAAAGACTGTACACACATGCATCACGTATGCAGAATAACTAGTATATTATGAAATTTTTGACATGTGATACCCCATAATTAAATTTTTAATTTTAATTGTAGATTTATGTTAAATAAATTTTTCTTTATCTAAATTTTTATTTTAGTTTTTAGTTTATTGTTCGAAATTAGTAGAAATAAGGTTAGAGTTGTGATAAATTTTGAGCTTACCAAATTACGAGTTATTATGACGATCTCGTGCTTAATAAAATGTAAAAATAAAAATAAAAATAAAAATACAATTAATAAATAATTAGACATTTAATCTTTTTTAAAAAAAGTCAGATATATATATAAAAACATCAATAACCAGTGGTTCGATGCTTTATATATATATTACGACAAAACAACAAAAACGAATAGATTTGATCGACATTTAAATCATACACTTCTTTTATGATTCTTTTCTAGAAAACAAATTCAAACATCAAATCTCTGCAATTGTTTTTTCCTTAAAAAATAGATCTAACTCCTCTTTTTTTTTTTTTGCCCCAAAAAGCATCGAGGAGACGAGTAGAACCATGTCTTTTATATATTATTTTTTTTACAATATTTTTGGCCAACATCAAATAATTAACTTCATTATATCTAAAATAACGATAATCAAGATTAATTCATTAATATAATATTCAGATTTTACATTCCAAATTTAAGACCTATAAGTCTATGGCGAAAATGTGATTTAACTACTAAGAAATGGAATTAAACTCAATAGTCTAGAGACTTAGAGTTGAGATTTGGCCCAAAAAATTCTCAAGCTTAAGTAATAGTTTTAGTACTTTATTTATCATCGTCACTTTCATCAGCCAATCAAAAACTTACTAATAGCCAGTTGGTGCTGGGGATTTCCATATACTCAAGAATATTGTTTTTATAATTTGTTTTTAGCTGATCAGAAAATCAGAATGTCCATTAATAAATCAAATACAATGAAAATGCAGATATCACTCACAGATAATATACAGGAAGAACATTATATATACAACTTACCATGATTCTTAAACAGAATACACAGGCAACACAATTCACACTCACACTTCAAATCACCTTTTCTTCATAACTTACACCCTTTGACATGAGAACCCTCGAGCATGTCTATGCTAAAAGACACAGAAATAGATCAGAATGTCGGATTCACCATGATCAGACCCGGTGTAGTCAAATTCGACGAAGTCAACGTCAGGAGCTAGAAGAAGATGGGTATATATTACAATAGAGTAAGTAAGGGGAAGGACCTTACTCACACCCAGCTATGAGACATATCACGAGGTTTTATTGGCTCCAGTAGGTCATCCCCTTCTTCACTACTATTATTTGTTTCAAACATTGTGGCACCTCTAAGAGTAGCCATTAGGCTACCTCTATGAACCCTCCCTTCCGGAAGAGAGAGCTGATCCCAGAAACCATCCTGTGGCACAGTTGGTGGGGATATTGGGCGAGAAGACATGCTCCGATATGGGTTGTCCTGAAATTCTGCACCATGGGAAGAACATGGACTGGATTTGTTTCTAGCAAATTTATCACAAGGAATGGTAGATTGACTACCGAGCCCTGAACCCAACCGTTCCCACGAGCATCGTTTTCCTCCACCACGCGCCTTGCAAAAAATCAGTGCTTCCTTGTACTATTTGGGCATCCTTCGAACTTGCATCTTTTGCCTCCACCATGTCGAACACAATAATTCGTTCTCCCCCCTCGCACTTCTTGTACATTCTAGAACAGAACATCTCTTGCCCCCTCCATGGCTAACGCAAAATATAGTTCCCCCATTAACGCTTTTTGTACATCCTTCATATGTGCATTTTTACCACCCATTGACCTTTGCAAAGAGTTGTGCTCCCTTATGCACTTTTCTGGCACCCCAAAAATGTGCACCTTCTGCCACCACCATGGGCTTTACAAATCAACGTGCTCCCTTGAGCGCCTTTTGAACATTTGGGGTACTGGCAACGACGACCGCCTCCATGGGATATGCAAAGACCAGCAATTACTTCAGCACTCCTCTGGCAATTTTCAATCTTGCACCTTTTGCCACCTCCATGATGAACGCAAAGGCCAGACTTAGCTCTTGCAGCATGTGTGCAGCCATCATGACTACACCGCCTACCACCACCGTGACATATGCAGTAGTCGGTGTGACCTTCAGCACTTTTTGTGCACCCAAGATGCTGGCAGCGCCTTACAAAAAACAGTCTTACCTTCGGCTCCCTTATTACAGCCAGCTCTCTGACATCTCCTTCCACCTCCATGAGCAATACAAAGACCAGTAGCCCCTCTTGCACCTTTAGTGCATCCTTCAAATGAGCATGCTTTCAGCTTAGTTTGACGTAGTGGTTGCCGATTAACTATATCATAAGAACTGCTAACTAAGGTTGGTGTTTGATTTGGTTTGCTATAGCAATGTTCTCGATCGAAAGGGATGGAAATCTCAACATTCTGGAATGGGGGGATCACAGGGTCAGTTTTCCACCGAGATGATGTTGACCCTTCATCCACTAGTTTAAGGATAGACAACAAAGCTGGTGATTCGGATTTATCACGAATTACCCTTGGCTTGCTATGGTTACATCAGAATCAGCAGGTCATGTAGATAGACTTAATTGAAGGTGTCCAAAATAAGCTTCCTTGTCTTGGATCCATTGAATGTCTCGACAGAAGCCTTATTTGAACTGTATGATCAGTTATCCCCAACTTTAAGCTAAATACTAAGGCCAAGATCAATAGAAGACTCCTCTTCAATTTCATGTTCCGAGAACATCCTAGTGCAGACACCAGATGAATGCCCTACAAGAACCCGAGACGATCCATATTTCAAGTTAATGGGCTGGTCAAATAGAGCTAATTTTTTTTTTCTTTTGCTTCCCTTCGAAAATCAAGGGCTCGACACACCATATGAACTAAATTCTAGAGTAGAATACCTGGGTGATCAGAAACTTCACTCTGATCTTTGGAGATTGATGCCAAATTAGTAGCATAGCCAAGGATAACGTCCATGCAATGAGATAGTGGGCTAAGAAAACCGTACTAAAAATGGTCAATAGCAATAATAAAAAAAAAAGAAACAGATTGTGGCATCCCTATGGTCTAAAAGGGAGAAGAAAGGGTGTCAAAAAAGATCTAATAACTACAGATTAAACCAAAGCTTTCTAAGACGAGGCAACCACTGCTTACAAAACCTGATGTCTTGACGATCCATTATATGAGTTATAGGGGCAAAATTCGAAAAATGATTACAAGATTGGGAAGTATTATCATCCAATGCAGAATGATACTCTCGCAAAAGTGATCCTGTTTGCAGAAATTCAAAAATCTGTTATAAACTCAGAATTTCCCATGTATATGAATTTTGAATGAAAATTCAGATTATATGAATTTTGAATGAAACTTCACAATGAGTCATAAGTTTTCAGACAGAAACAGATAAACTTAAATCCAAATAAAATCTAAAATCATAAAATCGACATTTCATAATTTAACTTCAAGAAATATCATTCTTCACATGATTTCCATTAATCACATGCTAAACCAAACACGTGCCTAATTTTGCGACTGACCCGACGCACGTGCATGAACTAAAAGAACTATGTTCCAACCAAATGACACATAAACCTCAGCCAATACCCCATCGTACCTACGATTTGCAGAATCGGCAGAATGACTAAAAAAATAAATCAAATTTTAAATATAAGAGCTGTAAAAACATGAGCGTCTTCCACAGAAAGAATTTTACACATCCCTCAACTTAATATTTTATATGCCACTGTTTTAACTAAAATAGAGCACATAGAAGCACCATACGACATTCAAGCATAAAAATGGGTAAAGCATTTGGAGGATAACGCGAGGGAAGTCGGGGATAAAACAGGGAGAAAGGCCATCCGCCCAGAAGTATTCTTTTGACAGCCACCCAGTGCAAGTGAAGTGGATGATGCATAAACTGACTCACTTTATTCACACTATAAGCGATATCCGGTCTTGTGAATGTTAAGTATTGAAATGCACCAACAGTGCTGCGATAAAGAGTGATATCTTCAAAGGGATCGCCTTCTCGAGTTGATAGTTTGAGAGAAGAAATCATAGGAGTAAGAAGGGACTTGGCCTTGTTCATCTTAGTCTTCGAAAGTAGATCTTGAATATACTTTGCTTGAGAAAGAAACAAAGTGTCCCGAGTTGGCCGAGAGACTTCTATACCAAGAAAATATGATAGATCACCAAGGTGTTTTAATTAGAACTCAGAGTTCAGGCGATGAATAAGGGCTTGAATATCTGTAGCATTGCTTCATGTTATGACAATGTCATCCACGTAAACCAAAATATAAATAATTGAGAGTGAGTGAAATCGAACAAATAAAGAAGAGTCAGCCTTGGAAGCATGAAAACCAATGTGCTGTAGAGTGGTCTTGAGTTTGTTAAACCAAGCACGAGGTGCTTGTTTTAACCCATAGATGGCCTTATGCAATCTGCAAACTAGAATGGTATTTCCCTGTCGTTGTTCAAAACCAGGGGGTTGCTGCATATGAATGGTTTCATGAAGGTTACCATGAAGAAACGCATTATTGACATCTAATTGTTGGATGATCCAGCCTTTTGTTAAAGAAATTATGAGGACCAATCGAATTGTAGTTGGTTTTACAACAGGACTGAAAGTGTCAAAATAATCCAGGCCAGCAGTTTGAGAGTATCCCTTAGCAACAAGACGGGCTTTGTAGCGAGCTATGGAGCCATCCGGATGTTTCTTGAGCTTGTACACCCATTTGCAGCCAATAATAGGAGTGTTTAATGGAGGAGAGACCAAAGACCAGGTGTTGTTTTTGAGTAAAGCATGATACTCATCTTTCATTGCCCGTTTCCACTCATTATGAAGCAAAGCATCTTGAAATTTAGTGGGTTCAGTAGTCATAAAATGAAAGGCATGGTATAGCTTGGGTTTAACAACTCCAGCCTTGGATCGAGTGACCATAGAGTGAGTAGTCTCTGGTATAGTATCTGATGTACTACTTGTGTCACATATAGAAGCAGAGATAGATGGAGAAGAAGATAAAGAAGAGGGGAAATAGGAGTATCTGGCAAAGTAGTGACTATAGAATGGGAAGGACTGGACTCAAGCTGAGTTGGCATATGTGGACTAAGAAAAGGAATATGAGGAGGGACAAGAGAAGAGGGAGGTCTACTGATAGATGCAGAGGATGTAGCTAACGGACGGTGAGAAAAAGGAAATGAGTTTTCATCAAACTTGACATGTCTGGAAATATAAAGATGACCATCTTCGCTGAGGCATTTATATCCTTTATGTTTCGTGTTGTAGCCAAGGAATGTACATGCCTTGGAGCGAAAGGCTAGCTTGTGAGAGTTATATACGCGGAGATAAGGAAAACATAGGCAACCAAAGACACGGAGAAAAGAACAATGAGGAGTAAGTTGAAATTACCTTTGAAGAGGGATTTGTTTATGCAGAATGGAGGTAGGCAGCCTATTAATTAAGTAAACGGAAGTGGAGAAGGCATCATCCCAATAAGTAAGAGCCATATGTGCATGAACAAGTAAAGAAAGACCAGTGTCGACAATGTGCCTATGTTTTCGTTCCACAACACCATTTTGTTGGGAAGTATATGGACATGTTACGCGATGTTCGATTCCAAATTTTTGAAAGAAAGGAACCAATGATAGATATTCCCTACCCCAATCTATTTGAAGAGCTTTGATCTTATGGTTGCATTGCAACTCAACATTAGTTTAAACAATTGAAAGATCTGAAATACCTCGGATTTGTGTTTAAGAAAGAAAATCCAGGTATATCTACTAAATGCATTAACAAAACTAACATAATATCGAAACCCATTATTGGAAATATGATGAGCTGGACGCCAAACATCAGAGAAGACAAGTTCAAGTGGTTTAGAGTAGACTGTGTGAGATTTTGGAAATGGCAATTTATGATTCTTTCCCAACTCACAAGCAGAGTAAAGAGTAATATTGTCATTTATTTGAAAAGAGACATTACAATTGGTTAAAACTTGCTTTACGGAAACATGGGATGATCTAGCCTATAATGCCATCTAGCTAATGTGGATGATGCCACTGGAGGAGGATGATGTGCTGACTGCACTTGATTTAAAGGATAAATGAGATTGATGCATGATGTTTGTGTGGATGGAGGACGATCAAGTTTGCCAAGATGAAATCTATATAGACCTTCATGTAGGGTGCCTTTGAGAAGCTGAACCTTGGTTGCTAGATCCTTCACAACACAGAATTGTAGGTGAAATTCAAAGAAGACATTGTTGTCTTGAGCAAATTTGCTTACACTAACAAGGTTTTTGGTAAGATGAGGAACACAAAGCAAATTATTTAGATGATATGTGCGAGAGTTGTTATGTGAGGAAGAGTGAAAACGTGATGCTCCTATATGTGAAATAGGTAACCATATCCATTTCCCATATAAACTTTACCTTCACCTGTGAACTCAGATCCAATAGTGAGATTACCAAGATCATTTGTGACATGATGAGATGCTCCAGAGTCAGGGAACCACCAATCTTCATTGAGCATATCTGGTTGCTTCATGGCTACTGCAGCAGAAGGAGGGCCTCGATTTGGATGGGCAATAGGTTGGAAAAGAGGACCTGAGTTTCTGTGTTGTGGAACAAAGTCTTTATCAAAACGATAATAGAATTTTTCAGCAACGTGTCCAGATTACCCACAGATTTGACATGTTGGGCGATTGT